>NC_090176.1:10350302-10657660 GCF_024679245.1 Pseudorasbora parva | reverse complement strand
GCAGGTGGTGCGCGTCTTGTCCTGAATGTCAGTTGGTGAACCCACTGGCCGCCCCAAAAGCGCCATTGCGCCCCCTTCCATTAATGCAGGTCCCCTTCGAGAGAATTGCGATGGACCTCATCGGGCCATTAGAGCGATCCACACGCGGACATCGTTTTGCGCTAGTTATCGTGGACTACGCCACACGATATCCGGAAGCAGTGGCTCTCCGCAACATCTCTGCGAAGAGTGTTGCGGACGCACTGTTTCGTTTAATCTCCCGAGTGGGGATTCCGAAAGAAATCCTCACTGATCAAGGCACGGCGTTTATGTCACGCACGTTAAGCGAATTGTACGGATTATTGGGCATTAAATCCATTCGAACAAGCGTCTATCACCCACAAACAGACGGCTTGGTCGAACGATTTAATCGCACTCTTAAATCCATGATCCGTAAATTCGTACAGGAAGACGCCAAAAATTGGGATCGGTGGTTAGAACCCCTCTTATTTGCTGTGCGGGAGGTCCCGCAAGCCTCCACGGGGTTTTCCCCCTTCGAGCTTCTCTACGGACGACAGCCACGGGGGGTGCTGGACGTCCTACGAGAAACTTGGGAGGAGGGGCCTTCTTTGGCCAAGAACGAAATTCAGTATGTGCTGGACTTGCGAACAAAACTCCACACTTTGGGGCGGCTATCGAGGGAGAATTTGTTGCAAGCCCAGGACCGCCAGAGCCGGTCATATAACAGGGGTACAAAACTACGCAAATTTACACCGGGAGAGAAAGTGCTCGTTCTACTCCCTACGTCGAGATCAAAATTAATGTCAAAGTGGCAGGGGCCGTTTGAGGTCGCACGACAGGTAGGAGAGCTCGATTATGAAGTGATACGATCCGATAGGAACGGGGCACGTCAAATATACCACCTCAACCTGCTAAAAAAATGGAATGAGGTGGAATCAGTGTTGTTGGCAACGGTGATCGGGGGAGAGGATGATCTCGGGCCAGAGGCGAGCATTAAAGCGCAATCAGTCGCGCTGGCCCCTGGGGGAGATCACCTCTCACCGTTACAACTCACTGATTTATCAAAATTACAGGCGGAGTTCGCGGACGTGTTCTCGCCCCTACCGGGACGTACCGACTTGATTCAGCACCATATCGAGACCGAGCCGGGCGTGGTAGTTCGCAGCCGGCCGTATCGCTTGCCTGAACACAAGAAAAAGGTAGTTCAGGAAGAATTAGGCGCAATGCTCGACATGGGAGTAATCGAGGAGTCCAACAGTGACTGGGCGAGCCCGATAGTTTTGGTTCCCAAGACAGACGGCTCGGTCAGGTTCTGTGTGGACTACCGCAAGGTGAACGCTGTGTCGAAATTCGACGCGTATCCAATGCCGCGGGTTGACGAGTTGCTTGATCGGTTGGGCACGGCTCGATTTTATTCGACGCTGGACTTAACAAAGGGCTATTGGCAGATCCCCTTGTCTCCATTGTCCAAAGAAAAGACAGCTTTCACCACGCCGTTTGGATTGCACCAATTTGTCACGCTTCCTTTCGGGTTGTTCGGGGCACCCGCTACCTTTCAGCGCCTCATGGACAGGATTTTGCGTCCCCATGCCGCATATGCTGCTGCCTATCTAGATGATATCGTGATTTACAGTCACGATTGGCAGCGGCATATGCAGCATGTCAGGGCGGTCTTGAGGTCGCTGAGGGGAGCGGGGCTCACGGCTAACCCAAAGAAGTGTGCGATTGGGCGGGTGGAAGTAAGGTATCTGGGCTTCCACTTGGGTCATGGACAGGTGCGTCCCCAAATTGATAAGACCGCAGCAATTGCAACCTGTCCGAGACCCAAGACCAAAAAGGAGGTTAGGCAGTTCTTGGGGCTGGCGGGATATTATAGACGGTTCATACCAAATTATTCGGACCTCACCAGCCCTTTGACTGACATTACTAAAAAGGGGCTACCAGATACGGTCCAGTGGACGGAGCCGTGTCAACAGGCTTTTACCCGCGTAAAGGCGGCTCTATGTGGCGGGCCGCTCTTACACTCCCCTGACTTTTCTCTCCCTTTCTTGTTGCAGACTGACGCGTCGGACAGGGGGCTGGGCGCAGTCCTGGCCCAGGAGGTGGAGGGGGGAGAGCGGCCGGTGCTGTACATTAGCCGTAAGCTCTCCAAGAGGGAAGCTAAGTACAGCACCATAGAGAAGGAGTGTCTGGCCATCAGGTGGGCCGTTCTCACCCTCCGCTACTACCTCCTGGGGCGGGAGTTCACCCTCTGTTCGGACCACGCTCCTCTCCAGTGGCTCCACCGCATGAAGGATACCAACGCGCGGATCACCCGTTGGTATCTAGCTCTTCAGCCGTTTAAGTTCAAGGTGGTCCACAGGCCGGGTGCTCAGATGGCTGTGGCCGATTTCCTCTCCAGAAATGGGGGGGGGGGGGGGCTGCAGGCCGGACGGCTCCCCGGCCTGAGTCGGGCGGTGGGGGTATGTGGCAAGGGGGGCGTGGTTCAGCGAGGTCTGCAGCGGGAGAGAGAGCCGCGGGACGAGCGGTAAGTGAGTGGGTTGGACGCAGATTAATAACACCTGTCTCTTGTTCTAGTAATGAGCGCGGAGAGGGTATAAAACCTCGGCGGAACCAGAGACCAGAGAGAGAGAGAGATCGGACGGTTGTTGCGAAACCCCAGAGACTGAGTTGCCGGAAGCCGGAAGTGCCGACCCGGAAGTGATCGAATGTCTATGAGAATTCACACAGCAGTGTGTTGTTGAAGTTATACTAAGTTTTGACTATAATTAAAGAAGCATCAACCGTCCAGCCGACCCCCGTGTCCTCTTCCTTCCTTCTATTATCGAACTTTGTTACAATATGAATCAATATATAGCATAGGTTGTCCATCCATATATTGCTATATATTTTCAAATATATGAGGAAGTTTCTGATACATTGAAATATATTTTCTAATGTATTGCAATATAAATTCTAGTATATTGCAATATATTTTTGTTTCGTAAGGGAAGACTGAACCATATATTTATTTTTCTCTCATTTTTCCTTCTTATATTGAATTATGGTAATTTAATGTTTATTTTAGATTCGGTGGAAGTGAATGAGGACAAGCAGCAAAAACCTCATCATTTCTCAAATGAAAATGTAAACACAGTCGTTTCAGAGACTGAAAAGATTTTTACACACAAACAAGCTCGAAAAAGCTCTGAGTGTGGAAAGAGTTTCACAGATAAATCAGAGTTTAAGAGACACATGCAAATTTACACTGGAGAGAGACCTTACACATGCACTCAGTGTGTTAAGAGTTTCATTCATAAAGGAAACCTAAATGAGCACATGAGAATTCACACCGGAGAAAAAACGTTCACATGCACTCAGTGTGGAAAGAGCTTCGTTCTTAAAGGACGCCTAAATCAGCACATGAGAATTCACACTGGAGAAAAACCGTTCACATGCACTCAGTGTGGAAAGAGCTTCGTTCTTAAAGGACGCCTAAATCAGCACATGAGAATTCACACCGGAGAAAAACCGTTCACATGCACTCAGTGTGGAAAGAGCTTCGTTCTTAAAGGACGCCTAAATCAGCACATGAAAATTCACACCGGAGAAAAACCGTTCACATGCACTCAATGTGGAAAGAGTTTCGTTCATAAAGGACAGCTAAATCAGCACATGAGAAATCACACCGGAGAAAAACCATTCACATGCACTCAATGTGGAAAAAGTTTAATTCATAAAGGACACCTAAATGAGCACATGAGAATTCACACTGGAGAAAAACCGTTCACATGCACTCAGTGTGGAAAGAGTTTCAATAATAAAGGACGCCTAAACCAGCACATGAGAATTCACACTGGAGAAAAACCGTTCACATGCACTCAATGTGGAAAGAGTTTTGGGCACAAAAAGGCTCTCAAAGATCATCTTCGCCGTCACACTGGAGTGAGATCATTCAGCTGTGATCAGTGTGATAAAACATTTGTTTGGGCATCAAGTTTAAAAGCACATCTTAATGTTCATACTGGTGTGAAGCCTCATGTTTGTTCTTTATGTGGAAAGTGTTTTACACATCTTACGTCTTTAAAAAACCATGAGAGTATTCATACTGGTGTGAAGCCTTATATATGCTTTGACTGTGAGAAGACCTTCACTACGTCCAGTGGGTTAGATAAACACCAGAGAGTTCATACTGGAGAGAAACCATACCAGTGCTCTTCATGTGGAAAGAGTTTCACCCAATCATCTAATCTACGGACTCATGAGAAAAGGCATCGCCCAAAGTCTTCTAAATGAGCAAAGTTCATGATCAGATTCATCACTTTCAAGTAAATAGTTCGATATTCTACTGGGGTGGGGTGGCAGGGGTCAAAACAATCCAATTTTAAATGGAAAATTCGGTTTTTTTTGTTGTTGTTGTTTATATTAGGGAGTAAATATAGTGACAAACAAAATGGTGTCACCCATTGTCCAAAAATATAATGGATATTTTAAATAACATAGATCTTTCATGGGTTTTCTAATACATATTTCAGTAAGAGACATAATTTATGTTACTTAAGCCATACAAGTCTTAAAAAAATGTTCTGTGATTCTGAGCAGGAACACGTTTGTGTACATTTTATTTTGTGATTTAACCGGAATAAATAGAGAGTCGGTGATGCGATGATGTGGTGTGTGTGTGTGTGTGTGTGTGCATTTGCTTGTGACTCTTTAGCGCCACGCATTGCAAGCCTCATGGAGCTCGGCTTTTTTCGGAAAGAGTCGGTAAAGCTTATTTCTCTTTTATAAATCTAATAAAACTAAAGACTTTTTTGAGTTATGAAGGATGCAATGCTACTCTGTAGGTAGGCTACTCAAGATTAACATGAGATGAAACTATGTGTTATCCCCCCTTTAAGTCATGAGCAAATTTTTTCAAGGATAAAATTTCTTAATGAATTAGCATTTTAAGTAAATCATTCGGGTTAACCAATGATTCGATGACTCATTCATAAAGAGAGACATGCTACACAAGCTCTGATTCAGCTGTTCCACGATTGGTCAGATTCACCACTGACAACAATAGGCGCGTTCCATTATCCATCAAATTGCGCAAATTGAAACTGCGAATTAAAATATGCTCAATGGAAATGCTTTAATTTCACAAAAACTCCCATATATTGCAAAAAAAAAATCGAAAAAGGACATTTTCTCAAAACTGCAATGGACACGTTTTTTCCACATTTACAGGTCACCTGGTGCGGTGAGGCATTACTGCCACATAAGGCCTATATATTATTTTCCCACTCAATTGTGTCATAATAATGAGATGTTATGTGTTTTATCAACATCTTTTCTCATAATAACAAGATCTTATGATGTTAATATGACATAATAAGGACAGTCGCGTAACTTTATCCTCTTAATAACGGACCCCAGTGCAGCCACAAATAATATCATAATAGGCCTACTGTAATTAAGACATATATTCAATAAATGTTGTTAAACAGAAACACGCTATAATTTCAGCCTTACTCAAAGACCGAGGAAACACAGTTCAGTTACACACGTCTATCCATTCCAGATGATCTTGGTTTGCTTCTTATTTAATGTACAGGCAATTAGTTGATGAAACATCGATTAAAATTTTAACACAATTTATACAAAACTAAATACATTTTTAAGAATGCCTCATGCTGCTCTTCCTCATGCTGCTCACTTTTTATCACGCCAGCAGCCATATCACCCTGTAGCCCAAGACTGGTTTCCCACTGAAGCTAAGCAGGGCTGGGCTGAGCTAAGCAGGTAGGGTCTTCCTTTAAGACACTGCATGAAAAAAGGTGTATCCGGACCCGTATACTCCTGTATACACTGCTGAAATTCGGAAGAATCCGGGAGTATACTGGCCGGATAGGTCAAATTCCATGGATCGGTATATATCCGTATACATCCGGAATGATACCAAATCGGATGTATGTTGTGGCCGTATACTTCCATGCTACAGCCATTTGTTGCCATGGCAAGTAATCCCATCAGGTTTTTTCAGGAGACATTTTCACACCTCTGAGCAGCTTTGCCTCCCATCCCCTATTGGCCTTTCAACTCAAACTGGATTGGTTGTTCTTTTAAAACCACTCCCAAAACCCAAACTGCTATTGGAGGACAGGGCACATTGAAAACCCAGTAAAGTGATTTTATTGGTTACTTTTAAAACTTAGCCCACCCAAGGCCTTATAGTTTAGTGATTTGATTGGTTATAGGTCAGCTATGCAGATACTGCTCATACACCATAAACCCCACCCCCCTCTCCCCCCAAAGGAAAAATACACACAAAAAACAATTTAGGAAAATATGGAATATTTATTAAGGTACATAAAACATTACCAAGAGCTTTTTAAACAAGCAAAAGAATAGAATGGAGAAACAAAAACAAGTGAACAAAATGTTTTTAAAAGGGATGAAAATGTAAAGAACAAAAAAAAAATACAAAAATAAAGGCATCTAAAAGGAACAAATAAACAATATAAATATAACTATATAAAATAAACATAAGTTAAAATGAAAGGGTAAAAAAGGCATGAAAAATAAAATTAACACAACATATTTAAAAGTTGGCGATATAAAGAAATAAATACACAGTGTATCTAAAAAATGTAACATTATAAAATGAGAATGCAAAAATGTAAAAATTATAAAATTAGAACCAGAATGTTAAAAAAAGGTTATATAATATACATAAATGTAAAAAAAAAAGTAAACAATAAAAATAAGTGAAAAAAAAAAAAAAACTCCCAAAGAGCATTGTAAACATATATTATAAAATGAATGGGGGAAAAAAAGTGAGCAAATTCTATTTAAAGGACGGCGATGTAAAGGAATAAAAGAAAAAAAAAGCATATAATTTATGTTCTAAGTAAACAATATACATACGTAGAAACATTTCCAAAGAGCATTGTAAAAATACATTATAATGATGCACTGATGATGTGACGTGTAGCGTGGGTCAGCCTCTAGTCTGGTTCGTAGCACTTGGCAGAGCGCAGACAACCGTGGTTCTGTTTGGTGGAGACCTCATCATCCACACTGGCCTTCCATCAACAACAGCATCATCTTTATCAGACATCTGCTCTATTGTTGCGGTCTCTCACAGGTCTCTTTCTGCGTTAGCTTGTACAACCCTGGACCTGGTCTCCAGCAACTGCAAAACATGACAGTAATTTAACCACTAAAACACAGACTGTGTTTACATGTGCAACAATAATGCAACTATGCATTCTAAGAGTAAGGTCTTAATCGTGGAAGGTGCTCACATGACACTGATGATAGGGGACACTGAACTCTTCACTCCTGTTTACATGCAATTTGCATTATTCACTAATGAGTATGGTTATGTCACACTCAGATTTGATCAAAGTATTGGGTTTAATGTATAAGTTTAATCACAATATTGACAAAATCATATCTCCTAAAGAGAAAATAAATGCTTAGCAAGTTTCTTAACTTACCCTTCACTTTCTTTGACGGTTCTTTGCCATGTTCTTCATAGTGTGTCTTTTTTTGGGCCTTTTCAGGCTGAGCCACAGAATACTTCCTCCGTTGTGTCTCAATATGTCTTGCAACCTGCTAAATAAATCATGAATAATTGTAATACCAATAAAAGTAAGCAAAACAAAGCACACATGGTAAATATTAATATAAAATTACTTTAAAAAATAATACAATCTTTAAGATTACCTTTTACACATTCAGGGTCTACCTCTGTAAAAGTTGTCCTTAATTCTTCAAAGGAAAATGGTCAAAGCGAGGTTGTGATGACTATTCTGGGGGGAAAAGTTGCAGTTATAATTAATGAAATTCAGTTTTGGCATTTCAAATCCATATGACGTTAGAAGTAGGTTAACCTAACATTTACAGTATACAATAAGCAGTCTTACCCAGTTTGTGGATCGTATTTGTGTGGGCTGTTCTCTGAATTGGGTTTCACACAAAGGCACCTTACAGATTCCTGTTAAGTTTGAAATTAAAATGCGTTTAAACGGATTCACAATCTGCAAGAACCACAATATTTTCAAGTTTGAATAAGATGGCCATCAAAGTAACTGCTGGAGACAAAACACATGACGTTATTAGGCTAACGTTAATTGTAAGCCAACTTTGGTTTACAGACACATTATATAACAATAACTGAACTTACCTCACGTTACATGCCCTTTTAAATCTTTTCACTGTGTTGTTAGCCTCTTCCTGTAAGTTAGTCCGTGCTGCTCATACTATTGCTCGAGAGAATAAAGACGCTGGAGAGCCTCTTGGAGAAGATCAGCCCGTTCAGGCTGTGCAGATATTAAAGTAGTAAGCTGACGAGATATAGCATTCTGGCCGGAGATCAGCTGCTTCATCAAGGCATTCACAGTAACTGGGCTTGAGCTTGAGGCTGCTTGTCCTCCTTTGTTCAGTGGAGTAGAAAAACTAAGGTTGCTTTTACTCTCCATATTAAATCTGTCAAAAATGATCGATTCCAAATCTCAACCAAACACCACAAAAACACAACAATCCGTTCTCTGTACTTCCGGAAACAATGCGGAGGTTTCAACTTTCGCGCGCATGAAACAATACACTACTATTGGGTGCGCCTCCGTCCCCACCTTTATTGTGAGTGTTTGATTTCAAACCTCCAAACGCTCCCTCTTTGGCGCGTGTTGTTTGCTTCCCAGACAGCATTTACATCTGTGCCAGATCCGTTTTCGAATCAGCAGATTCGCGCAGCAGTCACACTCACTATGCAGATCTGCACCAACTTTGCGCCAGACCTGTCTGTAGATTCAACTATGGCAGTCCGTCCGGCGGGCGCGGCGCCGATCCGGGGCAGCTGCGCAGACCATACGCGCCACAGCTGAATTGAGTCCGTTCGGCGGGTTGGGTGCCGAACCGGGGCAGCTGCGCAGACCATACGCGCCACAGCTGAATTGAGTCCGTCCGGCGGGTGTGGGCCGGACCCCAGCAAGAGCGTTCACGTTAAGTTTTTGTTCGTTTGGTTATTTTTTGGGGGAATCAAAAGTGGTACTCAGGCTCCCTTTAGTGGTACGCAGAGGAATCACAAATTTAAAGTCCCCTTTAAGGCAATTCTAAATTTTGTTTCTAAACACATAAATATTAGAAATATATTGCTGAAACACGTTACAAAGACTGTGAACTGTGTATGACTAAAAACGGTGGCTCGATGATGCACTGGAGCCACTGAGCCTGTCCATTCCCCCAACACTATAATAACTAGAGCACATCTGCATCAGTTCGCACGTTCAATCGCAAGTTACTGTCACTACCGTTAGTTACTAAAGCCTACAGTTAGCTAGGTAGTTATGCCTTCGTCATGTAAATGCATATTATCTAGTTGTGGTAAATTACAAAATTAAAAAAGCTTATAAAACAAAATCGATGATATCAGGAAAAGGTAGATTAATTTTGTGAACAGCTATCCTTGATCACCTCCAACACCTGCCTCTGCAGTGTCCATTTTATACCGGATAGTTTTAGAAACTTTCATCTGAGACAACTGGGATTCATTGATAATTCACTGCAGAATGGGGCCAAACCGACTATCTCTCGCCCCAGCCTTCATCCTCCCGTCCCGCCAACATCTGGTGCCGTCGTTGGCAGTACATGCCCACCAGTGTTGTCTTGGGTGCATACTGCAGCTTTCCCGCAAGTGGGCGTGGTTTCAGCACAGCCAGCGGGCCCAGTGTTTGAAAGCAGAGAATGCTGCTTAAAGATTTTGATAACACATTTTTCTGTGGTGTGACAAACTCAGAACAAATATTTAATTTTGACTTTACAGGGACTTAAAATATAAATTAATGTTAAAACAATACATTTTAATTTAATCTTTATTTTAGTAAAGTTTTTCACATTTAAGTACAGTACAGTTTTAAATAAAGTTTTAGGTACAGCACATTTGTAATTTAATCATTATTTAATTATTTTATCTACCTGTATGTAAGCACAGTGCACTGTTAATGTACAAACTGTGTATTTACAATGTTAAGTGGTTAAGTGGCTGACAACAATAATTATTCTTATTTGGAATAAACTGCCTAATTTTTTAACTGTGCAGAGCTGTAGCTAAATAGTTAGAGCTACTACGCTATACTGTATTTTTATGTTGGTCATTATGGTGGTCCTTGGAGAGCCAAATATTTTCTGAGGTGGTACTTGGTATAAAAAGTTTGAGAACCACTGAAATATAAGGTTCGGGTAACGTTCTTTTCAGGTTTTATTTTTTAGCAACCATAAAATAACACAGAAACGTCCCCGGTTACGAATGTAACCTTAGTTCCCTGAGAACAGGGAACGAGACGCTGCGTCAGCTGACGCTATGGGGAACGCCTCCAGCGTGACCGGTGTCTGAGCTACTATCAAACCACAGCAATCCTATTGACCGGCGACAGCCTATGATGTCATCAAGGTGCGACCAGGAAGTATATAAGGGCGCCTTGCAAACATGACACCAGCTTCTTCGTCTGAAGGGACTGTTCGCAGGCAGGCCCCGAGGCATGGCAAAAGTGACGCAGCGTCTCGTTCCCTGTTCTCAGGGAACTAAGGTTACATTCGTAACCGGGGACGTTCCCTTTCGAAAGGGAACTCGAGCTGCGTCAGCTGACGCTATGGGGAACGATATACCCACGCCGCCATGCCGAGGGGAGTGCATGCCTACTGGCAGTGACAACTGTCAGGACAAGCAAATTCAACTGAAATGCCTGAACCACTCCCCCTCTGGTCACATTAGGCTGTCAGTGACAGCATTCCCTACGGTCATAGCCCGAGCTGTGGCCTTGGGGCACCTTCATGTACCCTACCCCGGCCGCTCAAAGGCCTGGAACCAACCTGTTCGACAGAAGGGGTTCCTTTAAGGGAATGTGGCTAGGGGACCCGAGGGCGCCCCAGCCAGTCACTATTCGGGAAGAACTTCACCGAATGCCACCAGGGAGGCTTGACCTGGCGTCACTATGCGGGACGCTTCCGTCTGCCAGCCCAGTCTGTTAACAACAGAGCCTCTGGAAACTCGCCTCTGGAGAGGCATCAAGCTGAGGGACTGCGAACTGGCAGTGTCCCCTCAGGCCGGAACTCAGAGACGGGCTATCCTGGAGAACAGCGCTCAGCGTAGTGCTTTCCCACCCTTGCTAGCGAGGGGAGTCAGCTGCTCGATCCTAGGATCTACCGAGCACATACATTACAGGGGTGCTCAGGAGGCCTGAGAAGGCCTACAGGCTGATCTCACAGGGAGGCCCCGAGGGGCCTACGACCAACTGACCAGGCCCAGGCGGCCGTAAGCTCACAGACAACCCTCCTAAGAGGGGAGCTCTTAAGCCTGCCTGGTAGGTACCATGCTGTAGGCAACCTATGCAAGTCCCTGTCCTGTAAGGACCGCATAGCAGCAGTATAAACTCGTCGTGCTAGAGTATGCGCCCGCCATCAGGTGCTGCCGGCTAGGACCGAAGCCTGATGGCAGGAACCACTAGCTGTCAGCTTGAGCCAGTTATGTGTCTCCATCCAAGGAACTCATTCCCCCTGGGAGGCCCCGCAGGGCCTACTACTTGCCAGGCTACTCGTAGCCGGCACTGAGACCAGGGAACGACCTCAGGGAGGCCTGGTGAGACCTGCTACCTGATAGCAGATCATGCTAGCCGCCCTGGCTAGCAACCATGCTCACTGTCATAGGAACCGGGAACCGGGGCTCACCCTCCGGGAGGCCTAGCGAGGCCTAATCCCTGTCACCCAGTGGCCGAGGCCCTGGACCACCCCCTCAGGGGAAGCCAGATGAGGCCTGCTGCAACCCAGCAGGCCCTCCGGGAGGCCTGGTGAGGCCTGCTACCTGCCATCTGGTGACTGGAGCCCAGGAACTGTTATCCAGCGCTAGTTCCCTGGAGTACCCCCTCAGGGGAAGCCAGATGAGGCCTGCTGCATCCCAGCAGGCCCTCAGGGAGGCCCCGCGAGGCCTACTACCTATCATCCAGTGACTGAAGCCCAGGAACGACCCCTTGGGGGAAGCCAGACGAGGCTTACTGCTACCACAGCAGGCCCTCAGGGAGGCCTGGTGAGGCCTACTACCTGCCGTCTAACACCTGAAGCACGGGAATACCCCCTCAAGGGAAGCCCGGCAAGGCCTGCTGCACCCCAGCAGGCCCTCAGGGAGGCCTAGGGAGGCCTACTAACTGGGCTTGTAGCCATGCCAGCGACGAATGCTCGCTGGCAGGTCGGATGAATGCTGGCCGCTCCAAGTCGGGCTGACAGTGGCTGTCTGCTTGGCTGACGAAGACCTAGACATCCAGTTACCACCTGGGGAATCACCCCAGGGAGGCCATGATGGTCCTGCTTGTCGACGAGGTACTGCTGAAGCCGACATCGTCGGGGATATTCCTCCCAGGCGCACATTGGCCCGATGTCGCGACTCACCCGCAAGGAGGCCTGCTGAGGCCTCCTGCTCAGAGTCCACTGCCAGGACTGCCCAAGCTGGCTGCTCACAGCCAGCTGGTAGCCCATGCCCCTCCCGGGGCTGGCTTCATCCCGGAGCTCACGGGGTCCTCCATGCGATGACGCAGTCCCATCCGGCAGTGCCTACAGACATAGCCTAAACACATTGCCAAAAGCAGTGTACTCAGCAGAAAGTACCTAGACCCTCAAAGCGAGGGGAGTACAACTTACGTCACCTGCGTCAGGGCGGCCGCTCTTCCTTCATGCAGCGGCCTACCGTTCACGCTAGGGCGTCAGCCATGGCAATGCTTCGGCTTCCAGGGGAGCATCCGACCGAACCATTACGAAGCACGCAGGTTGCGAGTGCAGCTCAACCCGAGCCCTAAAAGGTGGAGCAGAAGACACAGAGCAGAGGGCAAAAAATATTCACAAATATGCTACCCACCGGCCCAACATCCTCCAGGATGGGGCCAGGGGCCGCCAGAAGGTGGCAGCCACACAAGCTCTGGAAAGCGGGGTTTTCGCAAAACTAGCCCACCTGCGTACAAGCGTGGGACGCCAAACCCCGCCCCACGACCACTGGCTAAGTCGCTGTTCATTCTACTTCACACCAACCTGCATTACTAAAAACCCCAAAACGCAGAGAAGGGGGCGGGCCTTGGCCGGACGACTCTAATGTAAGAGGAGGCTGACTAGGGATGTGAAAGAAAATGCCCTGCAATATTCAAACCAAGGGCCTCGGGCGATAATTACTTTCCTTCTTTGGAAAGAAATGCCCCCCATCCCGCAAAAGCCTAGGCCAACCGATGCAGTGGCCCGGAGAGGGCCAGCCTACATAAGAGTATTATACGCGGCTCGGGGGAGCGAAAAAACCTCAATAATACCCCGTCCAAGCCCTGCGAGGCTAGACATAAATCTGTAGTTCGTGCGTAAGCCTAAACTCACCCTCCCGTCTATGAAATTCCACGAGGGGCAACGTTGACCGCTTTACCCTGGGGTGGCTAAGAGCTTCCTGTTTGACTAGGAGAGCACACTCGCCTAAAACAACAGCCCATTCCTACAAGAATGAGCGGTTGCCTCAATACTGCTTCATCACACAGAGAGAAGGCAAAAAAACTGTTCGCACAGCTGTACATACAATGGCGGCTATTCTCTCCTAGCAAAGCTAGCTCTAGACATACCACATAACGGCATCTAAAAAATCGTTCTAGCCACCGGACAGGGGAACTACAGGGCCCTATGGTGTCCTCCATCGATACCGTGATCCCCAAACCCTTGGCGGGGAGCATGAAGTCTCACACAACATAAATAATAAATGTTTCCCTCGCAAGGGGGACTTACTAGCTCGCCTCCTGCGCGACGATATCCACACATAAGTTTTACTCAGAGTATGCATGTTTAGGAGCACAACCGCCTGAGGGTGCGCTTCTCACAGCCCAGCCAGGCGGGGTCTAGAGTATCATCGTCATGGCCCCCCTCAGGGCCGGATGTAAGAAGCGCCTGGGGAGAAAATGAAGAAGAGCAGTAAATGAGATGTAATTCTTAACTCACCCACCTAAGGGAGGGATATTTCATTCACGCCAACAGCGTTGTGATACTATTCCTCTTATGTGGGAGTCCGCCTCTTTGCGCCCCGCCCTTAACCGCGGGGAGCATGAGAGGCGATGTTGGCACTCAGGCCCCGTCACTGGTCCGTATACCGTGACGCCTCCCGCCTGCCTGGGACCCGGATCTCAGCGGTGTGCGGGTCCTCGAACACCACCACCCTCGCTTCTGTGACACTGGCCCTCAGGCCCTGCTATCGCTGATATGGCGCACAGCTGCGCCGCGGTCAGGGTATTTTCCCTGATTGAGATCCCTCAGCAGGTCTTCCCAGTATACTTGCAACACCGACACGGCGTAAAAGTAGCACCAGGCTGACCCGCTGCCGTGTATGCCCCGCCATCTAAACTTCCTGAAACATAGTTGAAAGAAGCTCAGATGGCAGGGTTGGAGCTAGAACACATACCCATATCCACCCATCCACCCATCCTCCAAACATCAGCATTTAACACCCGCTGATGTCCGTGAATACACTGAATATGGGTTCTTCCATACCCTCACGATCTCAGTCAGGAGATCAGGAAGGAATGGAAAAGCTCAACTGAGCCGACGGTTTTATGGCCGGGGAGAAATCGATCGTTCCGTTTAAACGAGCGATCTCTCCTTTAATGCGCCCACATGACGGCCGCAGCCTGCATGCAGCGCGCTCATAACAGCCATCGGCTCAGCATACACAGTCAGGATGGCTGAGAAATTAATTTCCCTTTTCACCAGCCATCCCTACGAGCATTCGTGATTAGTCTCGTCAGTCGCTAGATCGCCGGAGGGAAACATCCCCTCGCGGCGATCGGCGACCCCATCCGAGGGACTGTGACGTGCATCCGCACTCAGCCTCAGCGTGAGCGGGGATCACATCACTAATCTCAGAGGCAAAAACGCTCTTCCCTCAGGAAGAGCGCTAGACGAGAACGGAGCGATCTCGGATTGAAAACTTCGCTCACATTACACACAATCGAACAAATGACTCCACAAGAGCTTGACTGTGCATGCTCTTAATCCCAGGCAGAAAATAAATGAATCTGGATTACCTTTGACTTGAAGCATTCAGACAAAAACAGTCCCTGAAGACGAAAATGCTGGTGTCATGTTTGCAAGGCGCCCTTATATACTTCCTGGTCGCACCTTGATGACATCATAGGCTGTCGCCGGTCAATAGGATTGCTGTGGTTTGATAGTAGCTCAGACACCGGTCACGCTGGAGGCGTTCCCCATAGCGTCAGCTGACGCAGCTCGAGTTCCCTTTCGAAAGGGAAATAACGTTTCCAATCCCAGAACGTTGCAGGGTGGTTACTTTTAAATAACCAAGAGCCCTGTCACTGAAAGACACATTGGGGTACGGGGGACCAAAATGCTGCATATTAAATAAATCTGTATCATGTTGTATAAGAGAACAGTTATAAAATACTATGAAAATGTGGACAGAATAATATAAATTATTAAAAAAACAAAAACAAAAAACTATGCCATTAGGTGTGTTAGAACACTTTTGTACTCACTAGAGGAAAAAACATTAGGCAATCAGGCAAAGTTTTTCAATGTATACCATTACATACACATCGTCGGGCCACAATCTTTTGGTCTAGAAAAAAACAAAACACTACAATTACACAACAGTGTTGAACATTTTTATTAAAATAGGAACAAATAGAACAAACCAAAGTTTTACAATGAACATTTATACCTCAGCTCAGAGAGGAAATCTGTGTTTTGGACCGACACTGTGAGGATTAATGTATATAGGTTGTATTTTTACAGTGTTTTCCCAATATTTTTGCCACCTATATGTGGTGAGTTCTATTGTGCTTCATACTAGCCCCATCCAACTGTCATAGTAAATACATATATAGGGGAAACACTCGTCTCATTTACCTTCCACCCATCCTGTCTTTTCTGTATACTCGGTCCTTCTAAACCAGCCAATGAGGAAATCTGTAAAAAATTAACACCTGCAAAAATAATAATAGATTAATAATAGTAATTACAAGGGCCCACACATTTGTTTTAAGTCATAGCCAGGGCAAACTGAGGGTAGCATGGCATCAATGTTTTTGAGGCCAATTGTATTGTAGGGCATGGTAGCGTGTATTGTTGCAGTGTCACCATGATTAAATGTTACAATTTCTATGTGGCACTATATATGCATGTGAATAAACCAACTGGAATATTTTTTGTCACAGGGCTCGCAAAATGTCTTTATCAAACAAACACAATGGTTTATCTCTCATCCGCCCACGATTGATTGGAAATTTATATTTGCATATTTTGGCCCGCACATTTGGTGGATATAACCGCGACCCGTGCATCACACACACACACACACACACACACACACACACACACACACACACACAAGTACGTTGCAGACAGCATGATCAAAACTTCCGCTATTGTATTTTTCCTTAGTCACCTTTTCACCTAGTGGTGGCTTGACCTAATACACTATCGAGACTTCTAGTGTATAAAGCAATTTCCGATTGACTACATGTATCACTAAAGTTGTCTGTTTCTAACACGTTCACATTTAAGAGGGGACATTGACAGATGAAAGGTAACTGACCTGTGCTAGTTTGCTCTTTGTACACTGGCAGGAGGGTGCTGAAGTAAATCCTGACCAATCAGCTGTAGGTTGTGGAGACAAAAAGGTGTGAATGTCTGCTGAGCAAATACAACAAACAAAATTAACTTCGTGGCGATCACTTCATAGTGCATAACCTATCATCTAGTACATGTATCAGCAGAAGCAATGGATTGATGCTTGCAGTTCATTCCAGTCAAGCGACTTAGGTCAGGAAAGGTTTTGAGGTAATTGAAGAAAGATGAATTGGATGAGTCTTGCTCCCCAATGCACATACATATCACTAGAAAAGAAGATGGGAAAACACAGGTAAGAACGTGGAAGTGTGATAAAGGACCACCCAGCAAACGAGATGTCCGCCAGACGTAGATCATATTTATATTGCGTTTGTTGGTCCAGGACCGTATATGCGTCTACACAACGTGCAAATCCGGGGCGGTATCTGGACGTCTAACAACGATGACCCCTCTTGGACGTAGATATGAAGGTAAATATTTACGTCTATTTTGGAGGGTTTTTTTAACATGCAAGACAGAAAGAAAATTGTCAGTACACTCTAAAAACGCCAATTAATACAATGTTGGAAGTGCAGGAAAATACATGTTGAACTAATTTTCTTACCTGTGCTTAGTTAAGAAGACATATTATATTAAGTCTGCAGAAATATATTTAAAAAACATTAAATTAATTGATATTTTCGAATCCAGGTAACATTTAGAATTGCAAATGTTGACTGGACTAAAAAACGCAAATCCAGTCAATATTTTATAAAAGTAGGCTATTAGGGCCAACACAATATTTTACACACAATATTTTACTACGGTAAATAGATTTTTGTTTGTGCTGTTGAAATGAGCTGTTAGAAACATTTGATAATAGCCTATATCAAAACAACATTTGTGAAATTAGATGTAGCCAAGCTATTTTCGATGTTTTGTTCAAGATGGATACAACACTTCTATTTACATTGGGCCAATTACATATAAATATATAGGTCATAGCATATGTAGTTAATTGTTGCATTTAATCTGCCTAAATTTAATGAACGTACAAGAGCTCATTTGACTTCACGGAAGGATCTGTATTGCTCGTTTGAATTCGCGGAAGGATTGTTACAGATCAAAGGACTTCGCGCAGTTCGCGGGTTTCACCAGCAGGAGACAGCAGCAGCACAGCAGCAGCAATTTTGAGGGTGCAGTTCACGCGTCAGGTAAGTGGTAACGTTAATGATTAAATTGCAGACAAATGTGTCAAACATATGTGGTCTCTAACCATGTTTACGTAATGCAGCTTAATTTAATGTTAAACTATAATTCTATAATGTATTTTAGATTTAATCTCTGCGTGTTGTGTGTGCTATTTTTGTGTTACGGCCTTTCTCTCATGAGATAGGCCAAGCTCATTAGTACTGATTTTTATACGAGCAAATTTACTGAAACATGTCAAACGTGTAATGTAAGCCCAATAATTTACGCTATTTAGGGTTACGTGGTTGTGTTGAACGTGATTTTTGGTGTTCCAACTTTTACAATTGTCCCGTAAAGTTAAGAGAACGACATAACCACGAATAAAGAATGAAATCCATGATGTACATTACAATATAGGGGGAAAAACTACTTTAGTTTGCAAATTTAGTTAAGTCACACATGCAAGTAAATTCTTAGTTATTGATAAAATGTTTAAAGAGCATAAATTGATTTTTCACTTTCTTTCTCCAACAGGGTGTGACCAAGATATCTATTGATGCTTTGTCGTCGTTATAAATGATTCTCATCCAAGCAGTTGAAACACTGGGAAATAGCAAGAACGCTCCACTGTATCTACTTTGTGTGTGTAGTTTCAAAACTGAAGGTGTATTAAAGACATTAAAGGTGCACTAAAGAAAAGTTACAAGGGCTTTGGTCATTTTTTTATTATTTTAAAGAAATTTTATAATTCATTTTGTTGTAATGCAAATGTATTGTTTGTATAACAAATGTTATAAATGCAGAGGATACAATGTGTTTTTCATTTTGTAACTAGTTCCACAGCAATATCTAGTAATTATTAAAACAGTTTAAATATGAAACCCCTAATTAAAACGTTTTAGTTGAATTAATTATTAAACAGGTTGAGTAAACGTACATTTTAAAGTTGAAGTCAAGTTTGCGCCAACTAAAAATTATTAATTCAATTCACTTTAAAAATAATTGAGTAAACGTACATTTTAATGTTGCAGGCAAGTTTGAGCCAATTAAAAAATATTAAGTGAACGTAAAAAATCTGTGGAACTAGTTACTAAATAATAATTAGTTGAAAGCACGTGAAATTTTTTACAGTGTATATGCCGCAAGTTAAAGTTCATACTAGGGGTGTGCACTATTATTTTCTGCGATAATATCATAATTGATTTTTTAACAATGTGTGATCTAACATTATCAAGTATATCCCGCACACACACCCAGAGGGTGCACACATACACTACATGTAATCTAGTAGGTTTGATTATTTACGGTTTCACTTCGTGACTTAGTCTATTCAAATGCTAACATGTTTCCCAAATTCAAGATAAGGTGGCAAAAATGCCCGTGTGTATTGTTAATTTATATAATTATAATTAGGCCTAATATAGTTAATCAATATCATACAAAAAGTGCCATTTTTCTCCAGGTATCAACATAGAAACAAATATGATATTGAAGTTCAATAAACAATACAATATTAAATTACCATATTAGACATCATATTGCCTAATTTTGCTGGTTTCCCAATGTAAATAGTTTGAAACAAAGTCACACCACTGTAACTGCGTCTCAAAGAAGCACATTCCTTACTGCATGAATCCACTTTTTGAGTGCATCTGTTGAATCAATTATTCTCTCACTCACTCATTAAATGATTTGTTCCTGAATGAATCAGCTGTTTGAATGAATTGTTTGAATCTCAATGACTAACTCATTAACAGTGACTTCCTGCAACCTACTGGTGGGTTTATTGTCACATTTAAAGTAATGTATCTATAAGACAAATTAAACAAGATAATCTTACAACTGGAAAAATAACGCAACAGGTCCCTTTGCACTTCCAAAATCTTTTTCACAATTTTTTATGTGATAAACTAAATAATGCTCACAAAAACCAAAAACAACAAACATTAAACAGTGACATAACGTATACATTTAATTGAAAAAGTACATTTACTTGAAAAAATAACGCAATTATTAGTAATATAACGAAATGTATAATGATCTAAATATACATTAAATTCTTCAAAAAATAAAATATATAAAATGTAATACTTAATTCACAAATTATTGCTCGCGTGCCAAGCCCGGGAAACCTGGCAGCGGGCATATATAAGACCATCGCGCACATAGCCCGACTCACTTCTGAGTGGACAATCATCACCGGCATACGCATATCTCCAGCACCGCCAGTTTTTCTGAGGTAAAGGTTTTTTACTTAACCGTTTTATTTAAATTTAATTATTAAAAACATATGTCTAACGAAACAAAATTACATATAAGTTCATTATAATATAATGGGGTAACGTTATTCTGAGTGGAAGTTCGTTTTTCTTAGGGTAAAAACCGTCCGTTTTTCCTGAGGTAAATTTTTGTTTACTTAACCGTTTTATTTAAATTAAATTATTCAAAACATATGTCCAACGAAACAACATTATATATAAGTTTAAGTTCATAATATAATAATAAAATTGGATAGTCTGAGCGGAAGTTCGTTTTTCTCAAGGTACGTTAGCGTTAATAACGGCCGCTTAAAAAAAAAAAACAAACTATAAATTGTCATCAAATTGACGGACTGTCTTTTCCAGTAAATGTAATGTTACCACATTTACTTCTCACACAAACTGCGATTCCGTCTTTTTTTGTGCTATAACCACTCGTCCGCATTGTTAAACGCCGTTATAGGCTATAAGTTATAATAATATTAATAGTTGTCGTTAAAATCCGTTAATTTACCTGAGTGACGTTGATCGTGTGCGCTATCAATCGTATCACCCATTAGAAGCTCCTTTGTTTTTTTACGCTCTGTCATGTTAACATAACTTTACAATAAATTATTTGTACAATTATCATTAATAATAATAATCTTCACTTTGTTTGGAAATTAACGCGCTGTCTCAGGCTTAATGAGCGCGCGAGCTGCCAGAAAAGACTCGCGATTCGTCTTTTTTATATGAACAGTGAAATTTAGCAGAAATCCTGGATTTCTAATTTGCAAATAACGTAAGTCAATAATGATCAATGAAAACTAAATGGATCTTTAACTTGTAAGTTACAGACATTTGCAATATGTCGCTATATTCATGTTTCTTCTTTTTACCCCCTTTGCTTGTGTCTCAACAGACGCTAAAATAAACCCCCAAAGGCTCTTTTCAGAGCCACAACACCAAGTGTAGGCTATCTTTGGCTTTGTAAGTATATGTTTTGACTGTCAAACACCTTCTCATTATTAGGTTTATATGTATAAATTATATAAATATTTAATAGTCATCCTGCATCTAGTCCATCACAGCAATCCACTGTTACATTTACTTAAAAGGTAATTTCTACATAAAGAGAGTCTTTCGATGTTTTTATCCCTGTGCCACTATATAATCACAACGCACTCATTTTAATTTGTACAAAACATATGTTTCTTCTCTTTTGCTTGTGTCTCAATAGCTGCTAAATCCACCCAAGGACTCGTTTAGAAGCCCAGACAGTCTTTGGCTTTGTAAGTATGAATTTTTACTATCAAACACCTCCTCAGTAAGTACAGATTAACTGAAGATGTCATGCAGCAAGTTATAGCCATCGGTCTTAATATATGTATCTTTCAAGATATAATATGAAGATATCGTTATGCTTTTAGCGACTGCTTTTACACTAATGTATCAACATTTAGTGAATTAATGTTTGTGAAAAAAAATGTGAAAAATGTGGAAAAAAAAAAAAGAAAGAATCACCAAAATGCAAGAATGATTCTGCATTTATTTATTGTAGGTGATGATTGAAAGTGGATAATATATAATGAACTGACGGTAACAACACGCTTTTGACGCTTGCGCATCTCGAGGAGAAATCAAAACAAACTAGCGCTGCTCACACAGAGAAATCGCTGTAAACATTCAAAATGTGAACCTTTTATATTTATAACATATGATACAGTTAAACAACATCACACAACCACATGTGCTGTTTTCCTGAATACCATCAGGATTGAAAATGACACTGATTTCATATGACAGTTCCATAAACAACTAATTAAGATTTAAAAAATGTTTTTTTAAAGACTAAAAACTACATAGTTTCAGAATTTAATTGCAAGCTGATCAACCTAGCGGCCCTATTCACAAATTCACATAAGCCACGGCGAAAACGGCATCATCATCAGGCTAAAGCATTTTTTTTTCATAAATGTACATTTATTTTATACTTATAATAATACAATAACAAATTGCTATATTATAATTATAGGCTATATAGCCTATACATTTGAACAGGGATCAGTCAAAAAGTAAAAGCAGCTTTATTTCAAACGACTTAACGACTGAACAACATTGAACAAAAAATATTGCACTGGCCGTTAAGCTAAGATTTCTTGTTAAAGTGCAGTGAAATACTTAAATGTCAGAAGACAATGTATTTTCTAATAATGTGTTTTAGCCCTTGCCCGCTGTATGGGCTACAGAAATAAATAGTCCATTAAAATAGACAGGCTGCGACACCAGGTTGACGGTAGCCTAAAAATAATAAATAACGAAATAGGCTTTAATGAATAAAAAACACAATGAAAGAACTCAAATAAAACGGCAAAACAATTAAATCACCTCCAATGTATAGGCTACTCGAATGAACTTATTGCTAAAACAAACACAAGGCCAGAAACAATTAAGACAACAATTATTGTTATGCAATTATCTATTCCCAAAAATGTTTTGTATAAGAAAACCAGCTGGTTTACTCTCTCAGGTTTGAGAAGGTTGCGGTGGGGAGTATGTTGCCCGCTGCACTGAACACGCGTTCCGATGGAGCCTGTTTCGCACATACTCCGTCTGCAGTGCGTGTGCGGTGCGTATTTTTTTCCGTACCCATGTTAACGGATTACAACTTTCACGCCCGTTTCACACATACTCCGTCTGCAGTGCGTGTGCAGTGCGTGTTGCGTTGCGTGTGCGTTGCAGGAGCCCCACACCCTGTAGTGTTTTCACATATGCTGCGTTTGCAGTCCGCAACTGATCCGCTGTTGCATATCACAAACAGCATTTATTCATTATTTTTTTAAATCCAAAAGTTTTTACTGAACATGCCTCGTCAGAATTCCAATCCTCTTTGTTTACTCTTTAACAGAAGTCAGGTTACATAGCCTACTACATTTAAACAACATTTTTTCAATTCATTAATTCATATTTATATATAAATATACTTTAGATTTAGCTCACACAAAAGGCAAAACATTTAAACATAGGTTATAGCCTAAAATCATAAACATTTTAAATTAGAAACTTAGAATAGTCTATTCAAAAACAGCCGACTCTCGTCTTTTCTTTCGTTTTTACACCCTTTTAAAAGAAATCCTGCAGGTCAAAAAGAACTTTGCTTTTCACCTCCAAGAAAGTAAGAGTGCTCTCCATTATGGCACATTTTTTTTACCTCAATGCCAGGTAAGGTGTCGTTTTGTTGCTTTACTTGAGAAAAAAAGCCATGTGTTGACTTTGAAACAAGAGTATATTTTAAATGATATGCATCCGCTTTGAAATTACAAGATTTTCGCGTCAGTACATGTTTATTTTAATGCGAAAAATGTTCTATCACTTTAATGCAGCAACGCAACGCAGCGCAGCGCAGCAAAAAATAGACTCGGTACGAAAACGATCCGTGTACTGCTGCAGACGCAACGCTCCTGGAACGGACTGACGGACTGCATCCGCGTGCAGTGTGAACGCTGTCATCCGTTAACATGGGTACGGAAAAAAATACGCAACGCACACGCACTGCAGACGGAGTATGTGTGAAACGGGCGTCACACTGCACGCGGATGCTGTCCGTCAGTCCGTTCCAGGAGCGGTGCGTCTGCAGCAGTGCACGGATCGTTTTCGTACCGAGTCTATTCTTTGCTGCGCTGCGCTGCTGCATTAAAGTGATAGAACATTGTTCGCATTAAAATAAACATGTACTGACGCGAAAATCTAGTAGGCCTAATTTAACCACAGATGCATATAATTTAAAATATACTCTTGTTTCAAAGTCAACACATGGCTTTTTTTCTCAAGTTAAGCAAGGAAACGAGACTGCAGGATTTCCTTTAAAAGGTTTAAGAACGAAAGATGAGACGAGAGTCGGCTGTTTTTGAATAGCCTATTGTAAGTTTCTAATTTAAAATGTTTGTGATTTAGGCTATAACCTATGTTTAAATGTTTTGCCACTTGTATGAGCTAAATCTAAATATGAATAAATTAATTTAATAAAATGCTGTTTATGTAGGCTAGTACGTGAACCTGACTTAGAAGAGTAAACAAAGAGAATTGCAATTCTGACGAGCCATGTTCAGTAAAAACTTTTGGATTTTAAATAAAAAATAATGAATAAATGCTGTTTGTGGTATGCAACAGCAGACCAGTTGCACACGGATTGCTTCACGGATGAACCTAACTAATACAAACACAACACATCTGGTTAACTAGAAGAGCATCATTTCGTTTGTTAAATAAGAGGCGATCTGGCGCTCGTTGCCGCTGTTTTCAGTGCTGCAGATTTCTCTCGTGGCTTGTGCATGTGCAGAGCACTTTAATCTAACTTTTTTATTCGTTCTGGTAAAATCACTAAACAAAATGCACAAAATCTGTCCCTGCTCTTGATGTACAATCACTGATGATATTCGGTTTTAATGAGAATAAAATACGAGGATTTAAAGTGTGCAAATCTATGCCTTTATTCACGTGAAAAATCTGGACACTAACGCTATATTGTGTTTAGATGCATCCCCTTATAATACGCCATAAAGTGTGTATCATATGCACACAAAAACCTGCGTAGCCTACCATTTGTAAGCCAAAGCTCATTTTGACGTATTCATTCACGAGATTGCACACTCCTACTATTTATACGCATTTTCGTGAGACTGTCCCACCCACTTTTTAAAACAAAGTTAAGCCACTGATTGCTCCGCCCCAACGCGATAAGATCGTGTATCGGCGATCTCACAGGCTGACGATATGACGATTGGAAAATTAGGCATATCGCCCAACACTAGTCAGCACTGCACAGGACCAAGTAATTATTTTAATTATATTTTGTTATTTCTTTTGTTTTTTTAGACTTTGTAACAGCCAGCCAGAGCCTTTGCATTTTGCACTGCCTCCTCCAAAAAAAATTCCGTCATCTTTCATTTGAAGGTAAGTAATAATTCTAAGTAATATTCTTTAGCTTCACTTAAAGGTCCTCTCAACAATGTTTGATTTTGATTCACTATTTTTATTATTTATGTAGTGATCTTGGTTGTGTCATGTGTTTTCAGTAGGGCTGTGAATTTTTTGGGTAGGCAGCGAATTTATTCGGTTCGCGATTCACAGGTTGATTCAATTCATTTCAGGAACGATTTTTGCCAATTCAGAAAGATTCGCTTCGAGGCGATTCACATTATAATTTGATACACTTCAATTAATTCGATTTGCTTTTGACTTTTTTTTTACTAATATGATCAAACTAAGAACAGCTGGATTTACCGTTAACAAAGATTAACTAATGCTAAACAGAGTTGTTGTTTATGGTAAACCTTATTGTATACCTTATTGTAAAGTTTTTTACAAAAAAAAAAAACTTTTGTCCCTTGTTGATGTTAGTTCATATTATTACTTTATTGTTTTATTATTACACACTTTACTTTACCGTAATAGCCTGTATATAATGACATTTGTAGAAATGTACATAAGACAAAGTTTTAAAAAGCTTTACAAGTATTGTTAGTTTATGCTAACTATAGTTTATGATAGTGTTCATGGCTATACAACCTTATTAAAGTGTTTCCAGGCATTAAATATGAAATGCTTCCATGGAGACACTAGAATATCAGGCACTTTTCCAGCTAATCCTAAACTAACTTTTCTTCACGGAATAGAAAGAATATTTATACAGAACATTTTCTTTATGATGGCTCTGAAAGAAAACACACCAGTGCTTTGATTGATATATAAACCACATGCTCTTATTTCAGTGTTGTTAATGTTGTAGTTACTTTAGCAGTTTCCTTCTTATATTCAGTTAAAGGACATTATGTTCAATTTCATGTATCATGCATCAGAACTGTGCATAGAAACTATTTGTTTTTTTTGTAATAATAATAATAATACTTAATAAGTAATAATAATTGCACCATGGTCTGTTCAAATGCTTGATTCTGATTAATTGCATACAAAATAAAAGTTTGTTTAGATTTGACTTTATCTCAGTGTCTAATTAAAAGTGAAAATGCTAGATCTAACGTGCCACTTCTCATTTTTACCCTTCCAGTCAAATGCTGACAAATGACCATCATGCAAGCGTCACATTCTGTGCCTCCACAATATGATAGCAGTGAATTATCCCTTACATACAGAACTGTACTAGAAAATAGAACTGAAGCATACTGACATTTTAGCATTATAAAGCTGGTTGAAACTCAGTCAACTTACCCTTCAATAAAGATGGACTTCCCATTTCCAATAGCAATAAGCAACAGGGTACATCTGTGGCACTAGCCCATCCTCTGTGGTATTCATTTGACACTGACACTTGGTCCTTCCAAGTCATTAGAAAAAGTGCCAAGTCAAGTGTAAAAGTGGTAGGCAGGCTGGTGCTCCCTTTACAGTGAGGAAAATCACAGAAAAGTGGGAACATCAGGAAAAGGGGAAACCCATTGTACGCACAATGATAGGAACCATAATGCATTAAACTCCTCAAATTATGAGAATGTGGATACTACACTTCTTTTACTAAACGGTACATATTGGAAGTTGGAACCATTCGAGATTGGGAACTATGACGTTGAAAGAGCCATCTGGACCCAGCTACCTGTTTGCATTGCTATTCATTACAATGGATATCCAGCGCAGGACCACTGAGGACATGATAATGAGGGTCTTTTGCATGTGTCTCGCAGAAGAACAATGTAACCGGCTTTTCTCTGTTTCTGTCTATGACGGGACACACAGGTACTGTGCTACTCCGCAGCGGTGGCAATACGAATGGTCTAAAATATTATGAATTTAAATGGAAGTCGGAAATTAGGTGGAACAAGACTTTTTAAGACCAATGATATTGGAGCCACTCACTTTTATCGTCTGTAATTCAAAACATGTTTGTATACCTAGTCCTAAGTGAAAAACACTTAATATTAAACACATGTTAGCCGCTTTATTTTCACTGTTGTAATATTTTCTTAATTTTTAATGAAATTAAATGCCTTTTCAATCTGATATGTGATGGGAAAAGGGAGAGCGAGCTCGGCAAAAGGCGCATTCGAACCTTAAGTGTATTACCATGTGTATTACCCTACTACACTATTAGTGCTGTTAACGGTTTAGTGTTTTCTGAGATGTCTGTAATATTTGCAACATTTTACTGTTATTCTTAAATCCGAAGTGATTTGTACAGTTCCATCTTTCTTTTAGGTGCGCTTGCAGATTCTCTCAAGGTGCAAATCCACTTGTTCGTGCAACACTCACTGTCGCGCCACGCTCCCCTTTATTGCTTAGGTGCTGTCAAGCGACTGTAAGGCATAGCATAGTCCGGGAAGGCAGCGCTGCATTTAAACCAGTTTGAACGCACAAATGAGGGGAAGGGTCACAACATCACGCTTCAGTCGTGTCTCAAAAGTGGCTCTCCACGGTCACGCATTGAATTTTGCAAGCGCGAGGAAGAAGGCGGAACCAACTTCTTCTGTAGCCAATCAAATGAGCTGCTGCTGACTCTCGATTTACTCTTATCTGATTGGTTCATAAACACCCTAGACGCTAGAACACATCTTTATCTTCATTTGGCTCATCATCGTTCTCGCTGGCAAAATTGTACTTTATGCACACATACATACAAATAAATAAATAAAAAATAAATAAATAAATAAATACATAAAAAAAAACATAAAAACATAAATAAAAAAATACATAAATAAATAAATAAAGCATGATTGCTTAACCACTTAAACTCCGTGGACCCTGTACAGGGACGGGAATGACATCGTCATGTATATACTTTCAATTTTAAATGTCTGTGGAGGAGCTACGATGTCATATGTGGTATCATTTGAAAGCTTAGAGTCATCTCACTGTAAATCAGGGGTCTCAAACTCCCGGCCCGCGGGCCACTTGCATTTTGTATATCACCCCCCTACTTGACATCAAAGTTTAGTGTTAGTGTGGCCCGCGCGTTGCTCTGAAAACCATTTTGGGGGAGTCGTTGCATGTGACGCGCTTTATGCCTCACTTCGTGTGTGTGTGTGTGTGTGTGTGTGTGTGTGTGTGTGTGTGTGTGTGTGTATTATATGAGAGTTAGCTCGGCCCTCTCTCATGCAGTATAATTGGTTGAGACCGCGTGATTGACATGAACAGAGGCTAATCAGACAGTCGAAATGAATGTGGTTTAACGCTCAAATGGCCAATCAAATCAAAGTAGGCGGGATTTACATTCTTTCGTTATTGGATTGGTTTGGAATTGCATTGAAATTTTATATATTATATAATCTGCTTACACCACTGAGCTGATGTTAAACTTTACAATAAAACCATTTAATACCCATTCTTTAATACCCATGTAGGTTTATTCATTTATTTATTTATTAACATGTATGTGTGCATAAAAGTACACTTTTGCCAGCGAGAACGATGATGGGCCAAATGAAGATGAAATTTCACAATACACGAATTACACTTAAAAATAACAGTAAAATGCTGCAAATATTTTTTTCTTACACTTGAAAGACGATTTACACCTTTACAAAACTTATCCTGCGCATGCAAATTTAATTTACACTTGCAATTTTATGTACACTTTCACAAATCTTACCCTGCACATGCACTTTTTTATGGCATCAATTTACTTTAATAAAATTACATCTATTTTCTTATTGTATTCTGCCTGGAAACGCTTGAAAAATAGGCAGTGTCTGTAAGCTACCTTGTTAGCATGGTGGATCCGAAATAAAAACGGACACGGCCTTGATTCTATTTCTCGCATGCACGCGTCGTTTTCGGCGCGGTTCGCAAAACTATAAGCAAAACGCAAAACTATAAGCTGTTTTCTGCTAAAGTTACACTGAGCTTGCCAGTTAAGCAAATGAATCGCAATAAACCTCCCTAAAACATTGATCATATAAAGGAATATCTTTATTTTTCCTTGCAGCTAGAATCTCCCACAAACGTTAATGGCGCAACGGGCGCCTCTATGTGCATGCACTTTATCTGTTTCTGTTAAGTACCGTTACTTAGCTGAATGCACACATTACTGACAAATCAGACCACTAAAAACAATACAACATTCGCAAAAAAATAAGAACAAAAAATAAGAACATAGTAAAATTGCTTACCTGTAACAACCTTAGCGCTGCAAAATATTAAGTGTAATATCCGCGGCAAGTTCTTCTTCCGTTCCTGGGTGTTCCTGATTTGCTTTGGTCTTTTTTTTAAATTGTATCTTGTATAGTTACCATTATATTCCCGCTATCTTATTTCTTGCGTTTTGGATTTGTATTTCTTCGTAAATCCTGCCCCGTCCTCCTCCATTATCGATTCTTCAGATTCAGAATATTCATCCATGACTGCACAACTGCAAAGTTGATCTCTGCTCTGCCTCGGTCGTCCAGTTGTCATGTTATCTAAGCTAATAATTTAGCAGCTACTCAGTTCGCCAGTCCTTCATCGACTGTAACGTTATATGGTCAGTGTGGCCCACACTGCAAAATTTGAACATCACTGCAATCCTCCCGATGAATCTCCCGCCGTATTTCGAAGTTACTTTGCAGTTGCCAACTCTCGCGAGAGAGACAAATAAGCAACCGCAGTTAAATATATAAACATATAAATGCGGTTCTCTCTCTCTCTCTCTCTCTCTCTCTCTCTCTCTCTCTCTCTCTCTCTCTCATATATACACATATACACACACACGCACACATATATATATATGTAAGCATATATATATAGTATGCAACTTATGCTCAACTGTTATTGGCTCATCCGCGTTTGAGGGGAGGGGCTTACTAATAGGACAATTGCCAAAAAAGAACACAAACTCCGCCTACTTTGATTTGATTGGCCATCTCAATCATTTTGACATTGATGAGTGCCATTAGACCACTGAGCAAACCAGAAGGAGGCAGGATGAATGAGGACGAATTACTACTAAGCACTTGTATCGTTGCACTTGGCTTGGCCTATAAGCTGTGAGAAGACATGTTTCAGCCAATGTATTGGACAAAACAGTAACCATAAATGTAAAGATACCAAGTTACTTATTATTTGTTAAAATAAGCCCACAAAATCGCAAAACTAGACGCGTGATTTTTTAAACGAGACTTACCAAAAAAAAGAAGCCCAAAGTCGCGTGAATTGGCAATTATGGTTACTTGGGAGGATTTTCTTCTTTAGTAAGAAAACATTTTACAAGAATGTGCTTCCAAACAGCTGCTGGTGCTCTATGACTTTCATAATATGAAAAACAAACAAACAAAAAAACAATGGAAATCTAATACAATGGTGATCAGCAAATGTTTGGTTACCCACATTCTTCAAAATAACATTTATGTTATTCGTCAATGTCAAAAATGTATATGGATTTGTATTTTTATAATTTGTGTACTGCTCAGTCACTTGCAAAATAGTAAAAACAACATGCAAAAGAACTGTGATAAAATTATGACTAATTTTTTAATATCATAAAAAATTTGATATGATACTTTTGCCATATCGCCCACCCCTCTACATGTGCTACAACTGTTTGGGTTGTGCTACAAAATGTCCTACCTCTGTAGCACCAAAAAAGTTAGCATACAGCTGTAGCACTACTAGGCATTAACCACACTCATGAACATGTAATGTGCTCTGATGTGCTACAGTATACTGCGGTAGACAGTGATAGGTTAGCATCTTACAATAATTTTAAAGGAATTACCTCCGGGTGAAGTCCGGATGTATTTCTTAGCTATTTATTTTTTTCTTTCTGTCTGTACAAGCTGGCACACTTGTTTCACAGCGAGGTAATATGTAGTCCTGAAATTAAAAATACAACAACATAATTCTGTGCTGCTGCCCTCCAATAACCTGTTTAACGACATGTATTAAATGTAACTTCACTATCATTTTGGGAAGTGCTTCCGGGTACTGCATGCACTGCATGGTAAGATTGTACCTGCTCCCTAATATGATTACAAATACAATTAGGCTGAGCTACATTCATTTCAAACTCATATTTTAATAGTTTGAAGAGGACAGTATTGTTAATTTTTTTTATTTGCACTATACTACACAGATTTTTTTGCAGTAGCAGTCAGTGTTTACCAAGGTCTAAAAGATAAATCTTTTGTGTAGATAAAAATTTATTTGTCTCTCACTTATCTGTGTGCCCTTTTTATCTGTGTGCCCTTTAGGTTTTGTTCCTGCCCCCTTTGCAAACTGCAATGTAAGTTGTCAATTATTTCCAATGTTTTTGCACTTGACACATGGTCTCCACCACATGCGTACTTTCGATTAAGGATTTTTTTCCCCCTGCAAATTTCAACAGTTTGCGAGGGATGGATTCAAGAGAAACACTCCTCTCTGGGGCCGCCATGAGATGGAGAGCACGTAGAGAAGTTCAGAGACGGCTTCAACAAATTAGGGATACCCAGAGCGAAAGTTTTGCTTCCCAGTGTTGTAGTGGGGAAAATATAGTGGAAAATATAGTGGGAGGACAGTCTGGATGTAGGGAAAGAGTAGCAGAGACAGTCTTGGAGAATATGCAGGGTGACATGGAGGAGAGAGAGGAGACTGGAAATGAACAGATGATAGAGGAGGACATTGGAGAGGAGGACACATCCCACGTTCAGTCCTTTAGGATGGATCTGCCTGGATCTGAGGAGGAGTCTTACTCAGATCAAGATTCTGATGAAACAGATCAGACCTGTAACTTTGGTGATAGTCTACGCAACTGGGCGTTAACTTTTGGAGTTTCCCTGGTGGCTCTTACAGCTCTACTTTGCCTGCTGAGGCTCCATCACCCGGACCTGCCAAAGGATGCTAGAACCCTCCTCAAGACCAGAATGACGTATAGCATAGAAAACAAATGTGAAGGACTCTATTACTATATTGGCATCCTGTCCTCCTTTAAGCAGAAGCTACGGCAGGCATTTGAGTCAATTGCAGATAGCTGCACACTAAAACTCCAAGTCAATATTGATGGATTGCCCTTATTCAAGAGTACTGGGATTCAGGTGTGGCCAATTTTAGGGTGTTTACTAAGTTTTTCAATTAAAGAACCTGTTGTGATTGCATTGTTCTGTGGACCACATAAACCAAAGCCAGCAGAAGTCTTTTTGGAAGATTTTGTTTCTGAGTTGAAAGAGTTGGAGAGTGGTATTGACTTTGAGGGCAAAAGGATTTTTGTGAAGTTAGATTCTGTCATATGTGATACGCCTGCCCGGGCTTTTTAAAAAAACATTAAGAGCCACAATGGATATTTTGGATGTGATAAATGTGCCCAGAAAGGAGAGTATCTATCTGGCAGAATGACCTTTCCCTTAGTCTCTTGCCCACTAAGGACAGATGAATCATTTGCCCAAAAACATAATGAAGAGCATCACCAGCGCCCTAACCCTTTCCAGGGGTTGAACGTAGGGATGGTATCTCAGTTCCCTGGTGATTATATGCATTCTGTTTGTTTAGGTGTCGTTAGGAAGCTTCTGAACATTTGGCTTAGAGGAGCTCTCAGATTCCGTTTACCTTCTTCAATTGTTGACCGGATGTCTGACACTTTAACAGGCTTGCGCAACTATATTCCTTTGGAATTTGCACGAAAACCCAGAACATTGAGGGACATTGACAGGTGGAAGGCAATGGAATTTAGGATGTTTTTGTTATACATCGGACCTGTCATTCTGCCTTCATACTTGGACACAAATATTTGCAAGAATTTTATGTTGTTGTTTTCCAGCATTGCCATTTTAATCAGTCCAACCTTGTCCTTGATGCACTGGCAGTATGCTGAAAAATTGCTCCATATGTTTGTGACGCATTTTGGGGAAATATATGGCAAAGAGGCAATTGTGTACAATGTACATTCATTAGTACACTTAGCCCAAGATGTGAGACAGCATGGTTGTCTCGACAAAATATCAGCTTTCCCATATGAGAACCATTTGCAGAAACTAAAGAAGCTTGTCAGAAAACCCCAACGCCCCCTCGCCCAAATGCTACGTCGATTGTCTGAGCAAAATCAACAAAATCCAATAATTGACAGAACATCGGCCTCCTTGAAAAAGCCACATTTTGTTGGACCAGTTCCAAATGAGCTTGCCTCTAGAAAGGTTAAAGGGCAGTACAGCCAAATGATTTCTAACCAGTGGACTATCAAAGTCTCAACAGGAAACAATGTATTTGCCATTGCTGGTGACATTTGCAAGGTTGACAATATTGTTGAGTGTCATGATGGCATCTATTTAGTTTATAGAAGGTTTTCTGACAAGTCCACCCTCTTTACCTATCCATTCAGTTCAGACTTTCTGAATATCTGCAGTGTCTCTCAATTGTCAGAACAATACATGTATGCCAAAGTGTGTGCAGTTGCATATAAATGTGTATTACTCCCCCATAGAAGAGGTTTTGCAGCCATACCAATTCTACATTCTGTGAAACAATAAAGTAGTTTGCTGTTTTTGAGTTAGGATCAGTTGTTTGATAAATTCTAGTTTAAAATTTCAGGGTAGGGCTGTATTGCAGCTGATAGTCTGTTCTTAGTTGTGGTTGTGACTTTAGTTTCTTAAGCGTCATCTTCTACGTTACGTCAATTTTTTATGTACATGTAAGTAAACTTTCATAACATCAGTAAAATATGTTTTGTTAATAAACATGAATACACAACAGACACACCATCAATATACAGTGTTTATGAAAAGTTTTCACTGCTTTTTGTTTGGCACAGTAAATGGCTAATGTTGTTTTCTCTCTCTCTCTCTCTCTCTCTCTCTCTCTCAAAAGAATGTTCTGTCTTGTGCAATATTTTGATGGCAAGAAGTCTGTGTCAGTGGTGCCTCAATCATGGTACAATGATGGCTATACTTTCTGGCCAAATTACACAAGCGATGAGAGGATAAACAAAGCTGTAAAGTTCGCTGAGGTGCCAGGTCACAACTGGGCAAAGCATCCAGTCAAACTTCTGAAGACATATGGTATACATTTGAATCACGTAGTTGTTATTATTACCTTGTACTGTGTCTCCCAATAGTAACTATTTTCTTAATATCTTGAGTCAAGATTAATGCAGGTGATTTACCTATGTAAATATTCTTTCAGGTGATTTCCTATCGGCCTGGCAAGGGATGAGACAGTCACTGACACGTGACACATCGGAACTAGACTCCGATGATGACAATGAGGAAGTTGGTAGAGGCAAAAGAACACTTAAACCTATGTAAGCGAGAATCATTTTTATGATATTTGTCAGGTTTAAATGGATATAATACAAGGATACAATGATTTTATTTGTCACGTACATAGAAATACTCACGTAAGACATGTACTGAATTAGCATTTGAATGTTCAACTTTTCTGTACATGGGGTGAAAGAAAGAAGGATCAGGAAAGTAATTTAAAAAATAGCAAAAAGAGGGGAGTATAAGTGCAAAGTGTCCACGGTGTTAGTGTAATAGGTGCTAGTGTGTGAAAATGCAAGTACCAATTGATGGGATTTATGTAGTTTTGTGTGTGTGTGTTCTGTGTGGAAAGTGCAAGTGTCGGTGTCACTGAAATGTATCTCTCCTAAAAATTAGCCACCATTATGGTGATACTGATAGTGACAAAGATCCTGCACCCAAGAAAGCACCAACACCATCATCAACTCTACATCGCCCATCTTCAGGACCCCCATTAATGTCACGATGGTAAATAGAACCAGTATTTGTCCGTTTGTGGAAATCAATTTGTTGAACTATTAAATTGCTGTTTTTTTTAGAACTCCTCTGTTCCAAATGTCACTAATATATCTCCCTTATATCCCTTCCCTTATGTTTGTATGATTATTGCTTAGCAACCAACCAGCTCCAGGGCAATCCTACTTCGCCCAACCTCCACTACCACCCCCTCCTGGGCCATCCTCCTGTTCTCCTCCTCCATCACTCGACCCTCCATTTTCTCCACCGCCACCACACTCCCCTTCAAGGCCCCCCGCATTTTCTATACCTCCTCAGCAGTTTATTCAATCTCCTTTCAACTGTTCATCTCAGAACTACTCTGCTCCACCTCCTGGGATGTCATCTGATGCTTTGTCAACTAGCTACAGAGAAAGAGCCACTGAAATATTTGTGCCCAGCCTGAATATGGGCCGTTCTGGGAAGGACCCAATTATCTGTACACGTAAGTGAATTATAGCGCAGACATAGCAACATAGCATTAACAATTTAACATATGCTTACAAAATGTTGAATCACATGAAATGGACATATATCAAACAAAACCAATACGGAAAATTTTAACATTGAGAGATTCACTCAGAAAGTTTCAACCAATGTTAAAATAATACTTCTAAAAAATTAGTTGATTCAATTATGTAGTATTTTCTGTGTTGTCTGCTTTTGCTACATTGTTGTCATCCTAAATGTGGTGTTGTTTTTGTAGCTGCTGACCTCCACATGCTGACAGTAATAGAAACCATGAAGCAGCAGATGAACCAGCTGTCCATGAACATAAGTGTGATCATGGCCAGAATGGCAGCTGCTGAGCCGGTTGTGGAGATGCCAGAGGAGATCTCCTTGCCCCTAGCCTCCCTCGAGGAGGTTGATCAATTTGAAGGGTGGTTGAAAAACCCAGGCAACACAGCCAAAAAGCATCACTTGGTATTTATGCTTATATAACATTTAACTAACTAGTCTAGTCACTAACACTTGGTATACACGGATATATATATATATATATATATATATATATATATATATATATATATATATATATATATATATATATATATATATATTATCGGAACCTTTGTGTGTGTGTGTGTGTGTGTGTGTGTGAGGACAAGACCCACCCACTTTTTACGACCAATGATATTTGACCCACTCACTTTTATCATCTCTAATTCAGCACATGTCTGTCTACTAACCGAGAAACACTTATTGTTAAACACGTTAGACGCTTTATTTCCACGTGTCTAATATTTGCTCAATTTTTATTGAAAATAAATACCTTTCCGATCTGATATGTGATGGGAAAAGGGAGTAGAGCGAGTGTGGCTAAAGGCGGGTTCGAACCTCCGATCGATTTGCGTCAAAACTTAAAGACATGCGTGTTACCCCTACACTATAGCCAGGGTTAAAAACCTGGCGAGTTCCGTAATTTTGTCTGGCCCAATCAATCGTTCAGTAAACTATAGTATGTTTGTGTTTAATGTAAATAATATGGCATCTAACGTTACTCCGGTAAAAAAAAAAAAGAGAGAGAGAGGACCCACTTTTTTATTTGACACTGAAGACTGGAGTAATGATGATAAATTCAGCTTTGATCACAGGAATAAATTACTATATATTCACATTAAAGCTGTTTTAATTTGTAATAATATTTCACAATATTACTGTTTTAACTATTTTTGATTAAATAAATGCAGCCTTGGTGAGCAGAAGATACTAAAATTAAAACATTAAAAAAGCTGCATTATTCATATGATACTTTATTGTCAATAATAGCCTATATTGAGATGACATGAAAAACACATAAAGCATATATTGTCGCACTCGTCTGATTGTCGTCGTCACGTTTCATCACTCATAACGATTGTTTTCCTTCAGCTGCAGCTCCAGCGTGACAGGGTATTACTTTTACGAATCCACTTTTGGACTTTCTGTGAGAGAGCGCCCTCCTCATTTCTAGATACGAATAAAATGACAGGTCATTTTTTGTCTCTGAATTTAAATCTTAATGTATTCACATCGATTTCTATGTAAATACACTTGCCCGTGACCTCAAAAAGCTCTATCAACCGAGGTAGAGAAAGTCTTTAGCGTCCCTGTTAACTTGCCCACAGCCGCGCAGGGAACGCCGGTTCGAATCCCGCTCGGAGCGGGTCGACTAGGAGACCCAGTAAAAGTGCGGGGGACGAAAATACATTTTATTAAAAGTGAGGGGGACACGTCCCCCCCCCCCGTCCCCCGCGTAATCTACGCCCATATATATATATTTATATATAGGCCTATATATTCGTTTTGTCACGATACCAAAATTATGACTTTGATACTAAAATACCTCGATACTGATACTAAATCGATAGCACGGTCAAAACAAAACAAAACAAAAAACAGATAATATGAATAATATGACAACAGAACTTACTAAAAAATGCACTTGGCCAGCATTTTCCTGCCCTGGTTTTTGCCCATTCCTCCTCTTAATAACGTTGGCCAGTCTGAACATCCTTACATTATCAATCATGTTATCATTCACTAACCTTTCACTTCTCAACAGGTTGGGATTACCAAAATCTTATTTTCATGATATGAGTAATTTCATATTTTTTAGATGTAATTTTATAATTATAATATAGATTTTTAGTTGTATCTTTTGTAATTTGGGGTCAGTCATTTCTTTCTTTCTTTTTTTGAAATAAATCAATAATTTTATTCAGGAAGGATGTGTTAATTCTTTATTCAAAGTACATTTTCCCATTGGAATGAATGGGATTTTTTGGATTTAGATGGTAGCCTACAGGTTTACAGCTAACACATTTTAGCCTATCCCACAACGGGAAAACGGATTCAACCATAAACTAGAAAGCTTATTCCCTCAATGTAATTCATGACATGAAATATGTCCCACACTCTTTGATATGTTGCTCATTTATCAGTCTCTTACTTCAATTTTGTCTCTTGTTTCCACAGGTGGGGATGCTGGCCTCCATTGGGGGAAGAGATACTAAAAACATAATTTTTAACATTTTGGCACACATTTTTGCAGACAGTGTAGCCAAATTAATAAACTGGAAAGGAATGAATAATAAAAAAAAATTCAGCGAGATGGCAACCAAGGCCATTATGGCTCGTAAGTATTCACTGTCTTTACTTAATCACCACTCTCTCATTTATTCACTCACTCTACACCACTTAGTCACATTTATTATTTATTTGCACGAGCATTTTACTATAATGTCATGTAATAAAGAATCTTTGAATATTGAATCTAATATTCACTATTTGTTTCTTTGCTTTGTGTGCTTTTTGTACGTCTTACAGGAGCTGTGAAGAAGAATCGCATGTCAGAGAAAGCGACTGACATGGAGATCAATCACCACGCCATCAGATGGTTTAATCTGGCTTGCGACCGCGGGGGTGGCCGCCGTGCCCGATCGCACCCAACAAATGTGCTGTAAAATGTGTGCACATTAATATTGTGTTCAAAATAGGTTTTACTTGGTTTTGTATTTATTTATTATATATATTTTTTTGTCATTTGAATACTTAACATTAATCTTTTTTCTCTCACTTGATTATATATTGGTTGGCATTGTTTTGTGTTTTCTTTTTTTTCATCTGGATTCACGTAGATGGTTGTTGATTACCGTTGTTCATACTGTTCTCTTTTTGCCTTTTTAAAATAAAATAAAAATATTTTGAAATGTACAAATTGTGTGGGCCGTGTTTGTCTGATAGCTTAAATATGCATCACAGACCAGGGCCAGATGAGCCCCAGATGTAAAATATGAGTAGCGGATCTGGGCCAGATCCGCACCACACGTCATGGCTTTAATAACTGTACTGGGCCAGTTCTGGCCCAGATCTGTCTCTGATCCGTAATTCCAACCTGTTCCGGTATTGGGCCGTTGGAAAGGATGACCCCGGCCCAGGTCCGTTTAGCGGACCAGCGCCAAATGCTAATGAAGACCTGGCCCAAATCTGGCCCAAATACATTTTGCTGTCTGGGTTGCTAATCCCCACTCAAACCACGCCCTCGGTATGACGCGTCGCAGGTGTATCTTTAATTTGGTGCAAAAATATAATGCTGGACATAATTATCTATCAACATGGAAGGACAACCACCTGTTGATAATAATACGAGAACGAGAGCTCGGCGGTTTTGCGACCACTGCAACGAGAATGTTTCACATGCATATTTTTATCTTCACAAAAAAAAGTTTTTTTTTTCACAATGGAGCGATTACAGCTGAGACAAATCACAACACAGTGCTGGAAGTGAGTGCATGTGATGAACTTCATCCAGCCGAAATGAGACCTGTGGACTGGGAAGATGCTGGTATTCATTTGGGTAAGTTACTGAACATTTTTTTTAATGTAAAACCAAATGACAAGTAAAATAAGATGGTGATCATCAGCATTTGTTTTATATATTTACAGATGTCGTGCAACATTACACTGATGTTCATGATCTGCTTTGGTTAGAGTTGACACACAATAGTGATTTGCTTGTTTTCAGAATATAGTAAGTTTGTTTTTTTTCAGTATAGGCATAAGTCTTGTTAATACATTGTAACTTTTATTTATTACAAATTTGGTCATAGCTGTATTTGCTGAACATTTAAATCATGATGGGCCATTCATAACAATAACTAAAGTTATTTGGATAAACTATTACGAATGGTCCATTAACATTTCTATGGCCCATCATGACCCGTACACATGCTGTACTGTAAAGTGCATGATATGTGATTCTAAGGGATTTTAGTAAACAGCTGCTAACTTTAAGATAATGCTAGACAAATGCATAGCTCCAGCCATTAATCAATTGGTGTTGTGATGTTTCACTGTTTAAACTATATCTTTGTATTTAGCTTGTGTATGTAAATTTGTGTGTAGCTAAAATCGTTGTATTGTTCTTTAATTGTTACAGGGGACATTGAAGTTGATTTCTGCATATTTGAAGAAACCAAGCATTTACATGAGAACCAAGATTCGGCAGATCTGAAGGCAAGGCTCCTTACATTTAAATTGATGCACACAGACAGATGTTTATTGTTACACTTCTATTAATTTTTTCTAAAAAAAAAAAACCTCTAACAAATGTCTTTTTTTTGAAGAAGAAGAAGAACACAATGAGCTGCTCAGGCTTTCCTTGGAGCTCAGTGAAACGTCTTCAGATGATGACAGTGACCATGAAGGGCAACATGTCTTTACAGATGGTCAGCACAGTGAACATTTGGATTTTAAAGATGACAAACCTGAAGAAGATAATGACAATAGAGACAGCTCTGCTTTATTAGCCTACTTGTAAAGCTATTAGCAATAATGCTTTTAACCTGGCAAGCATTGTTCAACATTTCAGACAATGCCATCACTGCACTGCTGCTATGCCTCAGACAACTGATGGCTCATTGGAAATATTCTCAGTGTTGATTGGTGTCTCCTGGGTTTGTCACTGTGGCCTTTGGTTTACTCAGTTGGGGACACACAAATTATAACACTAAATTTATGATCTAAGTTATTAAACTAAATATACAAATAAAATGAATTAATTAGGTCTTATTTAGTTCTATAAACTATAATATTGATCTGCCAACATTGTTGACCCTACAGCTAACTAAAATTTTGTTGCAATACTGTCTCGTTTGACACTGTGAGGCTTATTTGAAACAATCGTCATTGTAAAAACGCTATATAAATAAAGTTGATTGATTAATGCAATTTGCTGGTATGATTCCCAAGACTTTATATTAACTAAGAAAATATACCACGACAACTTCACTGAATATGCTGTCTGTCCAAAAAGATGAAAAGCTTCAATGGCAAGGAATATCTGTACCCCAAACTAACCTATTGTTACAAGAAAGTAACTCAGTCATTAGAGACCTTGGTAAAAAAGACCTGGGTTTTTTAAAAAGAGAGGCGTGGAGAGAAATACAAATTTTTGGACGAACCAGTCCTCGACCCAAATGCAGAGCTGCGTGCTGGAGTCATTAAGAGATTTCTTATAATCAGTGTTAAAAACTAACACACGTCCTATACGCCATGTTGTTGCAATGGTTTCGTGGTTGCACCCTCATCCAGACAGATGTTTCTTTGGGAACCCTGTATATATGGCACACAGACTGATTGTGCAGCAGCGGTCCTACCTGTGGAACGTATTGCAGGGAGATGTGTACATACATTGTGCAGTTAAGTCAGACAAAAGAAAAGGTATCAGCCATAATTCCCATTTGCACAATGTTTGAGATTTAGCCCCATGCGACTTCCAACGACCTTTTTATTCCTTTAATTTTATTTTGAGCATATCTGGGTTTTTTGTGTTTTTAAAGCCATGTTTTCATTATTTCACATTAATGTACATTCCTTTTTATTAAATGTTATTGTTATTAACTGCATTTTGTAAAACTTCACAATAAATGTGTGTTATTCTAAAATGGTTGGTTAATTTTCCTTTATTTGTTCCATTTAATTCCTTAATTTAAATACTCTGTTTTTGTGACTATATGTTCGGGGTGTTTATTTTGTAGTGTTTTTATAAAAACTTTGATTAAGAGTCATAATCCTCAATCCTGAAGTTCTCCCCTGGCACCCCTCCCTCTGAGAACAGACAACACCTCAGTGTCATTAACATATGAAAGGCCTTCTTCACACCTAACAGTCACCAGTCCTAGCACCCAGCAGTGTTTCAGCTGTATATTTCCGTGAAATTTCACGGATGCCTGTATATGTCCGCATATGTGAGGTTTCCGGGTGTATCTTGAAATATACTGTTCCCTTTCGGGGAACTCGAGCTGCGTCGAAACGCTGTGAGAACGCCTCTGCGTTAATGCGTCGTGAAGCGCCTGTAGAACCATTCCATCGGAAAAAAGATCGATCGTCGGCGTGATGACGTCATCGACCGGAAGCTATAAAACGTCCGTGAAAACAAACAGGAACTAGCTTCTGTGCCTTCAGTAAGCGATCTGTGTGAACCTGTCTGTCTATTTGGTGTTTTTGTCTGTCTATTGAAAGAGTTTTTCCACCCTTTGTTAAATATTCCATATATTTTACAAAAAAGAGAAAATAAAATAGATAGAGAAATGGCGAGCGAAAGCAGTAACTTTAAGAGGTGTGTTCATCCCTGCCCACGCTACATCACGAGTGGGGATACACACTCTCTTTGTGTTGCCTGCTTGGGAGCGCAGCATGCCCAGGCAGCCCTCGAGGGGGCTGCTTGCGAGCACTGTGAGCGTATGCCACTGAGAACGCTGCGCTCCCGCCGGGCACTCTTCGAGGAGGGTGCCTCGGCTCGTGTTCCCCGCGGCTCTGGTCCCGCTGCTGCCGAGGCAGAGCGGAGGCTGCAGTCGTGGGGTTCACAATTGGATGTTGCGGAGGGGTTTGAGACGGGCGCTGCCTTATCTCTGCCCTCACCCGCTCCATCCAGCGGTTCTTCTCGGGGCTTGGAAGCACGCATTGCGGTTTCTTCCCCCCCGAGAGAGCCGCCGGTGCTCCAACTATCCAGCTCCGAGGAGGTGGACGTTGAGAGCATCGCGACTGAAGATTCGCCACTTCAGTCTCCTGCGAGTGATGAGCTCGTTGAGGTTCTAACGCGAGCCGTGGCCAGATTAAACATTGACTGGCCCGTAGAAAGATCTGAGGCAGGAAAGAGACGTTCTAGTAAATTAGACGAAAGATTCCTGCCCGCTCGCGCTTCAGAACCTCAGCGGCGGGGCCTGCCATTCTTCCATGATTTGCACACCGAGGTGGCAACATCATGGAGGAGACCGGCATCATACCGTGTGTTCAGCCCTCAGACTACGGTCTATAGTAACATCATGGGGCTGAAGCACTACGGCTATGGGGCGATGCCAAAGGTAGAAGAGACGCTTGCGAGCCATCTCTCGCCTTCCTCGGCATCGTCCCTAAAGGCCCCGACTTTGCCCACCAGACCATTGAAAACAACGTCGGCACTGGTGGGCAAAGCGTACTCGGCGGCAGGTCAGGCTGCTGCATGCCTTCACACCATGGCAATTATGCAGGCTTATCAGGCTGACCTGCTCAGGGATCTAGATGGACGCGATGAAGTGGGGGGTGACGTCATAAATGAGCTTAGAACAGCAGCTGATATAACTCTCCGGGCCACCAAAGAGACGGCCAGATGTGTTGGCCGCTCGATGGCAGCATTGGTGGCTACGGAGAGACATTTATGGCTCAACCCCACCGAAATCAAAGAGAGGGAGAAGAGCTTTCTGCTCGACGCGCCGCTGTCTCCTGGTGGCCTCTTCGGTGACGCAGTACACACTGTCACCGAGAGGTTCCAGGAGTCAAAGAAACAAGCTGCGGCGCTGAAGCAGTTTCTCCCTCTCCGAGTCCAGGTCCCTGGGGCTGCCGCTGACATCAGGCAGCCCAAGCCGAGTACGAGCTCAGCTCACAGGGCACAACAAAAGCAGAGCGTCGCCGCTCGGGCTCCCCCTCAGCGCGGGGACCAGGGGCGGCGCTCTCAGACGAAGCCTTCGAGGGGCAGGGCTGATCTGCGGACAGTCCTGATCGCCAAGAAGGCTTCGTCGAAGCGTTCCTGACGCCAGAAGCGTCAGGACGCTGAGGGTGGTTCCCCCCGTAGGGAAACGGTGCTTACCCCTGCCTACGGTACCCGTTTCCCTACGGCACCCTCGGGGGGCCGCGCTGCCAACCCTGCCGCAATGCCGGGGCGCAGTCGGTCTCCGCGGGCCACCCGAGGGTGGTCCGCACCCCCTTCGGGGGGTCCCCGAGCAGTCAAGTCAGTTGTTCCCTGCCGGTCCGCCGCTTCAGGGCACTGTGCTTGTTGCTCAAAATACACCAGAGGCCAGCCTCGAGAGGCTGGTTCCCTTAGTAGATTTTCTAGACGAATGGAAACGTCTATCAAATATATCTCAGTGGGTCCTGCAGATAGTAGAAAAGGGGTATGCCATTCAATTCAGAAGTCGGCCACCTCCTTTCTGCGGTGTCCTACCTACAGTGGTGGGCCCGGAGCAGGCTCTGGTAATGGCACAGGAAGTAGAGACACTCCTGCAAAAAGGGGCTATAGAGAGGGTTTCCCCTCCCAGCAGGGAGTCTGGCTTTTACAGCCGTTACTTCATCGTGCCGAAGAAGGATGGGGGCTTACGCCCGATATTAGATCTGCGGCTATTGAATCGCTCGGTGGCCAAGCTCAAATTCAAGATGCTTACACTCAGACAGATTGTAGCGCAGGTCAGATCGGAGGATTGGTTTGTCACCATAGACCTCAAAGATGCGTATTTTCATGTCTCCATCCGTCCACATCACAGGAAGTTCCTGAGGTTTGCCTTCGGGGGAGAGGCATACCAATATCGTGTACTTCCCTTCGGTCTAGCACTGTCACCCCGCACGTTCACCAAGTGTGTGGATGCAGCTCTGGCGCCGCTGCGTCTTCAGGGCATCCGCATACTGAACTACATCGACGACTGGCTGATTCTAGCGAATACAGAGCAGATGGCGGTTCAGCATCGAGATGCTGTTCTCGCCCATATGTCGAAGCTGGGGTTGAGGCTGAACGCCAAGAAGAGTGTGCTTTCTCCGGCTCAGAGAACCACTTTTCTAGGTGTGAACTGGGACTCGATAATTATGCGGGCGCAATTATCGCCAACACGCATAGCGTCGATCCTGGCAGCCGCCAAAGAACAGAAGCTAGGCCGAGCCGTCACTGTGAAACAGTTCCAGAAACTGTTAGGTCTCATGGCAGCAGCGTCCAACGTGATACCTCTTGGCCTACTGTACATGAGGCCACTGCAGTGGTGGCTCAAAACACAAGGGTTCTCCCCGAGGGGAAATCCGCTCCGCACGATCAAAGTCACGCGGCGATGCCTACGTGCTCTGGTCATGTGGAAAAACCCGGGGTTTTTATCTCAGGGTCCCGTGTTGGGGGCTCATGTTCGTCGCGTAACGCTAACGACAGACGCCTCCCTCACGGGCTGGGGGGCGACCATGAGTGGTCGCTCATCCCAGGGTCTATGGCAGGAACATCAGCGGCACTGGCACATAAATCGGCTGGAGATGCTCGCAGTGTTTCTTGCATTGAAACAGTTCCTGCCCGACCTCAGGGGCCACCACGTACTAGTCAGAACAGACAACACGTCCGTGGTGGCCTATATAAATCACCAGGGGGGTCTGAGGTCTCGTCCGTTGGACAAATTGGCACATCGGATCCTCCTGTGGGCCCAAGGGAAATTGCTGTCAATCAAGGCAGTATATATCCCGGGGGCCCTAAACCAGGAAGCAGACAACCTGTCGAGACAGGGGCCGAGGCCCGGGGAATGGAGACTCCACCCAGAGGTGGTGGAGCTCCTATGGAAGGTTTATGGGAAAGCAGAGATAGACCTGTTCGCTTCGGCAGAGAACTCTCACTGCCCGCGGTGATTTTCTCTGACCCATCCGGCTCCGCTGGGGCTGGATGCCATGGTACAGGAGTGGCCGAGGCTGCCTCTGTACGCCTTCCCCCCGATTGTTCTGCTTCCAGGAGTTCTGGAGAGGGTACGCCGGGACGGGGCCCAGGTACTCCTAGTCAGAGTCCTGCAACGGGTCGGGTACCCGCGGGTATCCGCGGGTACCCGCATAAAAGTGTCTAAAACGGGTGGATTGTGACATTTATAAAATTCACGGGCGGGTATGCGGGCGGATAATTAACTCTGTGCGGGCGGGTAGTTGCGCGTATGGGCGGATGAAAAATATGTGCAATATTTCTGTGGCAAAGTGAACGAGAGAGCGAGAGCGAGACCAGGGCGTGATTGTGAATGAGCGTCACCTGCGAGCCACACCGGTCTCGAGTCCTCTGAGGGAGCTCGGAAGCATATAAGGACGAGAGATCACCACACCTGGATTTGACGTTGAGTTGTTTACTTTTTATTATGTGTGTGCGCTTGGCAGATGTCGAGGGGCTGCCCACGTTACTTTCGTTTTGTTTGGTTAAAGTCTTTTAAATGTTCGCCGGTTTCCGCCTCCTTCTTCCCCCATCGAACATATTGTAGGCTTTTACAATTTCTATGTCCAAATTATCATTACACACACACGCAACAACGATATGCCATTTGACCCATCACGTCACCACCACTGCGACATTGAAACTTTTGTTGATGCCTCTCGTAGCGCAGATGAAGCGAGCGTTGCAGGAGTAGCAATAGATGAAGTAAAAGTAAAGTTGGTGAGTGGAGTAGCTATATGCAATTGTTGACAATGAGTCTTTAAAGGCACTTTTGCCTGTTTCATTAGACCATTCATGACGCTGTTGATGTTGAGAGAGGGGCAGGATAAAAAATAAAGCATTTTAATTTGAATGTTTTAGCGTGTGTGATTTATTGCGGGCACGGGTCGGGTAACGGGCCAAATATTAACGGGTCTGGGCGGGTACGGATTTAATTTTGATATTTTCACGGGTCACGGGTCGGATCTGGTGCTAAACCTTGCGGGTACGGGCGGGGGCGGGTCTCCAAAAATGGACCCGTGCAGGACTCTGCTCCTAGTGGCCCCGAACTGGCCGACCCGAGTATGGTTTTCGGACCTGATATCTCTCCTGGAAGGCTCTCCGATGGAGATTCCGACCAGGAGGGATCTACTCTCTCAGGCGGGCGGGAGATTCCTGCACCCACGCCCGGAGATGTGGAAACTGTGGGCCTGGCCTCTGAGGGGGCTAGGCTCATAGAGGAGGGTCTCTCGGCCGAGGTCGTAGAGACCATCCTACACTCCAGAGCTCCGTCCACGAGGAAGCTGTACGCTTTGAAATGGAGACTTTTCTCAGCTTGGTGCAGAGAACGCCAGTGGGATCCAGTTAACTGCCCGGTTGGTACAGTGCTGGAGTTCCTGCAGGAAAGGTTCTCTGCAGGGTTGACCCCCTCCACACTTAAGGTGTACGTGGCGGCCTTGGGCGCTGTCCACGTCCCTTGCAGTGGAGTGTCTTTGGGAAGACACCCTCTAATTACACGCTTCCTTCGTGGCACATTAAGGTTGAGGCCAGTTATGCACTCGAGGGTCCCGGCATGGGACTTGGCCATTGTTTTGAGGGGCTTGTCCGGACCTCCGTTCGAACCTTTGGAGGAGGTTTCGGATAAGTTCCTCACCCTGAAAACTATCTTCCTTTTGGCCATTTCATCTCTTAAAAGGATAGGAGATATTCAGTCCCTGTCAGTAGGGCCCTCATGTCTAGAGTTCGCGCCTGGGATGGTGAAAGCATTTCTGCATCCCAGGCCGGGTTATGTCCCCAAGGTTCCTACGAGCCCACGGGGCCCCATCACTCTACAAGCCTTCTGTCCTCCTCCATTCTTGACGTCAGACCAGGAAAGATTAAATCTGCTGTGTCCGGTGAGGGCACTGGATACTTATGTCCACAGAGCTGCCCTGTGGAGAAAAACTGAACAATTGTTTGTTTGCTTCGGACCCCCTAAGAAGGGGGCTCCTGTATCCAAGCAGAGGATGAGCAAGTGGGTGGCCGAGGCCATTTCACTTGCTTATGAAGCTGCCGGGCAGCCATCTCCTTTGGCTGTCCGGGCACATTCTACCAGGGGTATGGCTGCTTCTAAAGCACTTTTGTCGGGGGCTTCCCTCCATGATATATGTAACGCGGCCGGATGGTCGTCTCCTTCTACCTTCGTCAGGTTCTACGAGCTAGACCTGGCATCTACAGTAGGGGCACAGGTTCTCTCGTAACCGTGTGCGCTTCGGTTTCACACATACGAGACACTTGGTCCTATGGCGATGTGGGTATAAGCGTTCTCACAGCGTTTCGACGCAGCTCGAGTTCCCCGAAAGGGAACGTCTCAGGTTACGTATGTAACCCTAGTTCCCTGAGGGAACGAGACGCTGCGTCGCTCTGCCATACTCCCGGCGTGTCCGTGATCACTTACTTCAGGCTTTATCAGAAGTTAGTTCCTGTTTGTTTTCACGGACGTTTTATAGCTTCCGGTCGATGACGTCATCACGCCGACGATCGATCTTTTTTCCGATGGAATGGTTCTACAGGCGCTTCACGACGCATTAACGCAGAGGCGTTCTCACAGCGTTTCGACGCAGCGTCTCGTTCCCTCAGGGAACTAGGGTTACATACGTAACCTGAGACGTTCCGTGTTACTCTGATCCGCTTTTTCCCACATACGTCCGGTAAACCTCAAATTACACAGGAGTTTACCATGCCCGGATAATGCCGTATTCCAGGGTTTTCATGCAGTGACAGAAAGTAAGGAGAATATTGGAGAGCCTCCTCAGCCCAGCAGCGGACATTGTTAAGCCGCTTGGGACGGATGCAACCCCCCAAGCTTACCTCATCCAGCTCGAATCAGCATTTGGAGTAGTTGAGGATGGAGAGGAGCTATTTGCGACATTCCTGGGCTCTAACCAAAATTCAGGTGAAAAACCCTCTGTCTATTTGGGCCGTCTCCAAACTCTCCTCACCAAAGCTGTATCTAGAGGGGGAGTTTCAGCTGCAGAGTCTGACAAGTACTTACTCCGACAGTTCTGTAGGGGATGCTGGGACCAAAGTCTGATCATTGGACTGCAGCTCGAGCACAGGAAACCCAATCCCCCCCCATTCCCAGAATTGTTGTTGCTTTTGAGAACGGAGGAGGATAGGAGAGCAGCAAAGATGGATCGCATGAAAAAGCACCTTGGAAGCACAAAAGCTGCTGTGCATGTTCATTCAGTTATGAGCTTGCCAGTATTTGAACCTGAAGCTGCCCCCACTACAACAAAGAAACATGAGGGAGATTCTAAACTAGAAAAGGAAGTTGCAGAGTTGAGGATACAGGTTGCGAAGCTAATACAGCAAGGAAAGAAAGGAGAAAGGTATGAGGGAGTGCAGAGCCGTCCAGCCCAAAGTGAACCGCCTGCTAAGACTCAAAGTTTACTTGCGCAAACTTTCAATAGAGACTCAAACCCCCAATCTCCGACACCACCTAAGCCCTGGTTCTGTTTTAAATGTGGGGGTGATGGCCACATTGCTGCAAAGTGCACTTTTGAACCCAATCCAAGCCTCGTCCGGAAAAAGAATGCAGAGCTCAAAGAAAAACGAAGCAAATTCTGGGCCAAGCAGGCAGCCAACGAAACATCTTTAAACTTCTAGAGGCTCCTGCCTTGGGGCGACCAGGAGCTGAGGACAAAGAATGTCCCATAGCAATGACTCATAATGAGTGCTCTTCTGAAAGCAATAGTTCTTCTGGCTGCAAATTGCCACCTGGACTTGTGGGACCTCGTTGCACTTCAAACATCTCTGTTGGAGACATGAAATGTGATGCCATTCTCGACACTGGATCCCAAGTAACAACAATTTCAGAGGCCTTTCATTCTAAATACATGTCAAACTTACCTGTTCAGTCGATACACCATCTTCTTGAGGTTGAAGGGGCTGGAGGTCAAGCAGTGCCTTATTTGGGGTACGTGGAGGTACACTTAACCTTCCCTGAGAATGTTACTGGAACAGAAGAACAAATGTCTGTTCTAGCACTCATTGTCCCTGAAAATCAGTTTAATAGCAAGATTCCTGTCTTAATTGGCACAAATGTCTTGCTCGAGTTATACCAACGCGGAATAAGCTATGACAAATCCAAGTTTCTCAGAAGATCAGACAGTTTTGCAGCAGTACTCCAACATGTGGCCCGAGTACGCAAGAGTGAAGCAAAAGCTTGTATAGTGAAGTTGCATGGAGAAAAGCCCATTACTATTCCGGCAAGACACAAAATGTATCTTTTTGGAGATGTAAGAGTCGGAAAAGCCAATCCCAATATGACATTTGTCGTTGAACCCCCTGAATCTTCCTTCCTGCCGGGTGGGTTGTTCATTCAGTGTGCACTAATAAACATATATACAAGAGCTTCAAACAGGATCCCTGTAGTCCTCAACAACACCACAGATCACACTGTCACTCTACCTCCAAAGTGTGTTATTGGTGAAGTGTCTGCAGTTCAAAGTGTAATGCCCATGACCTCCTCTGCAAAAGTTGATTCACAAACATCAGTTGGCAAGCATTCATTCAATCTGGATGACTCCCCGATGCCAGAGGAGTGGAAAACACGCATTCGAGATAAACTGAACTCCATCCCTGAAGTTTTTGCGCTTGATGAGCTGTCATTTGGCCATACCGTTGCCGTGAAACATACCATCCGTCTGCAGGACGAGACGCCCTTCAAGGAAAGGTCCAGGCCGATACACCCCAGCGATCGAGAAGCTGTCAGACAACACCTTAGAGAGCTTCTGGATGCTGGTATAATAAGGGAATCCGAAAGTCCCTTTGCATCCCCAGTGGTTGTCGTGAAAAAGAAAAACGGAAAGATCAGACTATGCATCGACTATAGGAAGCTTAACAGCCGCACTATAAAGGATGCTTATGCTCTTCCTAACATCGAGGAGACGTTTTCTGCCCTGAGTGGAGCGAGGTGGTTCTCGGTGATGGATCTAAAGTCTGGTTATTACCAGGTGGAAATGGTTGAAGAAGATAAACACAAAACTGCGTTCACATGCCCATTAGGGTTTTACGAATTCAACCGTATGCCGCAAGGTGTCACAAACGCACCTAGCACCTTTCAACGCCTGATGGAAAAGTGTGTTGGAGACCTACATCTGAGCGAGGTTTTGGTTTTCTTAGACGACGTCATTGTCTTCTCCCAGACTTTAGAAGAGCATGAGGCAAGGCTCCTGAAGGTGCTTCATCGTCTCAAAGGCTATGGCCTAAAACTATCCCCAGAGAAGTGTCAGTTTTTTAAGTCCTCTGTAAAATACCTGGGCCATATTGTTGACGCTCAAGGAGTCCACACAGATCCAGATAAAGTGTCAGCTCTCAAGGATTGGCCCCGCCCTGGAAACAGAGAAGAACTGAAACGTTTCCTCGGATTTTCAGGGTATTACAGAAGATTTGTGGAGGGCTACTCAAAAATCGCCAGGCCTCTCAACGCTCTCACCGCTGGGTACTGTCCACCTAAAAAGAGAGGTAAAGTTTATAAAACACTGAGGGCTAACCCTGGTATTAGCCCCAGAGCACCCTTTGGCTCAGAGTGGACGCCTGAGTGTGAGTCCTCATTCAGAACACTGGTTGAAAAGTTGACGTCAGCCCCTGTACTCGCTTTCGCAAATCCCAAGCTTCCATATGTGCTACATACCGATGCTTGCTGTGAGGGGTTAGGAGCAGCTCTTTATCAAGCTCAAGATGGAAAGCTTAGAGTAATAGCGTATGCCAGCAGAGGCTTATCTAAAAGCGAGAAGAACTACCCTACTCACAAGCTAGAATTTCTAGCGTTAAAGTGGGCAGTTTGTGAGAAATTCTGTGATTACCTGTATGGTACAGACTTTTCAGTCCTAACAGATAACAATCCGCTTACCTATGTCCTTTCATCCGCAAAACTCGATGCAGCCGGACACCGCTGGCTAGCGGCCCTCTCAACCTTTAGATTCAACATCAAATATCGAGCTGGACGTGCTAATGGTGATGCGGACGGACTGTCAAGGAGACCTCAAGCAGCTCCTCAAGAGGATCATGAGTACCTGCAGGAAAAAGAACGGATTAACTCAATGACAAAACGCCTTATAGAGGGGGAGATTCCATCTGATGCAGTCTCAGCTGTATGTCAACGTCATTCAGTAACCATGCACTTACCTATCCTTGCTGAGTCCCTTGTTGTTGATGCCTCCTCCTTACCTGATCTATTTACTTATAGTGGACAGGACACTGTACCTGGCATGACAAAAGAAAACTGGCATGAAGCACAAAGAAACGATCCATCAATTGGGAAAGTCGTCACCTTGGTCAAAAAAAGGCAAAAGCCCCACTTCAAATCTGTAAAAGCTGAGTCACCTGAAGTCAAGTTACTCCTTCGGGAGTGGGATAAGCTTGAGCTCATTGATGATGTCCTTTACAGGAAGTGTTTTGACAGAGGAAACAAAATTCACCAGCTCATTTTACTTGAGGAATTCAGAGAAAGAGCTCTCAAAGGCTTTCACGATGAGGTTGGTCACCTAGGGCCAGAGCGTGTGTTCAGTCTTGCTCGTGCCAGATGTTATTGGCCTAAAATGAAAGAATCAGTTGAGAAGAAGTGTCACACATGCGAACGTTGTTTCAGAAGAAAAACTCCGCCACAGAGAGCAGCACCCATGGTAAATATTAAAACGACTTACCCGCTAGAGCTTGTTTGCATGGACTACTTGTCCCTTGAACCCGATGACCGTGACATCAGAAACGTACTTGTCATCACTGACCATTTCACCCGCTTCGCAGTAGCAGTGCCAACAAAAGACCAAAAGGCCAGAACTGTTGCTAAAGCTCTCTGGGAAAACTTCCTGGTCTACTATGGGTTCCCTAGTCGCCTTCATAGTGATCAGGGACGCGACTTTGAATCCCATACGACAGAGTCCTGCACGGGTCCATTTTTGGAGACCCGCCCCCGCCCGTACCCGCAAGGTTTAGCACCAGATCCGACCCGTGACCCGTGAAAATATCAAAATTAAATCCGTACCCGCCCAGACCCGTTAATATTTGGCCCGTTACCCGACCCGTGCCCGCAATAAATCACACACGCTAAAACATTCAAATTAAAATGCTTTATTTTTTATCCTGCCCCTCTCTCAACATCAACAGCGTCATGAATGGTCTAATGAAACAGGCAAAAGTGCCTTTAAAGACTCATTGTCAACAATTGCATATAGCTACTCCACTCACCAACTTTACTTTTACTTCATCTATTGCTACTCCTGCAACGCTCGCTTCATCTGCGCTACGAGAGGCATCAACAAAAGTTTCAATGTCGCAGTGGTGGTGACGTGATGGGTCAAATGGCATATCGTTGTTGCGTGTGTGTGTAATGATAATTTGGACATAGAAATTGTAAAAGCCTACAATATGTTCGATGGGGGAAGAAGGAGGCGGAAACCGGCGAACATTTAAAAGACTTTAACCAAACAAAACGAAAGTAACGTGGGCAGCCCCTCGACATCTGCCAAGCGCACACACATAATAAAAAGTAAACAACTCAACGTCAAATCCAGGTGTGGTGATCTCTCGTCCTTATATGCTTCCGAGCTCCCTCAGAGGACTCGAGACCGGTGTGGCTCGCAGGTGACGCTCATTCACAATCACGCCCTGGTCTCGCTCTCGCTCTCTCGTTCACTTTGCCACAGAAATATTGCACATATTTTTCATCCGCCCATACGCGCAACTACCCGCCCGCACAGAGTTAATTATCCGCCCGCATACCCGCCCGTGAATTTTATAAATGTCACAATCCACCCGTTTTAGACACTTTTATGCGGGTACCCGCGGATACCCGCGGGTACCCGACCCGTTGCAGGACTCTGCCATACGATCAAGGAGCTGTGTTCACTGATAGGGGCCGAGAAAGTGCGCACCACCCCATACCACCCTCAGGGGAATCCTGTGGAGCGTTTTAACAGGACCCTAATCAGCATGCTCGGTACCCTTGACGAGAAAGACAAACATCACTGGCGAGACTTTGTGAGGCCTGTTGTACATGCGTACAACTGCACCAGGAATGATGCAACAGGTTACTCACCGTATGAACTGATGTTCGGCTGGCAGCCGACTCTGCCAGTTGACCTCATACTTGGCCTGAAACCTCCAACTGAGACTCATACAACTCACTCAGAGTATGTCCAAAACTTGCGCCAGAGACTCAAAGAAAGCTATGCACTAGCTGCAGAGAACTCCAAAAAGTCTGGAGAAAGAAATAAGCACAGATTTGATGCCAAAGTGAAAACTGCTGAATTAGAAGAAGGAGACCGTGTCCTGGTAAAGAATGTCAATGTCCGTGGTAAACACAAGTTAGCTGATAAATGGGAAAGGCCCATCCATATTGTTGTGAAGCAGATTGAAGGTGGTCCTGTGTACGTAGTGAAGCCAGAAACAGGAAATGGCCCTCGGCGTACACTTCACAGGGACTTACTTCTACCATGTGGGTTTCTGCCAGTTGAGACTTCTCCTGATTCAGTGCCATGTCAAAGCAAACAAACTCCAATCCGCCGTAAGAGTAGACAAAGCCAAGAGATGGAATGTGAATATTCGGACAGAGAAGAAGAGGATGATGGCTACTATGTGAATGAACCTCCACAGTTCACCACATGGGGACCCTATGTGCAAGAGTTTGAATTCACCCCCGTCAGTGGATATCAGTCTTCTCTGAGCCCCATGGCTCCTAAATTCAAATCAACAGAACCCCAACCAACCCTTGATCATTTAGTTGTACCTCCTGACACAAATGCAGCTGTCTATCAGTCCCCAACCCAAAGTGACCATGTCATTATAGATATTCCATAAGATGGAATATTGCAAAGCACAGTGATCACAGACCCGACGCTAGCTCACGACACAGACAGTGGTCAAATTCCGACCGATACAGAGAACGGGTTCCCTGTAACCTCTAAAAGGCACACAGAAGTTACTTGTGGGGAGGAACAAGGTGAGCCCAGACGTTCACACAGAGAAAGACATCCCCCACCCAAGTTCACTTATGAAGAGCTAGGGAAACCCCTAATCCTTGCTCTTAGTCAGTTTTTTGGAAAACTCCAAGACATTATTCCTGACCATCAGATACCTTGTCAGATTTAACACACATGCAGGGACTCATGTGGTTTAGAGGGGGAGGGTGTAACCCTGTTAATTTTGCCTAATAAAGTCCTGAAATTACCTATAATACACTTCAAACTAGAGTAAAGTGCGATATCTAGTTTGCCACTAGGTGGCAGTGCACAATGAAAAGTTCTTCTTCTACTGTTTTCGTGCCTTCGCGTTGCAAAAAGTAGAGGCTGGAAAAAACGGGAGCAAGAGCAGTTATATATAGTGTGATTGCCATTGACTTAGAAAAATACATATATCATTGAGTCTAGATTTAGATAACTCCTTCAATAGGTTTTTAGCCTGCCTATAAGCAGAACTACTATCGTAGGGTTACACTAGCTTTTGCTTGAATATGCTTGTGTGTCATGTTCGCTAGTTTGTCCATTTGCGATCGTATTGTGGCTCACTTCAGCGATGATAAAGACCCATTCATTTCCACACCATATGGAGCATCTAAATCTCCTTACTTTCTGTTTTAACCATCAATTTACAAAATGTGTCCAATAAGTAAGATACTATACTCATATGTTTGTTTCCTCTATTCATTCTATATAACCCTAATCCAGTCATAATTGTAATATGTCGTTAGCTGGAGGGTCGTGCTACTATCGTATAGTCATAATATAGTATTGTGTTTTTGTGATTGCAATTGTAATATGTGACCAGTCACGGAAAGTAGGGACACAAGTCGGTTCTGGGGCATTTTGAGTTATTCACAGATTCTGAAAGTGTAGTCTCCAAGCTTTCCAACGATGTGTAACACACAAAATCTGATAATATTTGGAGAAGTTGTGGCCATATGAATGTATGCCTTTAGAAAAGTGTAAACGAGAGAAAACAGCCTCTAAAGTTTTGCAGTTCTCACCTGTTCTCACCTGCTGGGAGTGACAATAGGGCTCATTTACATCTCATTTAGATAAGCCATACCCCCTGTAAAGCTGCATGGTTGCTGTAACGACAGAGGCAACGGGAAAAATCAGACCCTATACTACTAATAATAAAGATGCTAACATTACCATCTAAAAGCCCATTATAGTAATGGGTTTTTTGGCAAGTGATACGATGTTAACGATTACAATTAAAACGACAGTTAAGAACAATAGGTAGGTATGGGAAGGTCTAAACATGAGATAACGTGTGTGTGTGTTCTTAGAATGAACACAAAACGACAAACTTCGGTGTTTCTGGAACAATCCATAAGAAACAGAAAAGTATTCTTGCAAATCTTGTTGCCTCCAATGAAATAAGTCGTTCGGGCACACTTTCTGTTTGCCGGGGTCGTCTTTGTGGATGTACTGTGCGTCTGTTCGAAGGGGATAAAGACAGAGATGTGGGTACACTCCTTAACTGTGGCTGTAGTGTAGGGGTAAGGCGCATGTCGTTAAGTTTTGACGCATATCGATCAGTGGTTCGAGTCCGCCTTTTGCCACACACTCTAACCGAAAAACACTTATTAATAAACACATGTTAGATGCTTTATTTCCACTAACATTTTCTCAATTCTTTTTGAAAATAAATGCCTTTCCGATCTGATATGTGATGGGAAAAGGAAGTAGAGCGAGTGTGGCAAAAGGCAGATTCGATCTTCTGATTGAGTTGTGTCAAAACTTGATGACATGCATCTTACCACTACACTAGCCACGGTTACAGATTTGAGCCATTTCTCTGCCTTTATCCCTGTCAAATGTTACTATCGATATAGCCTCTGATTTCTTGCAGTAAAACTCGTCTGACGCCTGTCTGATACATTCTTCCTTTTACATCTCCTGATACATCTCTTTTAAAGTGAATTGGCACAAAATAGACTATTAATGATCACAAAAGGAACATACCGGTAAACAAATCACATTACATTTATTCTAACTTTTGCTTTTTGTCAGTGTCACACAGCTTTCACGGTGTCACACACAATCGTTGTATAACGTTATCTATGCAAACCATGAGCTTTAGGGTTTAGTTACCAAATTACATAGTTAAACAACAAGAATAGTCGTTTTTTTTTTACATTTGATCATTTAGCAGATGCTTTTATTCAAAGGGACTAACAAATGAGGAGACCAATCATATAGTTTAATAACTTTAATACAAATATAAAAATGTTCACTTGTTTTTGCACATTAAATACTGTAATTTAATTTTTGCATGTGCGCAGCATAATTTGGCAAATCTTGCCATTAAATAAGTTAAAATTTGGATTGAGAATGACATGACAAACACAAATCTTACCTGGAGCTCGACACTTCGCGGTCCCGCTGGGAGGCAATCATATCACGGATTGATTTCCGCCTGGTCGTGGCGCGTTGACGCATGCGCAGTTTGCGATGACAGAACTAAAGCTATTTTTGAGTGTTTAATTATTTTTTTTAAAATATTGCTGATATTACTGTAAACAAATAGTTTGTATAGGTAGAACATTACGAAACAAATATATGGGAATAAACTGCAATTATATGCAAAATAGCCTATATTAAAGGAAATAAAAAGTAATAAAGGAAACTAAAGCCTTTTTTAATATAGCTACTGCAATGTATGCATTGACCTTGTATGGCTATATTTTAACACATACAATATTTAGTAATTAAGATATAAATAGCATTACATGTAATATCCATTAAGTTGTATCCTTTATTGTGTAGCCTTACTGTATATTGAATTTCCCATATTAATGTTAATGCATACATGTACACACATATAAACACTTTTACAGAATGACAAGACAAATTTCTATTTCCCATCATGCTTTACTTCTGGTTTAAAGGAGGTTTAATGTTAAAATTAATTGTTATTTCATGTGTTTTTGCTCAATTTAATAGAGGGAGATAGGTTGAGATAGTGGATATAGTGAGGTTGACGTCTGGCCAAAAACTAATAAAACTGTTACTTTTATTAAAAATAATGTCTGTGCATGTCACAAGGTGTTTTGGTGTAGGTTTCATGTTTCATGTTTTAGGTTTTCATGTTCACTGTCATGTTGTCATGCACTTCCTGGTTTTGTCATGTGGTCTTTTGCCATGTGATTCCATGCCCTCATGTGTTCCTGCCTTGTGTTCTCGTGTCTTGTTTTCATTGGTTTATGAGTTAATCATTGTTCACAGGTGTCCCTTGTTTTGTCACTAGCCCTTGTGTATTTAAGCCCTCATGTTTGCCATAGTCTTTGTCAGTTATTGATGTATGTGTAACCCATGTTTGGTGAGTGTTTATTTGTGTCAAGTCTAAGTCTAAGTCAAGTTTTACGTTGTTCGCCAAGACTTTTGTTTATGTTTGGATTTGTTTAATAAAACTGCACTTAGGTTCAGCTAGTGATGGGCAGACCGAGGCTTCGTGAAGCACTGAAACAGTTGAAGCAAATGTGCCGAAGCTTCGAAACAACACCTGACACTCGTCTCCATGACGCCATCTAGTGGACACTTGCGTGTATTTATCTAAAATAACCTTGACAGTGATCTACTACTAGCAAAACAAAACAACAAACACGTTTTTAACATCTGTCTGACAACTACTTGGCTTTGTAACCTGTAGCCTCCTCATTGTAAATAACTTTAGTCTTTTGTTTTTGTTTTTTGTCATGAAAAATTAAGATTATTAAAAAAATAAAATGTGTCATTTGTTACATAACATTTTTATTCATAAATATGAATTGCTCTGCTGGTGAAGGATTTAGTCAACTTGTGTGTGTGTATATATATTCCAGCCTTTGAAAAAATTATCTCACAAGACGGGACACTTGTTGCTGGCATGCACAATTTTTTATTTTTATTTTTGCAAGTACATACAAATGAGGGAAAATTACTGAAAATTAAGTTAATGGATCATGCATTCTGGGCCAATAAAATACACACTACACACATCTCACTTTATGTGGCGTTTCCAAATGGAAACGCTCCCACACCAGATGTAGTGTCTATGTGACATCTCTTATGTGGAGCCTCCATATCTAGACTATCTATATATATCACTTAAGAATATATTCTATATCTATATATTCTATATTATATATCTATAAGTCTAACGTAGCCTATATGAATGTGTCACTAGCCTTTATCTATCCTAACTATCTGTCGCTGTCTATAACTATCAGTCAATATATCTCATTTAAATCTAGCCTAAATATAACTAACCAAAGTGCACTATAAATCTCACTTATATCACAAAATGTATCTTCTCTCACAAAACCCATGAGGTGAAGATGGATTATCTTCACTTTTAAACTGTGGGGAATGAGGTTCATTCAGATGTGTGACTGTGTGGTTTGTTCCCGCCCCTTTTAATCAAAGCAGTTTCGACAGGCGCACCTGATGAAACACTTCAGCGCTTCGTTTAGCGGTAGTCACGTGACATGGGTGTGTCGAATCACAGCTCGGAGCATCGTTTCGAAACATCTGCGCTTTATGGCGCTCGGAATGTTCCATTCGGCGACGAGACTGAAAAGCACGACAGATAACACACGTGTATACGTGCGTGTACGTCTCCATTTGTTTTATATGGAGACGTACACGCAAATATTACCTGACGTAGACACGTCAGTAACGTGTAGCTGTTGATCTATGCAGACGTCACGGTGGCGTCACGTTAGAAGTTAACGTGTGGATTACGTCTGAACGTGTGGAGAACGTCTGGACGTCTGAACGTGTGGAGAACGTCTGCACGTCTAAACGTCTGCACGTCTAATGCCCGATAAGCACATTAATTGCTATTTAACATATAGTGCATAAGCATATCTTTCCTTGAAGAATATCAAGAAAATACTATTTGGTTTGTGATTTAATAAAAAAAATTATAATAATAATAAATATAAAAACTAACATCACAACAGTAAAAACTAACATGGGTTTAGCATAGCCTATATACAATAATAAATAAAAAGAATCATAGTAGAGTAGATGCATTACTTGAGTATATTCTGAATTTCTTTTCAAAAATCGTGCACTTCTTGAAAGCTCATTTGAACCGGGTTGCCGAAATGAAAACCTCCAATAGATGGCAGCAATGAACTGTACTATTAAGATTATTGGAAAATGTTCAACCTATTCTTTCAAAAACAAATATATATGTAATAATACCCACACAACTCCTGTCAGACTAGTGCAAGTGTTTTCTACTGGTGTGCTGTTTGGAACTATATTTTCATTGACTATTGTGAGAAATCATGCCTGTCCTTAACAGTTTATCTGCAGGCATTCTTCTGGTTTTCTAATGATTTCTTTTTTCTAAGCTAAAACTGCTTATTACGGAAACATAAAAAAATATATATATATATATTTACAAATTTGTGTTTTACTTGGTATTTTTCCTCAAAATTTGTGTTTTACTTGGTATTTTTCCTCAAAATTTTTGTCTCAATTGGCAGTTAATTTTCATTATATATATATATATATATAGGGAGTGCAGAATTATTAGGCAAGTTGTATATTTGAGGATTAATTTTATTATTGAACAACAACCATGTTCTCAATGAACACAAAAAACTCATTAATATCAAAGCTGAATATTTTTGGAAGTTTTAGTTTGAGCTATTTTAGGGGGATATCTGTGTGTGCAGGTGACTATTACTGTGCATAATTATTAGGCAACTTAACAAAAAACAAATTTATACCCATTTCAATTATTTATTTTTACCAGTGAAACCAATATAACATCTCAACATTCACAAATATACATTTCTGACATTCAAAAACCAAACAAAAACAAATCAGTGACCAATATAGCCACCTTTCTTTGCAAGGACACTCAAAAGCCTGCCATCCATGGATTCTGTCAGTGTTTTGATCTGTTCACCATCAACATTGCGTGCAGCAGCAACCACAGCCTCCCAGACACTGTTCAGAGAGGTGTACTGTTTTCCCTCCTTGTAAATCGCACATTTGATGATGGACCACAGGTTCTCAATGGGGTTCAGATCAGGTGAACAAGGAGGCCATATCATTAGATTTTCTTCTTTTATACCCTTTCTTGCCAGCCACGCTGTGGAGTACTTGGACGCGTGTGATGGAGCATTGTCCTGCATGAAAATCATGTTTTTCTTGAAGGATGCAGACTTCTTCCTGTACCACTGCTTGAAGAAGGTGTCTTCTAGAAACTGGCAGTAGGACTGGGAGTTGAGCTTGACTCCATCCTCAACCCGAAAAGGCCCCACAAGCTCATCTTTGATGATACCAGCCCAAACCAGTACTCCACCTCCACCTTGCTGGCGTCTGAGTCGGACTGGAGCTCTCTGCCCTTTACCAATCCAGCCACGGGCCCATCCATCTGGCCCATCAAGACTCACTCTCATTTCATCAGTCCATAAAACCTCAGAAAAATCCGTCTTGAGATATTTCTTGGCCCAGTCTTGACGTTTCAGCTTGTGTGTCTTGTTCAGTGGTGGTCGACTTTCTGCCTTTCTTACCTTGGCCATGTCTCTGAGTATTGCACACCTTGTGCTTTTGGGCACTCCAGTGATGCTGAAGCTCTGAAATATGGCCAAACTGGTGGCAAGTGGCATCTTGGCAGCTGCACGCTTGACTTTTCTCAGTTCACGGGCAGTTATTTTGCGCCTTGGGTTTTCCACACGCTTCTTGCGACCCTGTTGACTATTTTGAATGAAACGCTTGTTTGTTCGATGATCACGCTTCAGAAGCTTGGCTATTTTAAGACTGCTGCATCCCTCTGCAATATATCTCACTATTTTTGACTTTTCTGAGCCTGTCAAGTCCTTCTTTTGACCCATTTTGCCAAAGGAAAGGAAGTTGCCTAATAATTATGCACACCTGATATAGGGTGTTGATGTCATTAGACCACACCCCTTCTCATTACAGAGATGCACATCACCTAATATGCTTAATTGGTAGTAGGCTTTCCAGCCTTTACAGCTTGGAGTAAGACAACATGCATAACGAGGATGATGTGGTCAAAATACTCATTTGCCTAATAATTCTGCACTCCCTGTATATATATATATATATATATATATATATATATATATATATATATATATATATATATATATATATATATATATATATATATATATATATATATATATAAAATGAAAAGAATGATTCAGTTCTGGGTAATATAATTTATATATATTCTATTACCCAGAAGTGAATCATTATAAACCTTTTTAATATAGCCTAAATGTGAAGATGTGAAGTTGTTGGTTCCCATGACATGCTATATTTTAATGTTTTGATGATAGCAAGCTTTTCTCGGCCATACATTTTGAATTTCTCTAATGAAGGGCAATGCAAAGCATTAAATCAACCAATGATCAGCCAGTTCTTTGAAGTAGATCAGAGTGCATCTCATGAAGCTTCATTTGGCAAGCATAAATAGACAGAGTGTGTTACACATGAAAATAATGGAAGAACAACAAATGAAACAAACAGGCCAACAGCTGGGAAGAAGAAGAGTAAGGATGTGTGGTAGAAGGGTAGGCAGAACAGTAGAAGAGGTGGAGATTGTGGACATGTTGAAATAAGGGACACTATTCCAGATTATGTTCTCAACCATGACCTTAAACAACTGAGGTGTGTCAAAAGTTATATAGCCGAATGTTGGGAGAACAACAGTGTCTTTAATAATTAAAACGTTTGTAGACAGAACGGGTATAATCAGACAGCTTTCTGTACTGTATACTTACTGTATTGCAGTAGTCCATTTGTATTTTAGATGATACAGTAAATATACTTTATAAAGACAATGTAACACACACACACACACACACACACACACACACACACACACACACACACACACACACACACACAAACACACACACACACACACACACACACACACACACACACACACACACACACACACACACACACACACACACACACACACACACACACACACACACACACACAATCACTGCCCTCACTTTGAGAAGGATTTTGAGGGTAATCCATTTATTGCTGCTGCTTGAATAAATTATTTTAAGAAATGCCTTTACTGGTTTGCAAATCTTAAGGATGATTCAAGAAATGTACCAAAGTGACTGAGAAAAACAAAAAGGACATTCAGGGCAAGTATGTGCTAATGTATTTAGTAAATGTGTCAACGTGATTACATTGAAGTTGCCCATTGGGCATGAATATGAAGATTTTTGTAAATTCATGACCTCTGCAATTATTCACTCACCAGTTTTTGGGGTAGCCTAAAAAAGCCTGGCTGATCATTACCAGCCTGGCCCACCCAATGTTGTTGTTGTGTTTTTGTTTATAAAATCTTATTTATAGTGTGTATTGTTTGCTTCTTTTACATTTGTGTTCTTGGGCTCCCGGGCTGAAAATGGGTCCCACCCCTGATATTGGTTAATCATTATTGAAGTATTGTAAACATGACTGTTATTCCATAGCTGTAGTCAGACTTTTATACAATTGGGGGGGGGGGGGGGGGGGGGGCACAACCTTATGTGGGGTTAGATGTAACACGCATGGTTTAACCCTTTCCATACATACTAGGATGATTAAACTTAGTGTGTTTACTAGTTGCCATATTAATATTATATAGAGAAAATATTGTTTAAATCCAAAGTTTAAAAATCTGGAAGATATTACTGAACATTTTTTTTAACCATAGACCATAGTAAATTTAAGTTATTTTTTCAACTTTTTGTGTTTATTTAAAAATAAGACATCTGATATTATTGTAATCTTATATCTGTTATTTAACAGTTGAGATCGTTCTTTAATGCTGATCTAACCAGCAGAAAACATGAGCCGCTGTTTAAATCCCAGTTTCGCAGATGGGGTGCGTTATGGTTGTAACACTATTAGAAATAGGCCTAAACTATTATATTCTATACTTTTATGAATTCTTTTAAAAACGGTGAATAATGACAGAGTTAATGTTCAGAAATTATTCATTATGTTTTTTAACTGCTGTTTAGCTGGGGGGGGGGGGGGGGGGATAAATGAACCACAAGTGGATTTACCCAAACTGAGACAGTCAAAAAGCTGCGGTTTATTTGACTTCTATTAATGTCAATCTGTTCTTACAAGAATTCCAATAATGACAGAATTGTATAATACATTTATATATATATAATGAAACTTAACTGCCAATTGAGACAAAAGTTAAGGGAAAATACCAAGTAAAACAAATCTGTAAATATTTGTTTAATATGTGCATTTCTTAGCTTATAAAAAAATAAATCATTAGAAAACCAGAATGCCTGCAGATAAACTGTTAAGGACAGGCATGATTTCACACAATAGTCAATGAAAATATAGTTCCAAACAGCACACCAGTAGAAAACACTTGCACTAGTCTGACAGGAGTTGTGTGGGTATTATTAACTATATATATTTGTGTTTTTGAAAGAATTGGAACAATTCATTACTATAATGTTATAGCTATGTGCTTTTACTTAATGTAATTTAATAATTACTACTTCATCTAAATTGCTTAATCTTTTTTAATAATAGCTTAATTATCGGGCATTGGAGGGGCAGACGTGTAGACGGGCAGACGTTCTCCACACGCATGTCACACGCACGTTAACACGCCTTTAAGCGTGGTTAGGAAAGAAATGACACAAAGCGAGCGCCATACGCTTCGGGATCTCGACACAGTGTCGAAACGTCAGGTTCGCGTCAGCCATCCCTAGGTTCAGCAACCTCGTCTCTCCAGTGGATCACCAGTGTTACAGTGCACTTTGCAGTACAGTTATAGCTCTTTGCTAAATATTTAGGAACCTGCCGGTGTGCTTGACTTGTGTTATTGTTAAGTGTGTGTGTGTGTGTGTGTGTGTGTGTGTATATATATATTATATATATACATCCTTAGTAATTGTTAACATTTTCATAAGTAACTGTAATATAATAGCACTTTTTTTTTCCTCAGTAACTGTAACAGATTACAGTTCCTTTTATTTTGTAATATATATATTATTTTGTTCAATATATTTTTGGGGTATATCATCACATGCCCATCAAATAAAATGACATACATTATGATATAGTAAATATATAAGTAGGGTATAAGTAAATATATTGTCACATATTTTTCTAATTGAAAGCAGCAATTCCTCATGTATTATTAAATATTGTAATATATTTATCCTGTGTATTTTTAATATGCTGTTAAATAATTTAATATATTTATCATTCACATATATAAGGAAATATTTTCTTTGTGTTAGGGTTACCCATTTTTTTACTGATTTGCAGGGGTTGTGTTTAACACAATCCAGCATATATATTTTTTTACAGTGTAGGACATATATGATTGAAAATACATGAATATTGTACAATTTGTATATGTGGTTTTTGCAGCATATGATCCTTATAGTTTTCTGTTGGAACATATAAGAATCACACGTTTTTAGCGAAACTTTTCCATATGGGAACAGCAGACTTATGCAAATGTTTGCACTATTTGATCAAAACACTTAAAGCTGAATAATTGAGAGTGATTATGAGTGAGATGAGCATCTGCTAAATGGGCAACAGCGACCAATTCACACCTTCAGTCAGTGAAGCCGCTCCCACTGCCATTCATGAGAGTTTAAATGCTGAGGAATATTCCCATCTTCCCACAGAAGAAGCAGAAGCAGGAGGAATTACTCCAGGAGAAACTACAGACATACTATTGTAAAGATGGAGTTTGAGGAAGAACCATGCAGAATAAAAGATGAAGACACAGAGAAACAAATAGGTTTGTATATAACAATACAACTACAATATATAACAAAACAGAAAAAAAGCGTCATCCTACTTTCAACTTCTTTTTTTCCAACAAATGTCTTAGTAATAACATAAAAAGATGCAAGAACTGAGATAAACGGAACAAATAGCTTTCATAAATGTGCCTTAAAAACATTACTGGTGTGCATCTTAAGACAATGGCAGTGGCAGAGATATGTCAGTGCAAGTTACTTTCAGTTAAAACAGCTGTAAAAACATGTATTTTAGTCTGAGACTAAGTGTAAGCCTTGTCTGTGAAACCGGTGGATTGTCTTAAAGGGTTGGTTCACCCAAACATGAAAATTCTGTCTTCATTTACTCACAAGTTATTCCAAACCTGTATAAATATCTTTGTTCTGCTAAACACAAAAGAAGATATTTGGAAAAATGTGTGACAGAATTTTAATTTTGGAGTAAACTATCCCTTAGTAGAATCTAGAATCTTCAATAGGTGCATTGTGTAACCCCTCTTGTTCGAGCCGCCCGCTCCAAGCAGGACTCGAATCCGGGTCCGCCGGCATTAGTCGGACGCTCTAACAAGGAGGCTAAAGGCTGTAACTCTAGTGTTAGTCGCTAGAGCGTTTCTTGACAGGACAGATGAGTGAGGATTACTTGCACAGTGACTACCATTACAATTGCAATAATTATTTATGGTTCATTGAACATGCATGAAAAACATTATTTAAATAAAGATCTCTAAAGCTTATTTGGATTTTTCAAATGTATCTTTAAAATATAGTATCTTGAAAAGGGGACGCTTCTTTTTTGCTTAGTTTATTAGACTCCGTAGTAAACTGGATTTGTGCTAAATTAAGACTGAACCATGTTTCTTTTTCTCTCATTTTTCCTTCTTATATTGAATTATGGGAATTTAATGTTTATTTTAGATTCGGTGGAAGTGAATGAGGACAACCAGCAAAAACCTCATCATTTCTCAAATGAAGATGTAAACACAGTCATTTCAAAGACTGAAAAGATATTGACACACAAACGAGCTCCAAAAAGCTCTGAGTGTGGAAAGAGTTCCACAGATAAATCAGAGTTTAAGAGACACATGCAAATTTACACTGGAGAGAGACCTTACACATGCACTCAGTGTGGAAAGAGTTTTGTTCAGAAAGGACGCCTTAATGAGCACATGAGAATTCACACTGGAGAAAAACCCTTCACATGCACTCAGTGTGGAAAGAGCTTCGTTCTTAAAGGACGCCTAAATCAGCACATGAGAATTCACACTGGAGAAAAACCCTTCACATGCACTCAGTGTGGAAAGAGTTTCATTCACAAAGGACACCTAAATGAGCACATGAGAATTCACACTGGAGAAAAACCCTTCACATGCACTCAATGTGGAAAGAGTTTCGTTCATAAAGGATACCTAAATCAGCACATGAAAATTCACACTGGAGAAAAACCCTTCACATGCACTCAGTGTGGAAAGAGTTTCATTCATAAAGGACGCCTAAATGAGCACATGAGAATTCACACTGGAGAAAAACCATTCACATGCACTCAGTGTGGAAAGAGTTTCAATAATAAAGGACGCCTAAATCAGCACATGAGAATTCACACTGGAGAAAAACCGTTCACATGCACACAGTGTGGAAAGAGTTTCATTCATAAAGGACAGCTAAATCTGCACATGAGAATTCACACTGGAGAAAAACTGTTCACATGCACTCAGTGTGGAAAGAGTTTCGTTCAGAAAGGACACCTAAATGAGCACATGAGAATTCACACTGGAGAAAAACCGTTCACATGCACTCAGTGTGGAAAGAGTTTCGTTCATAAAGGACACCTAAATCAGCACATGAGAAATCACAATGGAGAAAAACCATTCACATGCACTCAGTGTGGAAAGAGTTTCATTCAGAAAGCAGACCTAAACAAGCACATGAGAATTCACACTGGAGAAAAACCGTTCACATGCACTCAGTGTGGAAAGAGTTTCATTCATAAAGCAGACCTAAACCAGCACATGAGAATTCACACTGGAGAAAAAACATTCACATGCACTCAGTGTGGAAAGAGTTTCATTCATAAAGCAGACCTAAACCAGCACATGAGAATTCACACTGGAGAAAAACCATTCACATGCACTCAGTGTGGAAAGAGTTTCATTCATAAAGCAGACCTAAACCAGCACATGAGAATTCACACTGGAGAAAAACCGTTCCCATGCACTCAGTGTGGAAAGAGTTTTGGGCACAAAACGACTCTCAAAGATCATCTACGCCGTCACACTGGAGTGAGAGCATTCAGCTGTGATCAGTGTGATAAAACATTTGTTTGGGCATCAAACTTAAAAGCACACCTTAAAGTTCATACTGGTGTGAAGCCTCATGTTTGTTCATTATGTGGAAAGTGTTTTACACATCTTACGTCTTTAAAAAACCATGAGAGTATTCATACTGGTGTGAAGCCTTATATGTGCTTTGACTGTGAGAAGACCTTCACTACGTCCAGTGGGTTAAAAAAACACCAGATAGTTCATACAGGAGAGAAACCATACCAGTGCTCTTCATGTGGAAAGAGTTTCACCCAATCATCTAATCTACGGACTCATGAGAAAAAGCATCACCCCAAAGACTTCTAATTGAGCAAAATTCATGATCAGATCCATCCCTTTCAAGTAAACAGTTTGATATTCTACTGGGGTGGGGTGGCAGGGGTCAAAGCAATCCAATTTTAAATGGAAAATTTGTTTTTTGTTGTTTATATTAGGGAGTAAATATAGTGACAAACAAAATGGTGTCGCCCATTGTCCAAAAATATAATGGCTATTTTAAATAACATAGCTCTTTCATGGGTTTTCTAATACATATTTCAGTAAGAGTCATCATTTATGTTACTTAAGCCATACAAGTCTTAAAAAATGCTCTGTGATTCTGAGCAGGGACACGTTTGTGTACATTTTATTTTGTGATTTAACCGAAATAAATAGAGAGTCTGTGATGCGATGATGTGGTGTGTGTGTGTGTGTGTGTGTGCATATGCTCGTGACTCTTTGGCGCCACGCATTGCAAGCCCCCGGAGCTTGGCTTTTTTCGGAAAGAGTCGCTACAGCTTATTTCTCTTTTATAAATCTAATAAAACTAAATACTTTTTTGAGTTATGAAGGATGCAATGCTACTCTGTAGGTAGGCTACTCAAGATTGACATGAGATGAAACTATGTGTTATCTCTCTTTAAGTCATGAGCAATTTTTTCAAGGACAAAATTTCTTAATGATTTTGCATTTTAAGTAAATCATTCGGGTTAACCAATGATTCAATGACTCATTCATAAAGAGAGACATGCTACACAAGCTCTGATTGTGGACACAGCGGTTCCACAATTGGTCAGATTCACCACTGACAACAATAGGCGCGTTCCATTGCCCATCAAATAATTAGATCCGTGTAGGTCTTAATACAGACATTCTTTGTGATTAATGTCAAACACCAAAGAAAAAGAAAAAAACACCACATGCTTGGCTAAATAACTAAAATATATTTATTAAGAATCAGTTTATTGTTAAATTATTGAGTGAAGACTATGTAAGCAGTTTTATATTTGATTATGTAATTTCTTTCTTGACTTGCTACTGTTAAATAGACCTAATAGCTGAAAAATAAAGCAGTGTTTTTGTCATATTGTCTGTAATTTAGGTTTTTTGATTATTTTTAAAAACAAAGATACAATTAAAAATCTATATTATAATTATAAAATTACACTAAAAAAAATATTAAATTACTGGTATCATAAAATAAGATTTTGGTCATCCCAACCTGTTCAGAAGTGAAAGGTTAGTGATAGATAACATGAGTGATAATATGATCCCTGTAAGGATGTTCACACTGGCCGTAATTATAGCTATAAGAGGAGGAATGGTCAAAAACCAGGCCAGAAACATGCTAAACAAAGGGATTTTTTTGTAAAAATTAAAAAACCAATGAATAATAAGGTCTGGTGTCATATTAATCATATTATCTGTTTTTTGTGTGTTTTTGTTTTGTTTTGTTTTTACCGTGGTATCGATTTAGTATTGGTATCGAGGTATTTTGGTCTGGTATCGTATCGAAGTCATAATTTTGGTATCGTGACAACACTAATAACTCGTTATAAACTATAAACGGTCTACTTTTATTTGTGGACACTCAGAAAAAACATCAAAGGCCGTGGACTTGCCTGCACTGTACTCCAAACGCTGTCTTCATTTCAAAAATGTATTTTGTTTATTAAATGCAGAGTTTTTCATCTCAAAAGCATTTCAGTTCATATTTCCAACAAATGAAATTTCAAGCCAAAATAACAAAGAAGTAAAAAATAAAACTTTGAGTTACCACCATGCAAATTCAAACATTTCCCTCTTCTCTACTGTATATGTGGCAATGCGTCACAATAACCTGGCAAGCGTAAAAGTCATTCCTTTTTTATAGATGGATAGAAGAATGTTTGGATAGAAGACGAGACAGAGTTCTTTAATAAACTCTTATAAGACAAGAGAATTACAGGAATACTGGATTCTAAACACAGAATTGCCACATTATCATGAACTCCTTGAAGCAGATCTGAGGGAGAAACACACAACACCTCATATACGTGCCGCTTAAGTAAGGGGCTTTCCTTGCCATTAATGCTTGGATAATTATTAAAAATAATGGCTAGTGCGGTGGGTGGGATATACAAACATAGCAGACTGATCTCATGAAATGGTGTATGTATGACACATCAATTTGTATGCAATTTTGGGGTGCTATAAAGACGCATAATCACTTTTTAGCGTGTTTATCAACGCCGTTTCATTCTACCCCCCTACACTGCCCCTACCCCTAAACCTACCCATCACACACACACAGCCCCTAAACCTACCCATCACACACACACACACACACAGCCCCTAAAACTACCCATCACAAGAAACATTCTGCATTTTTTCATTATCAAAAAAATATAATTTAGTATGTTTATAAATCCATTTACCTTGTGGACACACACACATATTCAGACACATTTTGAAGGTTTAACTCAAACTCTACCCATTTGTGTATTATAAAAACCAGGATAACAGGCAGATACAACTGCAGGCACAATTTATTCAGAAAGTACAAATATTCTGAGTGTTCCGGGGCCAAACGATTGATTTGTGTGAAGAAAAACCCCAAAAGGGATCAGAATGTGGGTGGGGTAAAATGTGTGTTATTTTGGCAAGGTTGCCTGCTAAAATTCTCACCCATGGGTCTATATATCACATAATGGTCGCTTCAACCCGCGGACATCAAAAACATCCCGCGGAAAAAAAACGCGGACTTGGCAACACTGTACAGTTGAGCTCTGTTGACTTTTGGAGTCGCTTCGTTGCTCTGATTGGTTGTAGGTCTATCCAATTGAGGTCTTTCCTGGTTCGGTTGAAACACGCCCCATAATCACAGCCCAATGGAGCAGTTTCAGACTCATATTCTGACTAGAATTGAGTATGACCACGTCAGGCTAGTCTCGTGTATCATTTGAATCAGAAATATTAATGAGTGCATGTGTGTTCTGTTCACGAAGGGGCATGATCATCATTTCAATGACTAAAACATTATTATCAACTCTGTTCTTCACATGAAGATATCGTATGACATCAGAAGACCTGGAATGCAACATGAGTTAATTATTTTATATTGTTTTTTGGTCCATTTTTGCAATAAATACATGTGACTGTAAATTTATTTGCCTGTTACATTATTGTTGAGAGTGAGTAGGTTTAGGGTAGGAGTGGAGTTAGTTGCTTCAAAATTTAAAATTAGGCTATAAATACTAATTCTGGCAGATCAGGTTGGCAGAATCACACGGCGTAAACATACACGCGGAGATGATGCTTCGTTTAGGGGTCGATATACACACGGAGATGATGCTTCGTTTAGGCGTAGACATACACGCGGAGATGATGCTTCATTTAGGCGTAGACATAGACGCGAAATCACACGGCGTAGACATACATGCGGATAGCTCAAAATGCGTATAGATAACACGCCACTTGCCTTTAGAAAGTATATTTACGCGAAGTCATGATGTCATGTTGAACATACAACATAGGTTTGCCATAATTTTGCCATAATAAGGTTCTCTTTCATCATCTCGTTTCAAGATCCACTTATGGGAAGGGCATCTGTACCTGACCTCTGCAAGAGCATCCAATTGAACCAAGTCTGACAAGACAGGCAGAAGCGCGCAGCCAATGCCCAGTAAGGCCCACCCCTTACCTGCGGCCATATGTAGGCTGCATACGCTACTGTACATCAGTTGACATTCGCTTCTCGCGATCTCTCCACTGACACAGTTCGGTTGGATTTGCGCTGTTCACCTTTTGTCTAAAGGAGGAAATATCCTCGGATCAGCATCCGCCAGGCGTGACAGTTTGTATTTCTACCAGTTCGCTGTGTCTGCTATCAGAGCCGCCCACGCTCGCACTCGTCTTCCTGTTCCACGGCGGCCGCCATGGAGTTTTTCGCCGGTATGTCGCTCTCTATCTCTGCTTCTTCCGGTCGGTAACGTTAGCTCATCACGGGCCTACCCGGCCGCGTGTGGAGCTCTTATCTTAACTGCAGTCACTGCCTAGTGCTGCCTAAGAAACTTCTGCGATACCGCCTTAAAGTTGCCGCTACCCAGTGTGGCGAGCTTGACTGCTCAGACACGGATGTGGGACACTGTGACGACAGCGCCCTACCCGGGACCCCCTGGGACGCGACTGCGGCCTTGCCTCAGTCCATCCTCCTGGACGCGTGTGAGCAGCGGTCCCCCATCTCAACATCGAGTGGCCGGCGCCACAGAGTGCCACCGACCAGGAGAGGGATATTTATGACGGGAAAGTACTGGGAGCTCCCTCTGGCCCTAGGAAACAACTTTTTCCTGTTCTCCCAGCATGCGTGAAGCACATGAGGCACTAATGGAGCGACCCGCTTGACTTCAAACACGGTCTCGCAGGTCTGGAGGTTAAGGATATGGCTGCTCTCGGAGGCAACCCACCCTCTGCTAAGTCCTGGGGGAAACCACCTCCTGCCGCTGTGGGAAAATCCCTGAGCTCTACCCCCACCGACTCCAAACGCAAGCGGCAGGCCTGATGTTTGGCCGATGGGGGATTGTGGTCTTGTTGTTCCGCCTTAGGGATAGCAAGACACCGAAGATTGTCAGAATTCTAAGGGAAGAAGTCTTTACATGCTGGGGTGTCCCCAAATACTTGGTATCTGACAGGGGAGCACAATTCACTTCCAACATACTAGCTGAGTTATGCAGGACCTGGGGAAGTATCCAAAAACTCACCACCAGTTACCACCCACAGACAAACTTGACAGAGAGGATAAACAGGACATTAAAAACTATGATTGCATCATATGTGGGGCATATGACGGCATGCCATATATGACGGCAGGCCATCAAGCCTGGGACCAGTGGTTACCTGAGTTAAGCTTTGCCGTTAACACAGCTCACCAAGAAACCACGCCGCCATGGAGTTTTTTCGCCGGTATGTCGCTCTCTATCTCTGCTTCTTCCGATGGTAATGTTAGCTCATCATGGGCCTGCCCGACTGCGTGTGGCGCTCTTATTGCTGCTAAGGACCTTCACCAATTCTGCGTGGTTTGCTTGGGCTTTAGAGAACCCGGAGAACTGCAGTCACTGCCTAGTGCTGCCTAAGAAACTTATGCGATGCCACCTTAAAGTTGCCGTTACCCAGTGCGGAAAGCTTGACTGCTCAGATTTGGATGTGGGACACGGTGACGACAGCGCGCTACCCGGGACCCCCCGGGATGCGACTGCTCTTATCTGGGCTGACCAGCCCAATCCTGAGTTCCCCGAAGAGGACATCTTAGCGGGAAACTCCTCGCTTGCCGACGATCAGGCCGGGTCCGGTAACAAAGATGATGCGGGCCTTCTTGGGGCTTCAGAGGGCAAGGAGGCCATCCCGCCCTCTGGTTTTCCCCAGGCCAGCGCCCCTGCGGCCTTGCCTCAGTCCATCCTCCTGGATGTGTGTGAGCGAGCGGCCGCTCGTCTCAACATCGAGTGGCTGGCGCCACAGAGTGCCACCGACCAGGAGAGGGATATTTATGACGGGAAAGTACAGGGAGCTCACCATGGCCCTAGGAAACAACTTTTTCCCATTCTCCTAGCATGCGCGAAGCACATGAGGCACTACTGGATTGACTTCAAACACGGTCTTGTGGGTCTGGAGGTTAAGGATATGGCTGCTCTCGGTATGGGTGAACCGCCTGCTATCGAACCCTCCATCGCCAGGCACCTCAACCCAGTCCACTCCTCGCCCCTAAGCCGGCCCTTCCTAACAAGATGGACCGGTTTTCTGCGTTGGTGCACCAGGACGCTTATAAATCCTCGGCCTTGGCTGTGAGGGCCCTTAATGTCTCTTCCCTCCTCTCCGCCTACCAGGCGGAGATTCTGGACGACCTGGGCCAGCAGCTGGATAAGGGATCTCCTTCGCCGGTGCTATGGAAGGAGATTATCCCGCTTAACAATGTCGTCCTCCGTAACGCTCGTCAGGCCGTCCAAGCCTGCAGGCGCTCTATGGCGCTCTCTGTAGTGGGAGAATGCGCGCTCTGGCTCAACCTCTCGGGGCTCCCGGATAGTGAGAAGGGCTCTCTTTGGCCCCGCCGTCACACTGATGCAACAACAGTGTGACGACAAAAAGAAGGAGGACGAGGCCTTCAAGCTGTGCCTTCCTAGGAAGGCCACCCCATGCCAGGCTCGCCCTGCGCGTTTGCCTAACCCCCCGGCCCTGGGAAGTGGCTTTCAGTAAGGCAAAGGAAGGCCCCCCAACAAGCCCATGCCACGGCAGAGCAACCCACCCTCTGCTAAGTCCTGGGGGAAACCACCTCCTGCCGCTGCGGGAAAATCCCTGAGCTCTACCCCCACCGACTCCAAACGCAAGCGGCCGGCCTGATGTTTGGCCGATGGGGGATTGTGGTCTACGTTCGCGAGCAACAAGCTCTTTGGACCCTCTTCCTGCCCAGAACCCCTGTCCAAAAGACAGAGGGTCTCTTCTGAGGGGTGCCCCCTTTCCATGGCTGCCCAGCCCATGTCTTTAGTGGACGATGTGTGTTCCCCCCGTTCAGGGGGTCTTTTGTGAGGAAATGTGCCCAAGCAGTGTCACCACACCTCACTCATTGTGTTCCTCTCACCCAGTTAATAAAGGTTTCAGCCCCAGTTATCCCCCAAAAACAAAACACAAAAAAATCACAAAAAACACAGTAAATCTAACCAATCAAATTAATTTGTTACAGAGAGATACACTCTCTGCAGGGAATGTTTTCTCTGCAAGGAGTGGATAGCTCTCTGAATTCACGCATTCCGTCCCTAGTTTCTCCACTAGAGGGTGCCATTGCATCACAAATAAGCCAGCTGGGCAATGAAGCAAGCACGGCGCAAGTGGGCTCCTCGCTAGCTGTGTGCCGGCTTGGCGAACTGCAGAACCACCCTAATGGGTGTTGCATACAATATCGCAGGGTTATCATCTGCGGTTTGCAGTGAAACCCCCACGTTTCAGCAGCGTTCGTTTTTCTCACACTGAGGAAACCACAGCGCATGTTCTGAAGGAGGAAATCTCCTCTCTGCTGAGCAAAGGTGCGATTCAGGTGGTACCCCACAATCTGATAAACCAGGGTTTTTATTCTCGTTATTTCCTGGTCCCTAATAAGGACGGTTCTCTTCGTCCAATTCTGGACCTCAGGGTGTTGAACAAACATTTGAGAAAATACAATTTCAGAATGTTAACCTATGGTTCGCTCGGAATTAAACGGAATGACTGGTTCACATCGGTCGATCTGAAGGATGCTTTTTTCCACATAAGCATTTACCCACCACACAGGAAGTTTCTTTGTTTCGCCAATCAGGGCATTTGTTATGAATTTGGCCCTGCCGTTCGGAATGAGTCTAAGGCCTCGCTGCTTCTGACTGTGTGCGGAAGTGGGCTTTACTCCCCTAAGAATGTCTGGTCTACATTTCTTGACATACATAGATGATTGGCTCATCATAGCCGATTCGAGGGAAAAGGTGTTGCAGGACACCTTCCGTGTGCTCGCACACATCACATCCCTGGGCTTCAGGGTAAATGTGAACAAAAGTAATTTTACACCCAGCCAGAGGGTGATCTTCCTGGGCATGGAGCTGAACTCCTGGACTTTCTCTCTCTGATAAACTGTCTGTCACAGTTCAGAGAAAGGGCAAAGGGGCGATATCGCACATGTCTCAGGCTACAGGGTCTTATGGCTTCATCTATCCAGGTTTTGCCACTAGGACTCCTGAGAATGAGGGCGTTCATAAAATGGGTTCATTTCAGCCCGTTACATGATCTTTGCCGCTCTGTAACAGTGGCGCGCACCTGCGCTGCAGCTCTGTGCCACTGGAAGAGTGCAGACTTTTACGCACAGGGTACCCCTCTGGGGACTGTCATGCTGCGGAAAGTCGTGACAACGGACGCGTCCTTAACAGGCTGGGGTTCCACCCAAGAAGGCAGAACTGTGAACGGTTTGTGGCCGAGCAAACTACGTTCAGAGCTGCGACAATACCACGGCAGTGGCTTATGTCAACCGTCAAGGTGGCGTGCACTAGCCGAAGCTTCATGCCCTAGCTTAAAAGCTTTTGGTATGGAGCAGGTGATTTTTCCTGTCGTTACGCGTGACTCATGTTCCAGGGATTCTTAACAGAGGCGCGGATCTTCTATCGAGGGAACCCGCTCGTCGGAGATTGGCGCCTCCACCCTCAGATAGACATGATATGGATGAGATTCGGATGGGTGTCCATAGACCTATGCACCTTGCGCAGAAACAGCCATTGTCTTATGTTCTTCTCGCTAAAAGACTTGGACGTGCCCCTCGGGGTGGAAGCACTGGCCCACCCGTGGCCCAGAGTGCTGCTGTATGCCTTTCCTCCCATGTGCCTGATAATTCCCACACTGGCCATTCCCACACTGGCCTCCCAAACTTTCAATTATATTATTGGGCTTGTAACCTAAGAGCTATGACATACTGGCAAGATTCACATCACATAAGTCACTTACCAGACTGGGTCCAGATAGAATCCTCAGCCTGCCTTCCTTTTTCACTTCCAGCCGTCCTTTTCTCACCCTTACCACTTGGTCTAGATTCTCATTTTTTGCACCCTATGGTATGGAACTCCATCCAGATTTGGGTTCAAATTCGCACATTTTTGGATGGCAGAGAGGTTCAATTTGTGCTCCAGTTGCCAGGAACCATCGTTTTACTCAGTCTCTAAATGACCAGGCATTCTTGCTATGGCAAGAAAAAGGAATCTCAACGTTTAGAAATCTTTTCCCTGATGGTTCCTTCTTATCTTTTGTGCAATTAGAATCTCAATTTAATTTACCCAAAACCCACTTTTTCAGATACTTACAGGCACGTGATTTCACATGCAAGAATTTTATCTCCTTTCCTTCCCTTCCCGATCCAAAACCTATTGACCAACTCTTTCCTGATGACCCAGAGCAAAGAGGCACTATTTCTAGCTTATATATAAAACTTATATCATTATTATCCTCTTCTGTTAATGCAAAAAGAGATTCCTGGCAACTAGACCTCAATATTTATCTGACGGACGAGGAATGGAATGAGGCTAAATACAGAATCTATGCTAGACACAGCCTTATACAATTCAAAGTGGTACATAGACTTCATCTATCCAGGGCCAAGTTGGCTAAGATGTATCCCTCTGTTGACCCTTCCTGTACAAAATGTAAGCAGTCCCCTGCTACCTTAGCTCATATGTTCTGGTTATGTCCCAGGCTGTCTGTTTTCTGGTCGCAGATTTTTGTATCTTATTCTAGAATATTTAGCAAAGATGTTTGTGCAAATCCTTTAACTGCCATCTTTGGTATTGTGTGTGAAAAAAACACTTTATCAAAAAGCAAATTGAACTGTATAGCCTTTACCTCTCTGCTGGCAAGGCGCTTAATTTGGATTAATTGGAAACAGTCCTTCCCTCCTTCTTTTACACAGTGGGCCAGAGATGTGTTACAATTCCTAATATTGGAAAAAATAGGACTTAATCTAAGGGGCTCTGGGTCTAAGTTCACTACCATGTGGCGTCCTTTCATAAAATATCTCCAAAACCAATTATAGCTGTAACTGGACAAACTGGTGCTGTCGTCAGGTTTTACTTATGATATACTGATGTTGTTCTTTCTCTCTCCTCTTTTATATACGCAAGATGTAAAAACACAATGTATGTGTATATATGTCATGTTGTTGTTGGTTGTGTTGATATGTGTATGTATGTTGTTGATTGTTCAAATAAAACCTTTAAAAAAAAAGAAAAAAAAAGTTTAGTAACCCTTTAATGCAAATGCCAAAATAAAGGCCATAATGTTATAATTGTAGGCTAATAGCTTGTTAATTTTTTTTAACACATTAATCCCTAAAATAAATCGTCTCTACAAAAGTTTACGATTGAGCCACATTCAATTACTCAATGACTCTTATAAATAATAATATTAGTAGCCTACTATTGAACAACATGTTTTTTAATAAAGTGCCAAGTTATATAATGTTGATTTTATATATATATTAAATCAAAATATATATCCGGCATGTGCTGTCGAAGAAAGTCGCTGGCCACTGGAGATGCCGCTGCACTGACATCTCCCGGTGAACGTCCATGGACGCTGGAAATGCCGGTACACTGACGGCCGCTGGAGATGCCACTACACTGACATCTGGCGGTGAACGTCCATGGCCACTGGAGATACCACCCAAAGTGCCGCTTCGAGAAGCTAGTGCCGCATTTTGCGTCAGGCCCTACTGTTTTTCTGCTAGCTACAGCGCATGCAATTGAGTCCTTAATTCTTGTGGACATACAGTGATAGAAATAAATCTGTTTTAATTAAAAAAAATTAGGCTTGTTGTTAAAATTGTTATTATTGAAAATGATGTAGAATTTACATGCATTTAATTATTTATCAAAAGAATACAGTTAATAAAGAATTTAGAATATTTTTCCCTACCTATCGAATGCGCCACAATCCAATCCAGTAGGTGGCGGTAATGCACCTTTAATCTGGTTGCCAACCACCATTCAGAACAAAGCGCTGTTTAACGGACTTCAAGCGCGAAAAAGACAGACACAGGACACAACAGCGTTTTTTAGAGGTAAGTACAAAAATATGAATACAATTCATCTCAATTTTTCATTTCGTGTTTTATCTTTATTTCTTACAACTTGTGTGCTTCTCCTGGGTGAGTCAGAGTGAACTGGCCAGGATAATCTTAATACATTGCGTTGTTTTTCACCAAACCATATCATATTTTTATTCATCTTTATTTCTTAAGATTGGCATACACTGTGATTTTAGTCCAACTTCGAACCAAATTCTGACTTGTGCAATTATTATTATTTTTTTGCGTCGTTGTTGTGTGGTGTTCGTCTCTCTATGGGATTGTTTTTGGATCATTATGATTAAAGGTGCACTATGTAGTATTTTTGCAGTAAAATATCCAAAAACTACTAGGCCGGTGTTATATATTTTGTTCAGTTGAGTACCTACAATATCCCAGATGTTTCCAACTATTTGTACATTTTGAGAAAATTGCTATTTTAACTGAGGACAGGGGCGTTTCAGCATTGCATTTGAGGAAGTCGCCTGTCAATTGCGTCATATCTGCGCTACCCTCGGTTTCGGCTTTTATTTGGCAGGAGCGTTTTACTTTTTGCAGTGTGAACAAGTGAACGCACGGAGTAACGTCATAACATCGTTTTAAACACACTTAAATGTATCTAATTAATAAACAGAGATGCATTACCTCAAAATCATAACCGGAAGAGCGGATCTGTGCAGGCGCCCGGCGACTGTGTCCCGTCCCGTCATAATAAAAGTCCCGGTATTCGCGAGGCGGGTATTTGTTTAACAATCGCTCCAGCAGCTGTGCTCAGGTCCACAACACTCTGTCCTGCTCTGCTTTAGACTACAGTAACGTTAATAACCGCATGAATGAACGTGATTTCTGCCCGAGTCCTATTTTCCACCGGCTGTGAGGTGAAGACCACATCTCCCAAGATGCTGCGCTCACACTTTGCGTCATCAAACTATGCATTTGTTTTAAATAGGCGCCCTCCAGTGGACGGAAAGTTGCATAGTGCACCTTTAACATAATCTGTGCGTGCAACGTGTAAAATGTGCAATTGTGGAAACAGTGCCACGCATTCATTCATTGACTTGTAAGTCTATCCTATCACTAATTCTTGAAACTTTGGCAAAAACATGTCCCAATGAGAAAAGTGCTAATTCTGTTTGAAATTACTAACATTTTCATGAAGAAAAGGAATCAATGTTATAATCAGGGTGTCCATTTCACATATGTAAGGTTCTTTTACAGGTTTATTTTTTATTAATTTAATGATTATATGCTGGCCCATTGCCTACAAAATCAGCTGTCCTCGGATAAGAGATAGTCATTTCAACTTGATTTAAAAAAAACTTAATTAATAATTTAATTGAATAATAAATTTACCACATGAAAGAGTACATTGTAATATGTATTAAAAACTATAAACAGTGAGTTGTGAACAATATTGACTATTATTTTGTGATTGCTCACAATGTATCCCACATATTCGTCACCACCGTCAAATATTTATAAAAAGCATTAAAATCAGGCATCTACAGGATCAACTACATTCCTGAAGACCCCATTTTCAACTTTTTCATATTTTTGGATACTGCTACTCTCACAACCATAATGTGTCAAGTTCAAGAGTTTTATTTGTCACACACACAGTTATATACAGAATACAACCGGCAGTGAAATGTAAACAGGTCTGCTCCATGGACAGCAAATAACAATTAACAAAAAAAGCACAATAAATTATAAAATAGGAATAGGATAAGGTGATATCTATGTATGTAGAATTATGAATAAATCAAGTAAAAGAAATAAGAGATGTGGAATAAAATAAGTGAGATAAAGTAAACTGGAGACTAGAAAAATAAATACGTGGATAACAGAAATGCAGGAGTGTAATGTGCAAACAGCATTATAATGAGTAGTTACATGGTAACAACAAGAATAAAGTGCAGTGCAATATCAGTATGTGAGTTTGTTAGTACTGAAGTGAGGTGAAGTCACATGTTGTTAAATGACAGCGTTCAGGAGTCTGATGGCCTGTGGGAAGAAACTCCTCCTGAGCCTCTCAGTTTTGGCCATCAAGCTACGGAAGCGCTTACCAGATGGCAGCCGGGTGAAGTGGGGGTTAAGCCGGGTGCACACTGTGCGATTTTGGCAACGATTTGGCCGTCTGAGACAAATTTAGGAAATCCTAAAAGATTCCTCAGATCCTAGGCTAAAATCTGACGTCTTTGGTCGTTAGTTTGACATGTTCACCGGCCGCCGATTAATGGGCTCTGCGATCAAATTTTACCTCAGACTAAATTCTGGCAGTGTCAGAAGATTTGGCACAGAATCCTGCAGTGTGACTTCTCCTACGACAACAGTCAAATATCTCGGTTTTCAAGGCAAACTATGACCAAAACGAGAGCTAGAAATTTATTTGTAGCCAGCATTTCAGTCCCGCGTGTAATGCAGCTCACTGTCACTGAACGCGTCATTCATTGATGATATAAAGCTCCGGGTGAGATTTCTTGCGCGCGTCCGTTTTTAGCGCGCCTAAACTATCGTGCAGTCTGACATTAATGTCAACTGAGATCTTACAGTGTGACACGGGGATCATGCTCGTACAGTCTGACAAGGGACATCCGCAAAGGATTTTGAAAATCGCACAGTGTGCAGGACCCATTAGCTGGGTGATTAATGTCGTTGATGATTTTTGTAGCTCTACCTCTGCATTGTTTGATGTAGATGTCCTGCAGAGACGGGAGAGCTGACCCTGAGATGCGCTCGGACAAGCGCACCACTCTTTGCAGGGCTTTGCAGTCATGACTGGTGATGTTACCATACCACGCTGTGATGCACTGAGTCAGTAAACTTTCTATCGCCCCTGAATAGAAAGTTTTCAGGATAGCTGGTGAGACCCGGAATTTCCTCAGCTGGCGCAGGTGGTACAGTCTTTGCCTTGCCTTTTTCACCTGTGACTGGATATTCACACCCAGGTATTTGAAGCTGCTCACTCTCTCTACTGGTGTCCCGCTAATCATGAGAGGGGAATATGACCGTTGCTGTCTCTTCCTGAAGTCCACAATCAGTTATTTGGTCTTGTTAACATTCAGAAGGAGACAGTTGTCTTGGCAACATGATGTCAGTTGCTCCACCTCGTCGAAGTATGCGGTCTCTTTGTTGTCGGAAATGAGGCCCAGGACAACAGTATCATCCGCAAACTTGATGACTGTGTGTGGACAAACAGTCATGCGTGTAGAGAGAGTAGAGCAATGGACTGAGGACACAGCCCTGTGGAGCTCCCACACTCACAGTGATGGAGGTGGAGGTGAACTGTCCTACTCTCACAACCTGAGGTCTGCCAGTGAGGAAATCTTCAATCCAGTGACAGAGAGAAGAGTTCAGTCCGAGATCCAGGAGTTTGGTGGTTAGCTTAATGGGAACTAGCTGGTGTTAAAGGCTGAACTATAGTGAATAAATAGCAGTCTTACATAGTTCCCATTCTTGCTGTCGATGTGTTTGAGGGAGGAGTGGAGGACATGAGAGATGGCATCTTCAGTCGATCTATTGGGACGATAGGCAAACTGAAGAGGGTCCAAGGTGTCAGGGATGGAGGAGCAGATGTTGTTTTTGATGAGTCTCTCAAAGACCTTCATGACTAAAGACGTGAGAACCACTGGGCGATAGTCATTTAGGCAAGAGGGTTTACTGTTCTTAGGGACAGGGATGATGGTGGATTTTTTGAAGGAGGTTGGGACCACAGATGTAGCAAGGGACTCATTGAAGATGGATGTGAAGAGTCCGGCAAGCTGATCAGCACAGGACCGCAGGACACGACCTAAAACGCCATCCGGCCCAGCAGCTTTCTTAACATCCACACGCTTGAGTGTCCTACGAACCTCATCCTCCGAGACAGAGATCCCGTGATTATTGCAGCTCTGAGTGATTCTCTCTGACGCGTCACTCGGCGGCGTTGCGCTGCCACAATTGCCATCAAAGCGAGCATAGAAAGAGTTTAACTCGTTCACAAGCAACGGATCAGCTCTCACTTCTGCAGAGGATTTCGTTCCAAAAGCACAGATGGTCCTCAGTCCCTGCCACATCCCCCGGGAGTCGTTGAGCTGGAAATAAGACTCCACCCGATCCCTATAACGGAGCTTTGCGGCTTTAACGGCGCATCGGAGAGCATAGCAGGATGATTTATAATCACTCATATTCCCTGTTAGTAGACCGGCGTTGTATGCGGCAGTGCGGGCGTTCACTGCAGCGCGGATTGAACTGTCCACCCACGGTTTCTGATTAGAGAAGGACGTTATAGTTATTGTTTGTGTGGCTTGCTCTGTCAGTGTGTTGATGAAGCAGAGCGCCACATCAGTGAACTCGCTGACGTCCGATGAACTCGCCTGGAACATGTCCCAGTCGACGTCATCAAGAACTGCCTGTAGCGTGATCTCTGAATGAGGTGACCAGCGTTTAACTTCCCGCCTCACCGGGGGTTCCTGAACGAGCCTTTGTTTGTACTCAGGTGTTCTCAGAGAAGTTCTCCTACGACGTCACAGCTGTGTCCGGGACCGTGGGCGTGAGCCATGTTTCGGACAAACAATAGATGTCTCTCATGTCCCGTTGAAAACTTATCCTGGCTCTAAGATCGTCCATCTTATGGAATGCTCGGGAGAGGTGGACTGAATGCTCTCTTCCTCAGTCTGTTGCGGATCCCAGCGCGTTTCCCGCAGTGTTTTTTGAATCTTGGCCTACGAGTCGAGTGGCCTTTGTTCAACTCAGCCTTCCGAAGAATTTTAGGTGGCCACAGAGGATTGATGAAAGCGTCTTGAACCAGGTCAGTGTAGCGATAAACTATATCCAAAAGTGTTTTGCTATCATAGCAGACCAAGGCTAATGATAGATTAGTAAAAATCGAGAACAAAAGATTGTAGAATAATAAATAAAAGCAAAGTCTCAGAGGAGCGACCAGAACGGCGACCGAACACGGCGGCCCATCTTGTTCAGCACAGCATTCCGGGAAGGCAGCGCTGCATTTGAACCGATTTGACCGCAGAAATGACGGGAAGCTTCACAACATCGCTTCAGTCGCATCGCAAAGTGGATTTCCACGGTCACTGCTGTCACAGGACTTCACCAAATCATACCAAAGAAGTGTGTTTTTGACGGAGCGGTCCCAGCGATAAAGGTTCGGTCCTGCTTTGGAAGCAGCCGGTGAGTAAAACTGCTTCAAATGTCTGTGCTGTTGGCTATCGTCACGTGAGTAAACATCAGTAAACGACACGATCACGTGCTTCGTCATTCAAATACGCTAACGATTACTCCATTGTTGTTCTATGTATAACGTTACACTAGTCTGACGTGCAAAACCGTTTTGCTTGCTACTGCTAATGTTTAGTCGCATACAATAGTCCATAAACCGAATCATGTCCTCATAAACTGCGAGTAAACAAGTGCAAATGTTGACAGGGCACTAAATACAGTACATACCAGAGACGGACGTCCTGCTGTTGCTGTTTCTCCTGTTCAATTTAATTCAGCCTCCTTCTTCTTGATTCTGGATCATATCTGTATTAGCTGAGAATCGATAGCCATGGGTTTCTCCAAGCTTTGAGGACGTCATCGCTTTGTGCGCATTCGTCATTCTTTAGCTCCGCCCACACAATACGCCTCCAGGCGCTCTGTTTTTTCCAGAAAGACTCGTTACCTATACTCGTTAGCCTATATTTCTTTTATAAATATAATAAAACTAAAGACTTTTCGGAGATATGAAGGATGCAATACTACTCTATAGGTACTCAAGATTGACTTGAGATTGACTGAAACTGAGTGTTTCACCCCCTCTTTAATAATGAAGAGTAATGGCAAAGGATGTAATGGTAAAGCAGTATATTGAGCAGAATTACAACTCTGAGATTAAAATTTTTACTGATGGTTCTAAAGATCCCGAAACAGGTCGAGCTTCAGCAGCTGTATATGTACCACATTGTCAAGTTAAAATTGGCAAAAGAGTATCTGACCAAATAGAAATTTATACAACAGAGATGGTAGCAATATTATTAGCTATCAAGTGGATGGAGGATACTAGGCCAGTGAACGCGGTGATATGTTCAGATTCTTTCTCTTCATTGTCTAGCCTTATTAGTGGAAGATCATCAAGACAAGATATTTTATATGAAATTATTTTAAGTATGTATAGAGTGAATAAATGAGGAATTAAGATGTGTTTTTTTGTGGGTGCCAGCACATGTGGGAGTGGATGGAAACGAGGAAGTTGATCAAGTTGCAAAACAGGCTCTGAAAAAACACAGAAATCAAGATACCATTAAGTAAAGATGAAGTTAAGGCTAAAATTAGAATTGAAATAAAAGCAAAATGGCAAGAACATTGGAATGAGGAGGGAAAAGGAAGACATCTTTATAATATTCAAAATCAAGTAAAGGGTAAAAGGAATCATTTTGGCAGTAGAAGAGAAGATACAGTTATTTCCAGACTTTGACTTGGGCATACGGCTCTAAATTACAATCTATATATAATGAGTAAACATGAGTCTGGGAATTGTAATTCATGTGGATCAGCAGAAACAGTAGAACATGTACTATTATATTGTACTGCTTATGAAAATGAAAATGAGTAATTCTGTTGGAAGAATTAAGAGAAATGGGGATAGGCAATCTTACACTTAAAACACTGCTTAATAACGAATCGAATAATCATAAAATATACAATGCATTAATGGATTATTTAAGAAAGGTACATCTGTTTAATAGGATTTAAAAGGTAATGTCGTTTTTTTTATAGCTTTTTTTATTTAGTTCTTCCATATCCATCAATGGCCCACACTCCAGTCCAGTAGGTGGCGGGAATGCACCTATCGTTTGTTTGCCAACCGCCAGAAGAAGAAGAAGAAGAAGATGCTCCACACTCCAGTTCAGTTGTGGCGATAATGCACCGAAAGCTGGTCTGCCGACCGCCAATAAATCAAGAAGAAGAAGAGGAAGAATTGAATCCTCCATTTTGAGAAGAGTGTTAGAGCAGAGTTCCTGTGGCTGTTTTTGTCTGAACATCGCTTTTTTGAGACCAAATATTTGACATAAGTTATCACTAAACAAGGATTTGGTGAGTGTTAATGTTTTTTGTATGTTTATGGTTGAAATGAGACAAATGCTGGTTAGTGATCGATAAATTTGTTTACATGTAACTGTGTGACGACATTCTAGAAAGCACAGTATTGGGCAAGCTACTCTGAAACTGTAGCTTTACAAGCTACTTGTAAGTAAAAGTAGTTAAGTTACATTCAAGCTACCATTTTGAAAAAGTAGTTAGCTACACTAAAAGTAGCTAGCTACATTGAAACAACTTTTTTTTTTTTTACAATGTCAAATAACTTTGAATAATTAATGAATAATGTTATACTATTTGGGGTTTCAAGCCCCATAATGCAATGTAATTGATTTGAAGGAGTATAGTGCGTATTCAGGTTGATTGGGGTAATTTTTCCCCCAGTAATTTCAAAGGCAAAAACTGTCAGAATCATTTGATTCGTTCGTGGTTTGACTCATCGAGACTGTTTTCTAAGATGGCGCCTGCCCATAAATGCGTAATGTATTGTGTTTATAAAGTATCTCCTTATTAAACTGTTTGCACACTTACAAAGTTCTCAATCCTTCGGTTTGCATGTAGGGACCCTCATTATTCTACCGTGTTAGTGTGAGGCTATTTTTAGCCTTGTTAGTGGTATTAACTAGCGATTTAATTTCACTACTCTGTGCCCCATAGACAAGAGTTATAAACTAATCTGGTTTTAGAGATAAAACTCTTTAATTCGATTGTCATCAAAACGCATCCCAGAGAACGATCTACTGGGTAACCATCTGTTAATTACCCCTAGGGTCATTTCTCACCGGAGTTGTCCTGTATAATTGAGAGTGATTATGAGTGAGATGAGCATCTGCTAAATGAGAAACGACGACCAATTCACACCTTCAGTCAGTAAAGCTGTTCCCACAGACATTCATGAGAGTATAAATGCTGAGGAATATTCCCATCTTCCCACAGAAGAAGCAGCAGAAGCAGGAGGAATTACTCCAGAAGAAACTACTGATATACTATTGTAAAAATGGAGTTTGAGGAAAAACCCTGCACAATAAAAGATGAAGATACAGAGAAACAAGCAGGTTTTTAACAACAACTACAAATATATAACAATACAGCAAATAAAGAAGCGTACTTTCAACATTTTCCCCCCAACAATTCTTAGTATGAACGTAAAAAGATTCAAGAACTGAGACATAAACTGAACAAATAGCTTTTTATAAATTTGCCTTAAAAACATTACTGTTGTGCATTATCGAGAACATTGCAGTGGCAGAGATATGTCAGTGCAAGTTACTTTCAGTTAAAATGGCTGTAAAAACATGTATTTTAGTCTAACACTAAGCTTAAAGGGTTACTTCACCGCTTTTTCATTTTAAACTATGTTATTCCCTTAACTAAAATGAGTTGATACATACCTCTCTCTTCTCAGTGCGTGCACTTAGGGTGTACTCACACTAGGCACGGTTGCCATGAACCGGGCCCGAGTACGATTGTCCCCCCCTCCCATCTGGCCTGCACTCACATAGGGTTTCAGCATTCGTGCCGGAGCACGCTTACGTCCTTATGGTGCGACGGTTTCGGGATAAACAGGAAGAGCGGCGCTCTCTGAACACATTGGAGTCCATCGCTCTGTTTTCTTTGTGGATAATTTTGTGTCGTTTGGTCCACAGCCCTCTCACAGCCTGTTGTTAAACCGATGTGTCGCCTTAGTGGCGCGAAAAATGTTCACGTAATTGTGCTGCTCGTATTATGAGGTTTGCAAGGTACCAGCTGAAGTGCAGCAAGGACTTTGCAGCTTTGATTACGGACTCCAGCACGGTTAGCACTCACACTGCATGCGAACCGCGCCCGAGTCCAACTGATCCGTGCTCTGGCCCACCTCTTCCAAGCGGGCCAGGGCCGGCTAATCAAGCTGCGCCCGGGCACGGTTCGGAGCACTCACACTAGTCAAACAAACCATGCTTTGGTGGTCAAACGCACCCGGGCACGGTTCAAACTGACTAATGTGAGTACACCCTTAATTGCTCTGACTAGCTGTGACATTCTGATAGCAATTAGCTAAGCCCACTAAGCCCAGTTCATTCACTATGGAACCAAACAGAGATCAAGTTAGAAGTACCAAACATCCTCATTCCGGATGAAATGAGTATATTGGTATATATGTTTGTCATTACTACTACTGATAATACTATTAATACTATTTGTCATTTCTAATTAATTGGATTTATCATTATTATTGTTATTATTATTATTATTAATATTTAGGGGTGTCAACAATAATCGATTCGGCGATGCATCGCGATGCGGGGCATGAACGATTCAGCATCGATGCGGCAAAGTGCCATAATCGATTATGTGCAATTCCCCTTTATTCCACAAGGTGGCAATGTCTGATACCCAATGATGAAGTGACGTTTCACTCATAGTTACCTCTGACAGAAAACGAAACAATAATTATAATCTGCAAAACTTGAAATGGGTTAGTGATTTACTTCAGAGAGCAAGTACTAAACACAATCATATGTTAGTGTCACTGTCTCTTGATGATGGATGTGGTCAAGAAGCTGTCAGTGATCAAAATATTGATTTTGAAGACGTTGAAAATGAGTTTGGAGAATATGCTGGAGATCGCGAATATGACGCAGATGCTGAATCTACTGGTAAACTCTGACGAGGACATATGATGATGGTATTAAACATCTGCTCAAACTGAATCCTTCCAAGCTCCAAAAGGTAACGAAATAGGTTTTATTTTATTCTTCTGTAGCTGTTACTCTAAAATCAGGAGTTTTATATATTATCACGACAGGTAGAGGTCTATCCATGTTAAATATAGATCCGGGTCGCTAACAACCTGAATATGTAAGAATGTTTGGTGAAACAGTCATGCATTTAATGGCTAATTGCATTTTATTTAATTTTATTTAATTACATTTTATTTTATTTAATAACTTTTATGTCAAAGATACAGGAGACACATAGCAGCCAATACAATCTGTTGTTTAATATCTGCTAGTATTGCATCATGACTGATGAAAAATTTGCTTTATGTGCAGTAGAATTTTGATGCATCACAATGCATCGTAGAATCGAATTGAATCGAATCGTTACCTGGTGAATCGTAATCGAATCGAATCGTGAAGGCAGTGCCAATGCACACCCCTATTAATATTGCTATTACTATTGCTGTTGTCACCTTCTTCATACCCCATTTTATTTCCTTATTTATACACATATATTTTTTGGTTATGTCTGTTGTACTTCCCTACATGATTCTTTATTCATACATTAACACTCCCACACCAGTTACACGCACAAACACACACACACACACACACACACACACACACACACACACACACTCACACACACACATACACACATACATACACACGCACACATCGTACTGGCATGTTATGTTTTGTTGGCCCTTGTATTTGTATTTTGCATCTTACTTCTCTTTTGTAAATATTGTACTTGTCTGTTTGCATAATAAAAAAATAAAAAATAAAAAAATAAAAAAAAGTACCAAACACCTCCACGTTTTCCCTATTTAAATTCAGTTACACGAATAGTTGAATGATCAAGTAAGGATGACAAATAAAACGTGGCGCTTCTCTAATCGGATTAAAAAGGAGAACTATAACGTATGGCGGAATAGCACTTCTGAGAGTACTTTGGCTTGCCACAAAAAGTCCCGGCCGAAACATCTTTCCTCACACCTCCCACTCACTCTCTCATTTCTGTCAATAAAGGGAGATGTGAGGGAAGATGTTTCGGCCGGGACTTTTTACTGCAGGGCTAAGCTAAATGCTATCAGAATGTCATCACGCTTCAGAGAGATTAAGTGCACGCACTGAGACGAGAGCGGTATCTATCAACTCGTTTTAGTTAAGGGAATAACATAGTTTAATATAAAAAAGAGGTGAAGTATCCCTTTAAGCCTTGTCTATGAAACCGATTGATTGGGTCTTATGCTGCGTTCACACCGCACGCGAATGACGCGAACAATTTGAATCCATTCGCTTCATTCGCGCGTGAAATTCGCTTCATTCGCGTGTGACATTCACTACACAACAGACGCGAATTCGCGTCATGGGAGGGGGTTCTGTCAGGCAGTGGCAGTCGGCAGAAAGACTATCCGAGTTAAGGCTGCTCTCACTGGGGTTGATGAGCGCTGAGCTCCGGTGATCGCCTGGGTCTCACACCTCCGAAAACACCAGACCAAATTTTCAAATAGGAGCTCTCTTAATAAATAAATCACATATTTGAGCTTTAAACAACTACATTCTCGCCTGAAAAACTATTAAAAGTATATTCTGTGACACAATACAGTAGTATTTTTAAATTATTCTGGCCTCGGGGTTCCCCTATGGGTTTCCCATCCGGCACTTCACCACGTGACAGCAGTAAGCAGGCTCCTCATTGGTTAACGCGGCGCGAATATCCGCCAAAGTTCAGATTTTTCAACTTGAGCGATTTGCGTGTTTCACGCGGTTCGCGCGAATCACGCGTTTAAAACGCTCAATTGCATGATCATTGGCGCTTCATTCGCGCGAATCGCGCCGCAGAATGCCTATTCGCGTCTCTGCATTGACTTAACATGTAAATCACTCACGCGAATCGTGTCATTCGCGTGCGGTGTGAACGCAGCATTAAAGGGATAGTTCACACAAAAATGAAAATTCTATCATTTACTCACAAGTTCCAAACCTGTAAAGATTTATTTGTTCTACTGAACAAAAAAGATATTTAGAAAAAATGTTTAAAAGAATTTTATTTTTTGAGTAAACTATCCCTTTAAATAATGTTCCACAGTTGCATTGCAATACTTATCGTTCATTGAACAAGCATGAAAAATATTATATAAACACTGTCAAATAAAGGTCTGTAAAGCTTATTTTGGATTTTACAAAATTACCTTGAAAATACAGTATCTTGAAAAAGGGGACGCTTCTTTTTTGCTTAGTTTATTAGACTCGGTAAACTGGATTTGTGCTAAATAGAGACTGAACCATATTTCATTTTCTCAAATTTTTCCTTCATTTATTGACTTATGGAAATGTAATGTTTATTTTAGACTCTGTGGAAGTAAATGAGGACAAACATCAAAAACCTCATCATTTCTCAAATGAAGATGTAAACACCAGAGGTGGGACAAAGTCATTGTTATGCAAGTCACAAGTAAGTCTCAAGTCTTTGCCCTCGAGTCCCGAGTCAAGTCGAGTCAAAGATGAGGCAAGTCTCGAGTCGAGTCGAGTCAGAAGTCAAAGCCAACAAGTCTCAAGTCGAGTCCAAAGTCCTACCATTTTAGTTTCGAGTCACTTCAAGTCATCTTACCACAGAAATAAAAATTATACAAATCATGTATGTCTGTAAGATTTGTATTTACCTCTTTTTATACAATGACATTAAGCAAATACAGTAAAAAACAGAAAATGTAAATTTTCACAAAAAATGCTTGTATTTCAACAGCATATTTAGTGCTGTATTGTATTGACCTCATATTGCAAAACAGTTCAACTTTCAAATAGACATGGGTCCTTTTAGCCTAAACTTAGGGCCATTATGGGAATATTGTTTAGCTTATTTTTGGTTTAATTTGTTTTACTTTAATAATTTAATTTATTCAAAAAATTTTTTTTGCTATACTTTTTATCCCCCCTATCATCCCCTCGTGGCACCCAGGGGTCCCCATCCACTGCTTTGAAAACCACTGCTATAAAACATATGATTTCAGTTTCTGGAGGGAAAGGACTTTCTTATGACTTCTGAAGCAGAGAAAATATTCGTAATATTGCATACACTGAAATTGAAATATTAATGTATACCGTAGTGTATAATAGACAATGAATATTAACACAGATGTGGGCCAGTTCTGCTTCATGCGTTTTGTTCATGGCTGACATGCGGCGTTGTTATGGCTTGATTGTGGCCTAAATCTGACAAACGGGAGTGGACCGCCCAAGTGCCATCATTCCACGCGGGTAGTGGGCCAGATGAAAGTGTCAAGTGTGGGCCGGATCTGGGCCAGAGCAATTTTCCTATCTGGGCCAGATGTGGGCCAGTTCCGCTTCATGCGTTTTGTTCATGGCTGACATGCGGCGTTGTTATGGCTTGATTGCGGCCTAAACCTGGCAAACGGGAGCGGACCGCCCAAGTGCCATCATTCCACACGGGTAGTGGGCCAGATGAAAGTGTCAAGTGTGGGCCGGATCTGGGCCAGAGCAATTTTGCTATCTGGGCCAGATGTGGGCCAGTTCCGCTTCATGCGTTTTGTTCATGGCTGACATGCGGCGTTGCTATGGCTTGATTGCGGCCTAAATCTGGCAAACGGGAGCGGACCGCCCAAGTGCCATCATTCCACGCGGGTAGTGGGCCAGATGAAAGTGTCAAGTGTGGGCCGGATCTGGGCCAGAGCAATTTTGCTATCTGGGCCAGATGTGGGCCAGTTCCGCTTCATGCGTTTTGTTCATGGCTGACATGCGGCGTTGCTATGGCTTGATTGCGGCCTAAATCTGGCAAACGGGAGCGGACCGCCCAAGTGCCATCATTCCACGCGGGTAGTGAGCCAGATGAAAGTGTAAAGTGTGGGCCGGATCTGGTCCAGAGCAATTTTGCTATCTGGGAACAATATTTTTCTGTCCGAGCCCGACCCGCGTCCGACAGAGCAGTAACCGAACCCGACCCGAGCCCGACAGGCATTAAAATATTTATGTCCGAGCCCGACAGTTAAAATCTATTTTTCCCCTCATATACTAATGACACGCACGTTTGTTTGTGTGGAAAGCCCGCTTTTATTAAGCAACTGTAAGGAAGGCATTCTGAAATCTTTAACGTTACAGACAAGCGCATCAGCACGCGCATGGGGCATCAAACGTTACACAGAGCCCAATCAAATAGACAACTGAAATTAAATGAACAAAGGTCTGCTAAAAATGGCCCAAGCTAACAGAACGAAACATTAACGTAATTGACATGCTTATTGAAATGAAAGTCATCTTACCAATTTTCTCAAACTGTATGCTTCCTAAACTGCAACATGGGATCTATTTACATACCGTATTTTCCGGACTATAAGTCGCACTTTTTTTCATAGTTTGGCTGGTCCTGCGACTTATAGTCAGGTGCGACTTAACGTTATATATCAAATTTAATTCATACTGACTGACAAGAATAAACATATAGCCGCGAGAATGCGCTCTATGCTGCTCCTGTAGCCTAATATTTACTTATACACAACAACTTAGAAAGACTGAACACAAACAAAATGCTCCCATAAAGAAAATCTTATTCTGCAAAATACAAACAGCATGTAGTAAAACATGCAGCGGAGAACGATTCTCACAGCGTTCGTCTCGCGCGGCAGAGAGTTCAAGCCTCTGTGGACTCGTTCCTTCAGCTCTGGCCATCTTGCTTACAGTCCGCAAGTAGATTTCTTTTTCTTCTTCATCACAATTAAAGTAACCTCTGCTTTTCGCCAGTCCCTTACAAGTTTCTCACTCACTTCAAACTTTCTTTCTTCTGCTCGGGTTATGCAGTGAAGCGGGCACGAGCGAGTGCACGCGAGCAGGTGCTCGCATGCGCGCGCGGGTGCTCGCGTGCTCGCATGCGCGCGGCTCCAGCTCTGCCCTAATGCGACTTATAGTCCAGTGCGACTTATATATGTTTTTTTCCGCGTCATGACGCATTTTTTGACTGATGCGACTTATACTCCGGAGCGACTTATAGTCCGGAAAATACGGTAATCTATCCATCAAAGTTTAGGCTAATCGAGGTTTTATGCAGAAAAAGGATTGTATCAACTGCGGATGGCTTCAAGGCTGTCCTCCTGCCAGCAGCGCTGAAGTTGCGCTCACTGGAATGACAAGGATGCCGCGGGCAATATGCACGCACGTGTTGCGCGTTGTTGTCACGGCGACATAAACAAATTTCTGCATGCAGGAAGACGGATGTTAGGGTAATATTTTACATTTATTTTAGTCACAGAAACAAACCATTGCATCAAGTTAAACAGGCCCATTGGCTGCTTGCATAATAAGCAATTTTATGGATGCTCGGGCATCCATCCTCTAATATGAGTAAAGAGTAGTTTCAAATACAACATGTGAGGCTTTAAGGGATTTTCTGACATCTGTTTCATATTCTTCTCAGGTATGAAGAATACCTAGAGGTATTCTGGCTGGGGGGCCCAGAACAAGCCAAATATTATAATATTATTATCATCAGTATAATTAATAATATTTATGATCAATAATTTATCAATAGATGAGCCTGCAACATATTAAATTGAAATCTCTGGGAGTTTAAAAAGCTAATACACATGGGATTTTACAAAATTCTTCAAGTTGCAATAAAGACTGTAAGTAGAAGAGGTTTGGAGATGGAACAAGAGAAAAAGTGACGTGAAGGTTAATCATGGTAACTCCAGTCGGAGTTATTGCACACATATATGGAGCAGTGGTGAACATGCACACTATAAACCGTAAAAAGGATAAGCCCTGCATCTCAATGTGCAATCTGCTCTAAATAGCAGAGGTGGGACAAAGTCATTGTTATGCAAGTCACAAGTAAGTCTCAAGTCTTTGCCCTCGAGTCCCGAGTCAAGTCGAGTCAAAGATGAGTCAAGTCTCGAGTCGAGTCAGAAGTCAAAGCCAACAAGTCTCAAGTCGAGTCCAAGTCCTACCATTTTAGTTTCGAGTCACTTCAAGTCATCTTACCACAAAAATAAAAATTATACAAATGATGTATGTCTGAAAGATTTGTATTTATTTAAACCTCTTTTTATACAATGACATTAAGCAAATACAGTAAAAAAACTGAAAATGTACATTTTCACAGAAAATGCTTGTATTTCAACAGCATATTGCACTAGAACAATGCACAGCAGCTTCAGTCCTGTATTGTGTTGACCTCATATTGCAAAACAGTTAAACTTTCAAATAGATATGGGTCCTTTTAGCCTAAACTTAGGGCCATTATGGGAATATTGTTTAGCTTATTTTTGGTTTAATTTGGTTTACTTTAATAATTTTATTTATTCAATTATTTTGTTTTGCTATACTTTTTATGCCCGCTTGCCATGGCAAAGCATATGACTTCAGTTTCTTGAGGGAAAGGGCTTTCTTATGACTTTTGAAGCAGTGAAAATATTCTTAATATTGCATACACTGAAACTGAAATATTATTGTATACCGTAGTGTATAATAGACAATGAATATTGACACAACAACATTGATATGAGTAAAGAGTTCAAATACAACATGTGAGGCTATAGATTTTCTGGCATCTGTTTCATATTCTTCTCAGGTATGAAGAATACCTAGAGGGGTGGGGGGCCCAAAACAAGCCCAATATTATTATATTATTTATTATCATCAGTATAATTTATGATTAATAATGTATCAATAAATGTGCCTGCAACATATTAAATTGAAATCTCGTGGCGTTTAAAAAGCAAATAGAGATGGGATTTTACAAAATTCTTCAAGTTGCAATAAAGACTGTGAACAGAAGAGGTTTGTAGATGGAAAAAGAGAAAAAGTGACGTGAAGGATTATGGTAACTCCAGTCGGAGTTATTGCACACATATAAGGAGCAGTGGTGAACATGCACACTATAAACCGTAAAAAGGATAAGCCCTGCATCTCAATGTGTAATCTGCCCTAAAGAGTGTTGAAAATTACTAATGTCACATAGCTACTATTTAGGATTAATATGCACTTTTTTTACAGTCTATGATTGGGAGTTCATAGGAAAACACTGAGAGTGCTGCAATATAGAGACATGTTTATAATAATATACATTCGAACCATACCTACTGTTATTATTAGTAGCCTATACTTTTTTTATTATTTATTTTTATAATAGCCAAATAATAATAGTCATAATAAATAGCCTACATTATAAAAAAATATTTTAAAAATTAAATTAGGTGGCTTACCTCCTGTTTCCTCTCCATCTCTGTATATCTCTGCTGGTTGCATTGTTTGTAAAAAATAAAAATAAAATGTATTCGTCTATTTACGTCTACGAACTATCATTACATTTATAACATCACATCACATGCCTGCACTTTGAACGCAATTTTTCTTCAAAGAGGGGAAGGAGGCGGGATGTATGAGGACGAATGAATACAGCACTTGTATCGTTGCACTATGGCTATTAGCTGTGAGAAGACAGTGTCAGGCAATGTATTTGGACAAAACAGCGACCATAAATGTAAAGAAACGAAGTTGCTTGTCATATTTTCCTAACAAGCAACCACATTTTTTTAAATAAGCCCAAAAAACCGCGACCCGCAACTCGAGATTTTTTACCGCGACTTGCCAAAAAAAGAAGCCCAAATATGTCACGTGTTATACGCGGACTTGGTAGCTATGGATACTGTTGAATCAAACCAATGTGGGACTACAGTGATTGGATGTCGGGCAGGCAGCGCGTGTGCTCTCTGCATGCATACAGGTGCACATTTTTTTCACAGATGCAGATACACTGCGCGGCGCGGCCGTGTGAAAAAAACATTGCCCCAGGTTTTCATGGGAAGTAGCAAGTCTTCTCGAGTCATAAGGCTCAAGTCCAAGTGAAGTCACGAGTCATTGATGTTAAAGTCCAAGTCGAGTTGCAAGTCTTTGTGCATTTTGTCGAATCCGAAGTCATCAAATTCATGACTAGAGTCTGACTCGAGTCCAAGTTACATGACTCGAGTCCACACCTCTGGTAAACACACTCGTTTACAAACTGAAAAGAATTTTACACACAAACAAGCTCGAAAAACTGAAGTCAAGGGATCTTGCACCAGTTCTGAGTGTGGAAAGAGTTTCACAGATAAATCAGAGCTTAAGAGACACATGAGAATTAACACTGGAGAGAGACCTTACACATGCACTCAGTGTGGAAAGTGTTTCGTTCAGAAAGGACGCCTAAACCAGCACATGAGAATTCACACTGGAGAAAAACCGTTCACATGCACTCAATGTGGAAAGAGTTTTGGGCTCAAAAAGACTCTCAAAGATCATCTATGCCGTCACACTGGAGTGAGATCATTCAGCTGTGATCAGTGTGATAAAGCATTCAGGGTTGCCAACTTTTAAGTTTAGGTTGGAGTGAGATTTTTTGAGGGCCGGGGGGGGGGGGGGGGGGGGGGTTTGGCACTAGTTTAAACATTTCTTGGGTCAAATTATATGTGCCATTCCTTAATATTCACTTGTGACTGCTTATATAAGTATCATTATTCATTAAAAAGATTAGGATGCAAGTTATTTAAGTTTTGAAATTTCACATTTAAAGAAATCTAGTGTTTGATCATCATATCTAAATATTTATTAGAATGCAAAGACTGCAATATATTTTTGAGCAACTAGATTAGATACATGTATATTTATTAAAGAGCCATAAGGCACCTAATGGCATTACAAATAAACATTAATATTTTTTAGCCACAAAATGACTCTAATTTGCCTCTTTGAATTGGAATTCTCTATTTTAATATTAATTACTACACTAATTGTAATATAAATTTTAGAAGAAATACAAATATTAGAAGAAAAATATTTTAAGTGGTCATTTATTGACAATAATTGTTGCACAAATAGTATTTAGTACCAAAAGATCTCCTCAAAATATTCAATAAATATTATTTAATGAGTATGAGTGTGACCTATTAGTAAGGAATACCTGAGGGCTAAATACAAGAATAACATTAATGTTAACAATGTTGAATCTCTATAACTCTCCATAATAAAACGATCCTGTAAATATGGCTGACTTAATAATCAATAAACACTAACACTATGCTGTACTGTTTACCAAAACTTGCAGCAAACATCTATATGGTGAAACTGTTGTGTATCCGCTTAAGCCATTTAAATTCATTGGCACAGCGCTAAAAGTATTGAGCGCTCATGGGCCACGTGACCAGCGCGCACCGCAGGGAGACGAGAGCATGCAACTCCGCTTTTCAACGACTCTGGCTTTAACATTATGCCACATTAGCGCCAAAACGCTATTTATTGTTTGAATTTCATTAAAACACATTTAAAAAAATTAAAGCTTATAGCTTTGTTTAATATCAAAAGCAGGTTTGGCAATTTGGCGTGAGATTGTGTTGGGCGGAGTGAGAGCGTGAGACAGAGCCTGAAAGCGTGAGTATCACGCCAGATGCGTGAGAGTTGGCAACCCTGAAGCATTTGTTTGGGCATCAAGCTTAACAAAACACCTTAATGTTCATACTGGTGTGAAGCCTCATGTTTGTTCTTTATGTGGCAAGAGTTTTACACATCTTGCGTCTTTAAAAGAGCATGAGCGCATTCATACTGGTGTGATGCCTTATATGTGCTCTTACTGTGAAAAGACCTTCACTACGTCCAGTGGTTTAAAATCACATGAGAGAGTTCATACAGGAGAGAATCCCGTACAAGTGCTCACAGTGTGAAAAGATTTTCTCTTGGTCAAGAAGCCTGCACTGCAAGCCTATACAGGTTGATTTAACTTAAAACATTTATGGAAACTCGTTGCCCTAAAAAAGTTGATTTTGTCTTGTTGAAAAAACTAAACATTTCCAGTTTAATGTACTTAAGATTTTAACAGCATTTAATTAAAAACTTTTAGTTAATTGAACTAATAATTTTTAATTCAGTGCTATTGAAATTTTACGTACATTAAACTGGAATTTTTTTGTTTTTTCAACAAGACAAAATCAACTTTTTTAGGGCAACGAGTTTCCATAAATGTTTTAAGTTCAATCAACCTGTATATGCTAACATTTATCATGGATGAATGTTGCAGAACCCAAAACTTTAATTTAAATAGCTATTTACGGTCAATGATTTAATAAAGATATCAAACAAGGACAAAGGATAACAATGATTTATTTGGACTTACAATTTATTGGAATTCACTTATCAAAATCAGTTTTCAAAGAGTGACAAAAGTAAAATTGGTGAAGTACCAATTACCCAATTGTAAATCTTTACAACAGTATTTCAAAACTTTCCCAAAATTTTAATAAGTACAGTATGTTTTTCTTTACCCTTTTACATGGTAAGCTGATTTGTAACAGCCAGAATCTTGCCCTTCAACTCCTTCTTGCCCAAAGCAAGCAAAACTTGCTGAATGAAAAAAAGGTGTTGCCCATGCACTTTGGGTAGTCTAGGTGCAGGGCATAAGTTAAACCAAAAAGAAGACCTGGTCTGGGGTATGTTGTCTAAATTGTCCATTACAACATTCCCCTCCAAAATGATTCCCACCGAGGATGGGTGGAGGCGGAAGGACAGGGGTTGCAGAGCCACATCTTCATTTTCTAAGCTGAGGATTCCAACTGGCACATGCTGGTACGAGTCTCCATCATCAGAAGCCTGGACAAGAACATGAACATTACCAAGACACATGTTAGCACTAGATATTAATTTTATTGATAATGTTTTTATTAGTTGTATGCAGGCATATTTTTTTGCAAATTATGTATAAAAATGTTTCCAGAAGGTCAGTAATATTTACACATTACATGTGTGTTTTCGTTTACATTTGTATAAATTTTTGGATGACATTAACTACTGATTACATTAAAAATTATGTAAAATTATGAGATTAACCAGGATTGTATTTTAGAGTTTTATAAGTGTTATGACAGGAATTTAAATTTATCCTTAATGACTTAAAACTAAAACCTCATCCTTACATTCATCATTTAACTAAACTATAACTTTGTTTTTTGGTGGGGTTTTAAATGCACATCAAGAAAAATATTACAAAAAGTAAAACTGCATTAAAAATACTTACAAAGCCTGCTTTGAAGAACTCAGTTGGGTCATCGCCAAGGAGTACCAGAAGCCCTCTCATAGCAACACGTCGCATGTCAACGATATCAGTAGCCTGAGGTGTGGAGGTTGAAAAGAAAATATAATTTGTCAACATAAAAGGAAGGCAATTTACATTAATCATAATTTTGTCTGCGTTACTGAACAGTCTTAAAGGTATAGTTCACCCAAAAATTAAAATTATATGTCTATCTGCTTACACCAAAGGACTCCAAGATGTAGGTGTGTTTGTTTCTTCAGCAGAACACAAATTAAGATTTAACTCCAACTGTTGCTGTCTGTATAATGTAATCATATAATGCATGTGAATGGTAGCAGAATCTATGAGAGTAAAAAAAAAAAACATGCATGGACAAATCCTTTTTAAACACAGCGGCTCATGATGGCACGTTGATGTCTTAATACAAAAAACAATCGGTTTGTGGGATAAACCGAAAAGTATATAATTTTTACCACACCACTATGTCCAACAGCCTTCAGCGCGTGATCATCTCTCTCTCGTGTATCTCTATACCATATTGTGTACATTGACCTCACTCAATGGAAGTGATCACGCGCTTAAAACTGTTGGACATAGTGATGTATTAGAGGTAAAAATTATATAAATACTGTTCGCTTTCTCGCACAAACTGATCTTTCTGTGTCTTAAGACATCAATGTGTCATCACAAGTCACTGTGTTTAATAAGGATTTGTCTGCGCATGTTTAGATTGCAATGGTTGGAGTTAAACATTTTCATTTGTGTTCTGCTGAAGAAACAAACCCACCTACATCTTGGATGCCCTTGGTGTAAGCAGATAAACATTAAATTTAAATTTTTAGGTGAACGATCCCTTTTAAGTAATCTGGCTTTCAAAATTAAACAATGGCATTAACTTAAATTTACAAACCTTGGCTTGATGCAGAAGATCGCTCAAAATCTGCCCAGCGAGACCTCTCTTTGACCTGAATCAGTTGTGGACAGTGACGATCAAGAGAGCCATAAAATTCTTTTTTAAGGTTCTTCCCAACTACCCGGCTGAATTCTTGATACACCTGAAATAGTAAAACAAAAAAAGCATGTGTTAACATCAGGGAACTGTGAAGATTTAACAACTGTCAAATAATTATCTAGCCATGATTTGGACAATATGTCACTCTCTGCCACAGTCTCAACTACCTCTTTCACAACTGACTCATCTACATGTCCAAAGTGTTTCTGAAAAACAGCCTTCACATGCTTGTGCAAAAGTGGCTGGGACAACTGGATTATATGGCAAAGCTGTTGAATTACTTCCTGAACAGAGTTCTCTGGTATGTGAAGGAGGGTTTGCATTTTTTTTTTTTAAAAGAGCTGCTAAATTATGTTCCAATTGTTCTCCTAAGTCTTGTGATAGTGTTTCGTTTGCTTCTGCATTGAAATCATCTTGGCCCAATTAATCTGGAAGCATCTCCTGCACAGCACACTCATGAGTGTCAACTACACTGTCATCATTTTCATTTTCATTACTCTCTATTTTTACTATTAGCTCTGGTTTAAACATTTTCTCATTTTGATCTTGGTGATGCTTACTTTTGTGTGCACTGAATGTGGAATATACCCTGCTTTCAAAGCTACAGCCTTGAAATGGACATTTAACTTTTTGGTGGTCTTTGAGATGTCTGTGCCGAAGGTGGGCAAAATATTCTGTAATCTTACAGGGTTCAAGAAAATCACAAAGCTGACAGCGAAACTTAGCTTCAAATTTCCCCACAGATTGTTGTTTTTCAGTCGCTGTATGAAAACGAGATAAGTGTATTTTAAGGCTATTGAAAAAAACTTAAAAGTACATAAACATTCCTGATATAAGCATGGAAAAGGCTGGCTTCTTGCATAGCTCCCATGTTTAAGTCTGTAATGTTTTAATAAGTATCCCCTTTTGTCACAAGCATATATGCAATACTTACATTTCCAGATCATCTTTATTAGGCTTGCTTTGAACTTCTTGAAATCTGCAGAGAAACACAAATCCACATTAGAGTGCTTTTTACTAGCTGACAAGGCAAATTTACATCTTTTGATCTGTTATTGACAAAATTGTCTCTTGAAACAAAGTACTATCTAGCCATCTATTTATTTAGCATGTAACTGATGTACTAGCTAACACCACGCTGATGAGCACGAGGTTGCATTTCTTTAAGACAGATATGGATTAGTATTTTTTCGCAGGTTTGTCAATTGAAGCTGTTTTGTTTAATACTTCACTCACAAAGACATGCAAAAACGTATAAAACCTAACTAATAAAGTTACGCTGTATTTACGTTAAAACCACGTTGAGCATTTCTAACAAGGCAAGTTAAACTGCCAAGATTCACAAACACCACCGAACGAGATATCGTTTGAATATCTCAGCTGTTGAAGCGTTCAGTTGTTTGTTTGATGAGAATTATTGACCAAAAAAGAATAAGTATTCAATTTTAAATGTGATTATCACTTTCCCAGAGAGCATGTCGTAAGAATTAACGTTGTAAAAAGTGGCGGATGCAATTGGTGACGAACGTTGACATGTAACAGTTACTATGTGACATGTATTGACACAGCCTAAACTTACATTTAGTTTTACTGGCTAACTGTTATACATCTTATTTATTAGGGATTAATAGTATTATAGCTGTTTGAGACCAAAATGTAAAATGACATGTCCTACCAGGGTTGCCAGGTTTTCGCAACAAAACCAGCCCAATGGCCAATCAAAAATAGCCCAAAAGTAGCCCAATGGCCAATCCAACTAGCCCAATACCAAAAAAATCTAAATATAACACTCCAATACACATTTTATGGTAGTGTTATGCACTACACACCATTTATACTAAAAGATAATTGTATAAGTAATTATAAACAGTCTATTTTATTACTCATATATTCCTCATTAAATGTTAATTTACAGAAAATTCTTCTGTGTATGACATTTATTTTTTAAATTATTTTTTACCAGCAACAACCCTGGAGAGCACGCATTCGGTTACCATGGAAACGAAAACAGCCGCAGCACGCGCGCACACACACACACACACACATTAGCGAACAAGCCCAGCAGTGCCACTGTACCTCACAAAGTGTGCGCTTATCAGCACAGTTATGCTGATACGATATTGCTTATGTCATCATCCTAGAATCCTTGTTATCATTGGTGGAATATGAATTGGCTAAAGTAAAATATTTATTTCAACACAACCATTTCAGCTAAATATAACTGATGCAATATGTTAAACCTTTAACCCGCGGAATAAAAAATCAACCCGCGGCAAGTGGTTAAAAGTAGCCCAATTCCGCGGGAAAACCGCGGACTTGGCAACACTGTGTCCTACTCACCAGCAAACGTTGATAAAAATGCGCGCAGCTGCGTCCATGCCTGACGTCAGTTCAAAGAGCCAATCAGCGTCTTCCTTGTATTGCGTCGCATTGACAACAGACCAAAATAGGCTCTGTTCAGTACATTCAATTTAAACAACCAGAATAGAATGAACAACATCATGCAAATCGTACAACAAACTAAAAACATGTTGTTATTGAGCAAATCTGTTGGAGTTTATGTTTATTGTACCTAAATAATTTGAATTAAAACAATTTCAGGGATAACAGTGTGATAAATCATGAGAGACTTCATACAGGAGAGAAGCCGTACCAGTGCTCTTCATGTGGAAAGAGTTTCACCCAATCATCTAATCTACAGACTCATGAGAATCCGCATCTCCCAAAGTCATCTAAATGAGCAAAGTTCATGTTCAGATCCATCACTTTTTCAAGTAAATATTTGACATTCTACAGGGTTGGGGTGGCAGGGGTCAAAACACTCCAATTTTAAATGGAAATTTAGTTTTTTGTTGTTTATTTTAGGGTTACAATGCATTCTACAATGCATTATATAGCATGGCGACAAACAAAATGGCGCCGCCCATTGTCCAAATATATAATGGATATTTTAAATAACATAGATCTTTCATGAGTTTTCTACAACATATTTCAGTAAGAGTCATCATGTTATATTAAAGCGGTAACTTTTCAACCTTCATAATATATTTTCATGAATCTTGTGATGATACATTGACTTACAATAGGTTGAATGACACGTCTGCCATAGCCTGATGTGGTCTGCATCGTTTTTAATCGTACTTTTAATCTTCGGGTTTCGGGTAGTAACTACAAAATTCGACTGCTTTACGGCATATACGTCACTTCCACTACCACCCCCACTTCCTGAAAATCGGACTTGCGAGCCAAACTATTGTTTGTGTGCCGAATGTTATAGTTATGGCCGAAGCAGCGCAAAAAAGGTTTTGTCGGAGGAAAGCAAAAAAAGGAAACGAGAAAACCATCGGATTAAAGGCAGGACGAGGATCGACATTGGCCCAGCGTTTGCTCGTTGGCGTGAGCTGAAGGAGGAGGAGGGGTGCCCGACCGATGCTGACTTGGCTGTTATGCTTTTGGACTAGTAAGTGTAACTTATTGCTTGCATACTATCTATTGTTTTTTTGTTGTTGTTGTCTTCCTGACAATGTAATGGAAACTATATTATCCTCCGTTTATCTTCATGAATCAAGTAATGGTAGTAGAGTAGCTAATTATCAATCTGGTAACGTTAGCTAGTAAACGATATAATTCTATGTTTTAGGGGTGACCCGAATAGTCGAAGATTCGATGCATCTATATGCGGAGCCTGATTCGAACACCGATCTCACGGTCGAATCTTCGAGGGTGTTATGAAACGAGGATCATGCCATTTTGGCAATATGGGGGTCCTCAATATTTTAAAGACGTGTCACGGCGCTGGGCTGAGCATCGGTGTGCGACCCCTTTAAGGGCACTGAGCTTCGCACCGCGCCTTTAAAATTAGAACACGTTCAATGAGTGTACATCGGCGGCAGTGTACATCACACATCGGCGGCAGCATTCAGCGCCTGTCCGCGGCCACTCGGGAAGTTGTTTAAAATCCTGCTGCACCACAGAGCGCTTTCGTGCAGCTCATCTGTCAGTCAATTCAAAATTGAGCTCGCGTGTATATAATGTGCACGTCAGGTGGCGGTGTGAGAGCCTGAGGCGTGCGGGGCTGAGCTTCACGTTGCCTACGTCTTCACCCGCTTTAGGCACAATCGGCTTCAAAACCTGCATATAAACGCACTCAAAGTGTTATTTTCCTCTCTAGGCAGGTATTTTTTTAGGTTTATTTATCAAAATGTTCTTTTATATATTTGTGTGATGTTCTGTATTTCGATCGCGGCTTTAACATGTTATGAGAAAACGGTTTATTAATGTTTATTCACCACATTACCGTATAGGCTATTTAAACCTAAATAAGAAAGCCATTGTCAGTTGGCAGGCAGTTTTGGTCGCTTTATGCTTTATTAAAAGTTGTTGCTGTGTGCAATGTGTAAAGGAAAATAAAAATAGTTTTACCCTTCTGCTGACAAGTGTCGTGCCCCTCCCAACCCATTCACACACACATAGATGATTCGACTATCAGTCGACCATGGAAAGATTCGACAATTCTGATTCGATTGTCTAAATCCTTAGTCGAGGACACCCCTATTATGTTTTGATGGTTAGCTTACTTAGCTACAGCCTATAGCTAGCATTCTCGTTCTGATTTGAACTTTACAATCGATGAAATGCAAATAGCAAATGTTTGCGCTAAACAGTGCAGTCTACTCAACGTGTACAAAGTATGAAAGGAGGAAGATTTGTAATATTGTCATTGTTTATAGCTTCTCTTTTGTTATATGTATAAAGTTACTTGATTGTGTCATTTTCTGATTATTGTTAGCTAACGTTACAGAGTTAAACTTGTAAGGACGAATTTCCACCCTCATGTTGTTTTTGTGCAATACTTCTTTGTGGTTAGATTCTACAAACAAGAAGGGTTGTTGTAATCAGTGCATGGCAGGGTTCCTATGGGGTTTGGAAAAGTATGGAATTTGATTTGAGAAATGTCCAGGTCTGGAAAAGTATGGAAAAAATAAATCTGAGTATTGAAAAATATGAATGTTTCCAGACTATTGTTCCCCTTTCCTTTTCTAAAATGTATATAATAAATATATAATATTATATACAATCTTTTTTTCCCCCTTGGCACTTGGATCAGTCTGCCAGCGCTGCCGATCGCACTTGATCCATTGGAGTTTGTGCTGTTACGTTGTTAGGCGGCTGTTGCCATCACAGCACCCCTACCTCAAACCGCTTGACCAAAAATACCTGGAACTTTGTCTTTGGCTTTTACATTGTGTGGACTTCACGGCAAACAAAATGGGAAAATGCAAGTTTTCCGAGGGCTGGCTTGCCAATCCTAAATATAAAGCATGGTTAGCCAAAGATTAAAAATTTACAAGAAAGCTATTTGTAAAATTTATGTCAAATCATTTGACATCTCTAACATGGGGGAGGCGGCAATTGTAAGCCATATGCTAGGCCAAAAGCATCGTCGTCTCATCACAGCATCCACCACCACACAAAGTCTCACAACGTTAATGTCCCAGACCAAGGTGGAACCAAGACCAACCACATCACGAATCCCATAATGTAACTAGCGATCAAAGGTGAGCATTTGAACTAGTCAGGTGCGTTGACAGAGTGCGGTTGCGTTTTCGCATGACACGGCGTGAGTGTTGTTTCTCTTTAACGTTACTGTTTATATTTGATATTTTCTTAGTGTGACAAATTAATGTTGTGTATTTCCACTTCGCATAACTTCTATATTTACTAGAGTATCCAATCTGGGCCGCTGAATGAGCTCGTGCATCCGCGTCACAATCAAATAAGCAAAATATCGAGGGAGCATGCAATCATTAAGATTAGATTGTGTTTTGTTGTTAAGTGATCTATAATGACCAGGGAATCAATTCAGTATGCGTGTAACGTTATTCCTATTGCTCAAGTTTGTCTTTTTCCAAAAACAGTTGTATTTGACCTTTGATAAATGAACGAGTGCGCGCATCCGTGTCACTCAAACCATTTAAATTCAACTTCAAAAGAAAAATTATAATATACATCTGTGTTTATATAAATACGTGTCAGAGGTGAATATATATTCACGTTATAAAGCGTTTAAGGTTGCTTATCATTCAAGCAAGTTGTCAGTTTGAGAGAACTAATGCATGTTGTAAACGTGAGTGGATCTGTAGAAAGAATACATATTTACAGGTGACTGTAAGATGGTAAACTATTAAATGTAACGTTAATGCTGAAAAAAATATATAATATGGTTGAATACTTGGAAGACTTTGGACAACAACATCTTACAAGGCTTTCTAATAAATTAAATAATTGTATAGTGTTGCAAACATTATACTGGAGTGCATATCTTTTCATTGTTATAAAAAAAGTTATAAGTGACATCGTTTAACTACATTGGCAATTTAGGACTATAACAAATCAATTGAAATCAAATGCAGAGGTGGCAGAGAAGCTGCAACTGAATTTACATTTAGATGTTTAATGCAGCTCAGGTGGCATGAACAGTTACACTGCAGTTACAATTTCAACGAAGGTGAAGCGGAGCTCTTTGATAGATTAAACATTCGCCGTATCCGGTCGGCAAAACTCCAACCACATCTTCCCTATTTAAGAATGACTTCAGTGCCGTTCTTTTCTCAGAGAAAAGCTTAACTCCAAGTCTTCCAGAGTCGCGGTCAAAGCTGATTCGAAAGACCGCCGTTCACCAGCTTCTGTGTTTACTAGATGCACGCAAACGCAACTCGGCCGTCGTCATTATGGCCCTGCCCACCGACTCTATACACGATGTGATTGGCCCAGCAAGAGTTAGGCGTTTACAGCTCAGAAGAGTATTGAGAGTTGCTAGACGACACTCGCGGCAGATAAGATTTGCTGTGTCTAGATTTCTAGGTTAGTTTCAACCCTGTTCGCTACTAAATGTGCTGAAACTTTTTATTGTAGTGTCACAGCTACAACTTCATCCAATAGTTCAATGAGAACCTTTGTGAGTGGGCCAGAAGTTCTGTTTGCTGAAGTGTACTGGGCACTTAATGTCATACAGCAAACTTGTAAAGACTGTTTAGGTCATTTACTTAGCCTCATGTATTCTAAACTAATACGACTTGTGTTAATCTTGGAAATCTTGGGCACATGAAGATATTTAAAGGATTAGTTCACCTCAAAATGAAAATGTCCTAATCATTTACTCACCTCAATACCATCCAAGATATCCATGCCTTACTATCAGTGCCGTTTCTAGGCATAGGCAAACTAGGCGGTCGCCTAAGGCGCCAACAGCTGGGGGGCGCCAATGAGCCCCCGCCCCAACAAGATTTTTTAGTTATTTCATATATATTTTATTATTAATATTTCGTACTTTTGCTATTTCAAGGCATTATGATTAGTTGCGATTATTGGAGTGAAGTCGCCATGGTGATAGTGGCGCTGCTGTAATGAAAAAAGATCATGTATTGTAGAGGGCGGCAGGGAACGTCGTCATCCGTGGCGTTGTAACTTAACGCTTGTGTCCGAGTGAAAAATGCGGATAGCTCACTTAATGTAACTGGAGTGGATGTAAACACGGAGGCGATTAACATCACTTTATTCCCCGGTGAACTTTCATAATAATCCCCACACATGGGAGCTCAAGACTTTCTACTCGTTACAGCGTGCTTTAGTTTCATCATCATGAAAAGGTCAAAGCCATCAGGGGCTCAGTATCGTAAAAAGAAAAAAGAGGAAATATAAAAAAAGAAAGTGAAATATACAGGTATGTTAGCCTACTTATTGGTTATTTGTAGGACTTGTTCTCTACTAAGCTGGTCGCTCTATCATAAGGTTGAGCAAAACATTACACTGAATATTAGTACTGGACGGACCACACGCCATGCTCATTTCAGGTGCAGAACATTATAGCAGTTCATTTGAATCATTTTTTTTTTTTTTACATCAGAGATAGCTGTTTAGTGTAAATTGATCAAGTAGGCTAATACTGTCATAACCATGGGCCTCACTAGGCTCTTTTTTATGAACTTATGCATCAGCCCCCCCTAAAAAAATATGTGATTAACCTTTAAAACATATGAAACTGGCACGAGGCTTCGGCTACGGCTTCGTCCCGTCTTTTAGTCTTTGTGTCACTCACTGTGTTCTTCAATCCGCAGCGGTGCCAAGTGACATGGTTTTCAAGCTATTGTTGTCTAATTTTTTGGCCTTCAGAACATCTTAAAATACACTTATGTAGATCATAGAAATCAAAATTTTCTCGGGGGAGCATGCCCCCCGAACCCCCCAACATCTGTGATCTCAGTGATAATAAACCTAGCTACATTATTCGATTAATGCATGTACAATATGCCCATGAAATAGGTAGTTAAAAAAAAAAAAAAACGGGGGGGGGGGGGGGGGGGGTTGCAACATATGACTCTCGCCTAGGGTGCCAGAAAGGCTAGAAACGGCCCTGCTTACTATCTTCAGTGAAAAAGAAATTTACGTTTTTGAGCATCCAACTGAGTTGGTTGCCATTTTGGATGACATTGGGTGAGTAAATGATTAGGAAATTTTGATTTTGAGGTGAACTAATCCAAATATCTTCATGTGTCCAAGATTTTGAAGATTAACAAAAGTCGTATTAGTTTAGAATACATGAGGGTAGGTAAATGACCTAAACAGTCTTTACACGTTTGCTGTACCTAACAGCCAATTAGCCATTGTCAATTGACTTTAGCTCTATTTTCTAATTTTCTGGTTAATAGTACATGAACGTTCCTTCTGTTTCTGTAGGGGTTTACAGTTATTTAAATGTACAAAATTACATATATATGAATAACTGATTTAGCATTGCTGTTTTAATAAAATGCTGTGCCTTGAACTTGACTGGTTTGGTGTTAAATTGATTTGTACAAGCAACAGTAGCTACAATTTTCAAACTTACAAATTTAACATGATAGCCTACATAGGTTTTTGACTCAGAGTGTAACATATTTGTCAGCACCGATAGCATTGTGGGTCGCCATGTAGTGCTGTTGTGCTTCGGGAGACTCAAGTTCGAGTCCTGCTTAATGGACTTTTCCCAATCCCGCCCCCCTCTCTCCACCTTACTTCCTGTCTAGCTACTTTCCTATCCTAATAAAAGGCAACATACAAAATCTTTAGAATGTAACATACTTGTTAACAGTTGAATTTTAAACCAATTTGTCAGAACAAGTTAAATATGGTCAGAAAAATCTGTTGGGAAGTCTGGAAATCTGAGTTTGGAAAAGTATGGAATTTTGAAAATAAAATTGTGTAGGAACCCTGGCATGATGACTAAGTTACTTCACCAAAAGTTGAACTCAAATGTGTTGCTTGTTCAAATAATCAGCAAAGTAATTAGCCTTGTATGTGAATTTTTCTTCTTTTTTTTTTTCTTCTCACATTCTTGCTCATCACTAGCAACTAGACAACATTGCTGAGTGTAACCACACAGACGTGTCTTGTAGAATGCAAATTCATTCAGAATGATTAGCCATAGTCATACTTGCTCACTTCTGCTAGGACAAGTATGGAAGTAAAACTGTGCCACTGGATTTTGAATTTAATTTTTAGCACTGAATTTTTTGACATCGAATTTTTAACACTGAATTTTATTTTGCATCTAAATCAGACTTTGAATTTTAAAAGCCATCGAATTTCTACCTCTGTTTTTTTTTTTTTTGCCTGACATTTTTTCAATGTTTTAAAAAAATTCAGTGTAAAAAGAAATTCAACGTCTCAAAAAATTCAGTGTAAAAAAATTCACCGTCTCAAAAGATTCAGTGTAAAATAATTCAACGTCTCAAAAAATTCAGTTTAAAAATATTCAGAGTCAACATCTGGGTAACCAAGGAGAAGCAATCGATCCCTGTATCAAATCATCCAACATCCAGCCAATCATTTACGCTCCATTGGTCATGAGTAAACTCACCGAAGCGCCATCATGTGTGTTCTGAGCCATGCTGCTGAGCTCTGGAGCTCACCTGATAGTGAACTTCCCCGCCTTCCTGTTTCAGCGTCACATGACCAATGGAGCGTAAATGATTGGCTGGATGTTGGATGATTTGATACAGGGATCGATTGCTTCTCCTTGGTTACCCGGATGTTGACTGAATATTTTTACACAGAATTTTTTGAGACGTTGAATTATTTTACACTGAATCTTTTGAGACATTAATTTTTTTTTTTACACTGAATCTTTTGAGACATTGAATTTTTTTACACTGAATCTTTTGAGACGTTGAATTTTTTTACACTGAATTTTTTGAGACGTTGAATTTCTTTTTACACTGAATTTTTTTAAAACATTGAAAAAATGTCATAGGCAAAAAAAACAGAGCTAGAAATTCGATGGCTTTTAAAATTCAAAGTCTGATTTAGATGCAAAATAAAATTCAGTGTTAAAAATTCGATATCAAAAAATTCAGTGCTAAAAATTAGAATTCAAAATCCAGTCGCACAGTTTTACTTCCATAGACAAGCACCTAGTTTTAGAAATCATCATCTGATTTAGCATGTAAACTTCATTCATCTTTAAGTTACAATTATATAATGTTTATTTGTTGCTGTGAAATTGAATTAGAAAAATGTTCTCTGTTATTTCCCTAAAGCTTTCAAAAACATCAAATACATCTACTCCCCACAAACTATCCTGCGAACCTCCAGAGCCTGTGGTCTCGAGTATTACCGAGGAGTCGGACTATGATAGGTATTATTGCAGGTTTTACTGGGCCATCATTTTTTGCGTAGCCTTTTCAATTTTGTATGAAGAATACAAAATTCATATTTTCTGATCATATTTTCTGATTTGTCTGGGGTGAATTTCCCATTGAAGGGGTACACATCCTGGAAGAATGCCTTAGAGAAGATGAGGTCGCTATATTAGAGGCCAGGTGAGTTTTTATAGCTGTAGGCTATATTCCTTGGAGTTAGTGCTGTGAGCCTCTGGTTTGAAGTCTCATATCTCTTGCGCCCTTTCCATCAAAACTTGCCTACTGTTGCACAACAGTCACATACTAGTCGTGTTTTACTTGGTTAAAATTAAGCACATGAAAATGTATCACGGCATGCTCTCACCCTTGTCTTACACGTCATGTCTCCATTGCAAACTGAAACAGTTTGAGGATTGTTGAGTACTGTAGGCCAGTGCTGCCTGCCACCAACTACAGTGAAACAGTGACAATGTTGTTTGCTTGAACTAATGTGGACAGAATGCAATTTACTTTTCCCCAATACATCTAATTATCTATACTAATTGTCTACCTCTATTTTACTGCAGCATGCAATCTCTAGATGTTGTAGAGAAAGAAGAGCAGCATGACTCTCCAGATGAGGAGGCAGCAAATGATCCAAGAATCAGAATGTAAGTGTCTTATGACTGCGTTTTCAGTTTGTTATTGATTTTGTCTTTTTGAATTTTTGCTTTTGTGTGTTTATGTACAGTATAGAAATGGATGAGAGTTGGAAAGACCCAAGATTATGTGAGGATGGGTACAGCTCTGATGAGGATTGTATTCCTTTTCTTCAACTACGGTATGTTATATTCACTAGCTTCATTTGAGGCACAATTGGTATGTTGTAGGGTTGTACTTGTAGTAATAGTCAGTTTTCACTATACAAAAATATAAGACCTTTTCATATTTTGCCTTTTTATGCAGAGTTGGTGGCGCAGCTTCAAATGTCGGTAATATTAAGCATCTTCCAGAAATATCAGTGGACGGGACGAGATTGAAAATGATGACCTGGTTGGACAAAAAGCCTGCATTGCCTACCTTGACAACCTGACGATGCTTGCTTCATTTATGCAATTTCCACTGAAAGCATGCACCTTTTCTAATAAAATTACTGGGGGAAAATGCACAGGAAGACCACCATTTCAGATTGAAATGAAGCCTCGAGGAACTGGTCTTGTCTTGGAATGGGCAAGCAAACAGTATATGCCTTCGTTGTTCCTATGTGTGTACTGAGGAGGAACAGTGACTGACTCTGGGAAGAAATTGAACTCTGATTTCAGTAACATAGCTATTTCAGTAATCAAAATGCTCATCGCTTCATGGAGTTACAAATAAAAGTTGCTGGTTGAATAATTGAGAACTTTCAGTTATTTGTAGGTTAATTTGTTGTTTGTTTTAGTAGTATTTGATTTAGTAAGTGTTTTTCTTTTCTTGTGTTTTTTTTTTTTTTTTTTTTTTTTTTTGGTGGATCATATTTTACTTGCTGATTGTAGCTCTGCCCCTTTGGACACGTGCTCTGGAAATGGAATTCACAGCCTCTTTTGAAATATGGCATGCAAGGGGGGGGGGGGGACTTCATGCTATCCACAAATATCCTGTTATCTGGGAATAACTACAGGAAATTGGCTACAGGAAAATTACAGGACTACTGGAAAATTCATGGAACTAGGGATGGTTGAAGAGTCAAATTTTTTTTCAAAATCCAGGATACCGATGTCCCAGTGCCGATGGATCGTGTTCCGGTGGTCCCAGTGCCGGTGGATCGTATTCCGGTGTTTTCAGTGCTGGTGGATTGTTTTCCGGTGGTCTAGAAACGGAGGAGGAGAAGGAAGGCTCCCTCCGTGCCTGTTTCAATGGTCCCAGTTCCGGTGGATCGTGTTCCGGTGGTCCCTGTGCCGGTGGATCGTGTTCCGGTGGTCCCTGTGCCGGTGGATCGGTTTCCCGTGGTCCCTGTACCGGTGGATCGTGTTCCGGTGGTCCCTGTGCCGGCGGATCATGTTCCGGTGGTCCCTATGCCGGTGGACTCTGTTCCGTTGAACACTGCTGGACCGGAGAAGTTTCCACGGCGTCCTGCTCTGCCTGTGCCGCTGAGGCGCCCTGCTCCGCCTGCGCCGCTGAGGCTCCCGGCTCTCGCTGAGGCGCCCGGCTCTCCCTGCGGCGCTGAGGCGTCCGGCTCTCCCTGCGGCGCTGAGGCGCCCGGCTCTCACCGCACCTCCCAGGCATCCTGCTCTCACCGCGCCTCCCTGGCGCCCTGCTCTCACCGCCCTGGCTGCCTGAACTCGGTGGACCTTCCGAACTCGGTGTGCTGCCCTGGCCATTTGAACTTTTTGTTTTCCTTGTTACTCCCTTGTTTACCCCTCCCTTGTCTGTTCCTTCGTTGTCTGTTTCCCCTGTCCCTCCCGTCCCGCCCTGGTCCGTCCCTCCCGTGCCCTCCTGGTCTGTTTCTCCCATCCCTGTCCCTAGTGGAGCGTCTGGTAGCCGCTCCTTAAGGAGGGGGTAATGTCACATGCCTGTCCTGTCTTGTGTGCACATGTGGGTTTTGTTATGTTGAGCATGTGCTCGTGTAATGGTCAGATCCCTCCCCCTTGTTTTCTGATTAGTGTTTATTGGCCCCACCTGTGTTCCCTTATTCCCCTCTTGATTTCTTCCCTTTATAGCTCCTTGTGTTTGTCAGTCTGTTGTTGTATTTTTGTATTTTATGTCTGCGTCTTCCGGTTCCCCGTGATTTCTCAATTTGGTATGTTTTTGAGTTATGTTACAGTTCTGATTATGTGTTTTTCCCCCTCGTGAGTTTTTATCTTGTATTTGTTTTTTTCATAATAAATCACATCTTTGCGCATCTGAGTCTTCACCTTAGTTTTCTTATGTTGTGACATGACAGATTGAATGGGAGAGCAAACGTTAGCGCCATCAATAAAGAGAAGTGCTGCACAGCGGACTATATTTAACTGCTGGTCAGAGAGGGAGGCAAAAAAATAAATAAAGCATGTACTGAGAATGAGGTATGAGAATATTGTGTACTAGCTAAGTACATATATTTAGCTAGCTAATCCATTGCAATGTATTTAGCTATATCAGTATAACAAGTTACCAACGCAGCCATCTGTTTTGCTAGTTTATTTTTCAATAGCGTCTGTAATTATCAATGACAAAAGTATTCACATCGGTGTGTGTTTTCTTCCTAAATTAATCTGACTTTTGAACAAATTGTTTGAATGAACGATTTAAGTGGCTCACTCATTTAAACAGTGAATCGCTGCCGCCTAACGTTACTGGCGGTTTTAATACTTAATTTCTTTCTTTTTATAATCTCTAGAATTGTAGGAATGATTATACAGAAATTTCATAAGCTTATGATGTGTATAATCTCTTAACATGTTTTTAACATGTTTTTATAACAGATTCGAGGTAAATATACCAGCAGGGTAGAAAAGGGAGATCGGAGCAGGTGATCAGGTAAAGAAAAACAGCAGCATTGTAAAGTTAGGCTGTACAGATAGACAGACAGACAGAAATTATCCAATAACAATACACATAAAAAAAAATATTTTATATATATATTTAAATAACAGGCAGCATACCAACGTTCAACCACCAAATGTTCAAACCAAATATACGCCCTTGACGTGACTAACACAAAGGTAGCAGGACTCAGGTCAGGAAGGAGCAAGCTAGCTCTTAACTATGTGTGGAAATGTCTGCTGCATCATCTGTTATTCACTTTGCATATTAGAGCCACAAAGAGTTCATATGTAATAAGACTCTGCGATGTGTAAATTCTGCGGTACAAGCAAAGGGGTTTTGGACCGACATTTTTGAACTCTGTCTCGACTCGGACTCGACCCTCTCTGAACTCGGGCTCAACTTGGACTCGACCCTCTCTGAACTCGGACTCAACTCGGACTCGACCCTCTCTGAACTCGGACTTGACTCGGACTCGAATGAGCTGGTCTCGACTACAACACTGCGTGCTCCTTTCCATTAATGCTTGGATAACACACACACGTCTCCTTCCAATAAAAATAATGGCTATTGCAGTGAATTAGATATACAAACCTACCAACATAGGTTCCATAATTTTTGGAATGACCTATCGTGAGAGGAAAATATGTTTTAGTCTCATAACTGTGGCTAATTAGCCTGATGTGGTCACACTCTTCTAGTCAGAATATGAGTCTGAAACTGCTCCACTGGGCTGTGATTATGGGGCGCGTTTCAACCGAACTAGGAAAGACCTTAATTGGATAGACCTACAACCAATCAGAGCAACAAAGCGACGTCAACAGAGCTCAACTGCTCTGTGTTGCTAAGTCCGTGTTTTTTCCCCGCGGATTGTTTTCTATGTCCGCAAGTTGAAGCAACTACAGTCCTTGACAAAAGTCTTGTCGCTTGTATACAAATTGACCTAAAGTGCCGCTGAAATATATTTCTAATCAAGATTTTTTTTTACAAGAAGTGGCTCATTTTAATCCCACCAGCTTTTGTGATAATGTTTCAGTGAAAAACTAAACTTTCAAAAAGTATTCTAATATTCACAGCTTGGTAAAGCCCATTGAGTCAATTTTTGCAAAGACATAAGTGTTGTCATCTTGGCATATGAGCTTCACCTGTGACTAATAATACATCAATTAGGTCTCAAGTGTGTATAAAAAGAACCCCAGTACGCTAGACCTTCACATCAACTGCAACTAGACCTCTGCAAACATGCCTAAGATTCACCCTAGACTAAAGTTTTGATTATCAAGAGGCTGAAGACCAGATCCACTGCTGATGTGGCAGACACCTTCAATGTGTCTCAGCATCAAGTACAGAGGATTAAAAAAAGATTTGAAGAGACTGGAGACGTTTTTGACAAGCCCAGGTCAGGCAGACCCCGCAAAACAACTGCTTGAGAGGACCGTTTGTTGGCTCGAAAATCCAAGGCCAGCCCATTTTCCACTGCAGTAGAGCTCCACGAGACCTGGTCACCTGAAGTCCCTGTGTCAACCAGAACAGTTTGTCGGATTCTGTCTCGAAATGGCCTCCATGGTCGAATCAGTGCCCAGAAGCCAGCACTAAACAAAAGACAATTGAAAAACAGTGTGGCATTTGCCAAGGCCCACAGCCTGCTAAAAGGATGGACGCAGGAAAATTGGCAGAAGGTGGATTTTTCAGATGAATCTTCTGTTGAATTACACCACAGTCGTCGCAAATATTGCAGGAGACCTACTGGTGCCCGAATGGATCCGAGATTCACCCAGAAAACATTGAAGTTTGGTGGCGGAAAAATCATGGTCTGGGGTTACATCCAGTATGGGGGTGTGCGAGAGATCTGCAGGGTGGAAGGCAACATCAATAGTCTAAAATGCCAAGAAATCTTAGCTACCTCTTATTCCCAACCATAAAAGAGGCCAAATTCTGCAGCAGGACGGTGCTCCATCGCATACTTCCATCTCCCCATCAAAGTTCCTCAAGGCGAAGAAGATCAAGATGCTCCAGGATTGGCCAGCCCAGTCACCAGACGTGAACATCATTGAGCATATGTGGGGTAGGATGAAAGAGGATGCATGGAAGACGAAACCAAAGAATATTGATGAACTCTGGGAGGCATGCAAGACTGCTTTCTTAGCTATTCCTGATGACTTCATCAATAAATTGTATGAATCCTTGCCAAACCGCATGGATGCAGTCCTTCAAGCTCATGGAAGTCATACAAGACTTTCAAATTTTGCACCACAACTTAATTTGCTGACATATTTTTGTATTTGCAGTAAATTTGTTCAATTTCTGTATAGGCGACAAAACTTTTGTCTTGCCAAAATTTGACTTTTCTGTCTTGATTAAATGATAAATATTTTTTCTATGAAAATTATTTATTTCAGTGCATTAAACATCATTTGGGAGGGTTTTAGCTTTTCATATGAGCTATTTCTAACACCAATTAATTAATTAAAAGTCAGGTTAATATCAGGTATTTCTAGAAAATAGATAAGCGACAAGACTTTTGTCAGGGACTGTATGTGATATAGCTATAGACCATCTAAATGCATTATCTAAATATGAATGTTTGTTAATTAATTCCAGTTATTTTTTTACCTTAAACTTTATGTAAGCAACTGTTCTGGGTGATCAGAATCTGTAAAAAATCATGTCAATTGTTTATAAACATATATCATTTTTTTAATAGCCTAATGTTTTTACTCATGTTGTGCAATTGTAAGGGGATATATGGCGTTTTTAAAATTTATTTTCTGAAATTAGTAATGATATTTATATACAGGTTTATCTAAAATAGCTAAAAAATAAAATGCACACTAAATATAAAAATTTCTTTAAAAGTTGAATTCATGGTGAAAACATGAGCATGCATAGTTTAGTGGAGGATACATACATACACACATTTATATTTATATTACATTGTGGGGACCAAATGGCCCCATAAGGATAGTAATAGCTGAGATTACCTACATTGTGGGAACCAGCCAGTGGTCCCCACTTTTCAAAAGGCTTATAAATTACACAGCATACGTTTTTTTAAGAAATTAAAATTGCAGAATGTTTCCTATGATGGGTTTAGGGCTAGGGGCAGTGTTTGGGCTAGTAGTTTACGGGTTTTGTTGTAAAAACTTGGCAACCCTGTCTGCACATGCGCTGCAATAAACGATCTTTGCCCGTGTTGTAAAAAAATAAAATAATTTAATGATACACAGAGTACTTACCCAACATGATCATCATTTTTGAGAGAACTTGTGAAGGTGAATGCATATACAAACAAGCTCTCCGTTTAGGATTTGAACAAATATAATCCAAGGCCCTTTGATGACGTGCATGATTATGTTACTGTTTATGATCTGTCCATCATCGTCTGAAGATTTCATTGATCCGAACAGTTTCTATTCGGGGATAATCACTCCTCTATGGAGCAAGGCCAGACCGAACTGCCCGACCTAAAAATGTTGTGGGCGGGGCTAAATTCGGCTGGCATCCAGGCTAGCGGTTGATGGAAACGCTGTCATTTCGCAGTCATTTTTTTATCAACATTTTGAAATTATCACAAGTTTTGCACAAATCTGTAATGGAAACACGACTAATGATGTGTGTTTTATGTTTATTCTGACACCCCCCCCCCCCCCCCCCCAACATACACACACACTTAATCGAGCAAATTAGGACTTGAAGGATCCACTGTAATAAACTGTTCATACACAAATGCTAGAAAGACTGTTCAAGGTTATTTAACAAATATTAACTTCATAAACTGGGCAAAAACACCCTTAAGCACCTGTAAGGAAGCTTGGGCAAATTATGACCTATAAACTGGATTAACTATACCCTCTTAAAGGGTACTAATGCATTAAAATGAATGTAAAGAGGCTATAGAGCATTTGTAATTATTTTTATTTTATTTTATTTTATTTGTTTTAAAATTTACAAAAGTAATTTGTGCAAAACTTGTGATACTTTTCACCATCAATTAGATCTAATAATCAGGTTTATAAGTATTAAACGTGTGGCTGAGAGGGTGCCCTAGGCTGATCATGTTTAATAAACATTATGTTTAGGGATGTCCCGATCAGGTTTTTTTTGCCCTCGAGTCCTTGTCATTTGATTTTGGGTATCTTCCGATACCGTGTCCCGATCTGATACTTTATAATACATAAAAAAAGAAAAAAGAGAGAAAAAAAAAACGATCTAGGATGTTCCTTTTTTTAAAATTTAATTCACCTTATTTTAATATTCAACAAACTCTGTTTACAAACAGCACTTCTGTGAGGTAGCTTAAACAATCAAGTAATAAATAACATAAATTCTTCACTTTTGGGTTTAAGTGCAACAGTAAATATAAAAAAAGTCCGGGATCTGAGTTGCGCAGTAGAGAGCAGGAAGTACAACGGCAATATCATAACCCCGCCCATACGATCACAGATGCAGAACAAATAATTATATTGGTATGAAATAAACAGTTATGGAATTGTAGAAATTAAAGCTAAAGCTCCAATCTGCTCCCAAAAATCCCCAAAAAGTCAGCTAGTGCTTTAGTGACAACTTCACTTAGAGAAGACGTTGATCTCAGCTGTCAATCATGACGTCACAAACCCGTTTTAATAGCATCAAATAACAACTAAAACTAAACTTTAAAAAACAAACACTTGAAATGAAATCATTGTGATGATAATTGCCTACAATGACAAAAAACTAATTTTGGGGAAAAAATATTTGAAGTGTAATTTGATTAGTTTGCCTCGTGTCCATTAGAAAACACGGAAGTGCGGCTATACTGGGACCGGCCACCTTGGGGCGATAGAGGCGCGGAGGCTTCAGTTTCTGAGAGGGGTGCTGCCAGTGCTGCAGGCTTGATTTAAACAACAAACGTGATGTCATGCTGCACGCGTTGCTGTTTCTGTGTGTAGTTAAAAGGGTCTAACTCTGTGCCACCGCATAACTATTGGTGTGTTAAAGCCGCACTTGGCTACTTCTGCTCTCGAGGTCCCCCTACAGTTTGGAAAAAATAATGTCCTCAACTACTGTCGTAAGATCTGTCATCCTACAACAGGGGATGCCATCGCGCGTGCATTTGTTGACATGACAACCCTGATAGCCCTGAACTAGTGATGCGTGGGTCGTCTCATAACCCGCGGACCCCGTATGTCTATTTAATGGTCGCGGGTGCGCGGCGGGTTGTAAAAATATATACAGTGGTGCGGTGCGGGCCAAATAACTTCATAAAAGTGGCGCCGCGGGTTGGTGCAGCAGTTCCCCTGAACACTGCAAGAGGAGTTCAGAGTTCTTCTGGCGTCGCGTGTGAAATGTCTTCATCCCAGGTAACGTTACAGTCAGTGGCATGTTTCAGCATGTCATATGAATATAATTTCATGGGTTTTATTTTTTTCAAACGCCAAATAATCACGATGCTCACGTTTACAAGCCAGCGTCATTATACCGTATTTTCCGGACTATAAGTCGCTCCGGAGTATAAGTCGCATCAGTCAAAAAATGCGTCATGACGCGGAAAAAAACATATATAAGTCGCACTGGACTATAAGTCGCATTAGGGCAGAGCTGGAGCCGCGCGCATGCGAGCACGCGAGCACCCGCGCGCGCATGCGAGCACCTGCTCGCGTGCACTCGCTCGTGCCCGCTTCACTGCATAACCCGAGCAGAAGAAAGAAAGTTTGAAGTGAGTGAGAAACTTGTAAGGGACTGGCGAAAAGCAGAGGTTACTTTAACTGTGATGAAGAAGAAAAAGAAATCTACTTGCGGACTGTAAGCAAGATGGCCAGAGCTGAAGGAACGAGTCCACAGACGCTTGAACTCTCTGCCGGGAGAGGCTCAGCCGCGAGAGACGAACGCTGTGAGACTCGTTCTCCGCTGCATATTTTACAACATGCTGTTTGTGTTTTGCAGAATAAGATTTTCTTTATGGGGGCATTTTGTTTGTGTTCAGTCTTTCTAAGTTGTTGTCTATAAATATTAGGCTACAGGAGCAGCATAGAGCGCATTCTCGCGGCTATATGTTTATTCTTGTCAGTCAGTATGAACTAAATTTGATATATAAGTCGCACCTGACTATAAGTCGCAGGACCAGCCAAACTATGAAAAAAAGTGCGACTTATAGTCCGGAAAATACGGTAGTAGTCTATTGGTTACCGTTTTACAGAATCTATATGATACTTCAGTTCAATGTTTGAGTGCTAGCTCACCGTAACAAGCATGACAGCATCGGTCGGGCACGCCTCCTTCAGCTCACGCCGACGAGCAAACGCTGGTCACATGTTGATCCTAGTCCTGCCTTTAATCACATCACTTTTTCATTTCCTCTTATTGCTTTCCTCCAACAAAACCTTTTCTTTCTTATTTGTCTCTGCTGCTTCGGACATGACTATATTATCCGACGAACAAAGTTGGGCTCGCACGTCCGAATTTAAGGAAGTGTGTGTGTTAGTGGAAGTGACGTATATGCCGTAAAGCAGTCGAATTTTGTAGTTCTTTTTGTTCTCTGGTTACTACCCGAAACCTGAAGCTTAAAAGTACGATTAAAAACGATACAGACCCCATCAGGCTATGGCAGACGTGTCATTCAACCTATTGTAAGTCGATTTATCATCACAAGAGTCTTAAAAAATATATTATGAAGGTTGAAAAGTTACCTAGTGCTGCTTTAAAAATAATAATGAGAATATACATATATATCCGAGTCCTGATCCTGGGAGGTAATGTCCGATTCCGATCGAGTCTGAAATCACGTGATCGGGCCCGATTTCCGATCATGTGATCGGATCGGGACATCCCTAAATATGTTGTATTTCACTTGTTCCGATTCTATGCTTAATGGGAAGTAAGCCTAGGGGCGGCACTAGAGCGCGCTTGCGCCCCCAACACAATTGTCGCCTAGGCAACCGCCTAGCTCACCTATAGCAAATGCCGGCCTTGCCTGCACCAGGCTGAATCTGCAATAGATAAGCAGCTTAGTGTGAAGAAATCAACTGTGGGAGCAATTATTAGAAAATGGAAGACATACAAGACCACTGATAATAACCCCCGATCTGGGGCTCCACGCAAGATATCACAAGAATAGTGAGCAAAACTCCCAGAACCACATGGGGACCTAGTGAATGACCTGCAGAGAGCTGGGACTAAAGTAACAAAGGCTACCATTAGTAACACACTACACTGCCAGGGACTCAAATCCAGCAATGCCAGACGTGTCTCCCTGCTTAAGCCAGTGCATGTCCAGGCCCATCTGAAGTTTGCTAGAGAGCATTTGGATGATCTAGATGGACTGGGAGAATGGCATATGATCAGATAAAAACAAGATGGCTGGGGTGCACCATACCTACTGTGAAGCATGGGGGTGGAAACATCATGCTTTGGGGCTGTTTTTCTGCAAGGGGACCTAGGACGATTGATCAGTGTAAAGGAAAGAATGAATGGGGTCATGTATCGTGAGATTTTCACAATAAAATTCAAGGGCTCCACCCAACTGGACTATATATCTTTTTCCGGCTACAACTGAGTTCCCACAGAACTTCAGTTCGAGACTAGCCGGCTAAAACACTATTTAGGTGACTTTAAACAATGGCTAAGTTGCTAAACGCATCTCGTTGTCATGTAAGGGACCTGTTCATGTGGGTCTGGCTTGTCAGGCTAGTACACTTTGGGGACTGTTTACTGATGGCATCAAACCACCTTCAATCACCTTCAAAACATTCAGATTTTTATTATTTTTCATCTGTATTTTGTCTTTAATAATTCTGAATGTATCTGAATAGAAGCTATATGCAGTCCTTTGGCATCTCCATGTTGTCTTGTTTTTGTGAATAAAAAAAGGTTGTTGTGGGTGCACATCTGCTCTAAACGGTGCCATTTTTCTATTTCAACACATAAACTTTTTGATATAGGCCTACATCGTAGGATGGCTAGACGTCCCAGTTTTTGGGGGACAGTCCCAGTTTTTGGTGTTCTGTCCCCGACCGGCGCTGTCCCCAGAAATGTCCCCGTTTTACAGCTTGTTCAAAACAACTTGCAGATACTTTGCAAAAAGCACCCAAACAATATACAGCAGCTGTTGATTATAGGAGAAATCGTGTAGTGATTATTTTCACCAGCAGATGGTGCTGTGAGATACACTGACTCTACTTGGTCGCGCGAGCGCAATATTATCGTCAAATCTCAAAATATCAAAAATAATGATGAGGTATTTTTTTAAGCACAAGCATAAAACATTTGAAGTAAAAAAGTAGACTAATTTATACAGTATAAACTTAAATACATAAATACATTGTATATATTAAATACAATTTTATTTATTAAATACTTTTATTCATGATATATTTTTTTATTTTTGTAATGTGTTTTTAAGTCACGTTATAATATTGTTTTGAACGTCTTGTGATTTACAATGGTTACTATTAACTGTTTTCCTTGTTTGTTTTTTTGCGAGTGCTGTGAATTGTATTAAAACCAAAAATCGTAATAATCAAACTAAATCATAGAAATTATTAATTATTAGATTTTTAGTGATATGTTGACCACTCAAATAGAAAATGTCCCCAGTTTCCATTTCAGAAATCTGGTCACCTTACTACATTGTGTATGAGTTAATGCTATAGTTTAAGCAACATGTGTAGTTTTAGTTGAAACTTAATACCCTTGATTAGCAAACTATAACTTTGGCTCCAATTTGCACACATTTACACGTTTAAACGATGTCTGATTACAGCAATCAGCCCTCATCAATATTCTTTCAGCCTTTCTGAAATGAATTAAAGAACTGATGGATTAACAGTTCTGGAAATACACAGCTCATTTCTGATAATAACACCACTTTTGAGAAGATAATGAATAAAATACCATAAATAAAAAAACAGTAGGCTATCAGTCTGTTTTTTTTGCCCTTCTTTAAAGGGGTCATGAACTGATTTTCTTTTTTAAGTATGTACTGTTGTCTGAGGTCAACTAATGACATTTCTCATGGTTTTAATATTTTATTTGTGTAATAACTTGTTTAACTTATCAAAAGCACAGGCGAAGTGCCTTCAGGAGGATGGCAGATTAACTATTCTAAAAATCGTTTAGAGTTGCTTGAATTCCACCCACTTTATTTTCCTCAATCCTTAGAAATAAAATTACATTACATAATTTGTTTATTATTATAGTATCCTACTATCCTGTAGGATAGGCTGTGACTGGTATCATATGCGTTTATTTTAGCCATTTTATTCCATTAAAAAGAGGTCCAATACTCCAGATTTCTAAAAAAAAAAAAAAAACGTTTGCAGTTTTTTACAATTGATATGACAATTTTGTCAATACTTTTAACAAATTTCCTAAACTCTTAACGCACTAACAAACCTACAACACACAATTGGCAAAACAGTAATTTCATGCTCAAAATCACACATTGTAAACTAAACTCCAACATTAATTTTCAAAATACAATAATACACTAGCACAATACACTATGTCTACCAAAACACTGCAAACATGTTTCAAAATCAAATATCTTTTTTAAACACTAACACATCAGATGGAATTACAGAAACTGCATTATTTTATGCGTCAGGTCTGCCCTTATACAATAGACATTATATTTGATTGATCTGAGATTATGTGTCTTTTGAATCCTCTCCACATTTTGCTTTCGTTGCACTGTTAGCAATTGATGTAATTTTTACAGTAAATTTTACAACAACTTATTGTATTCATTTTTTTATTGTAAATGCAAATGCATGATGGGAAATTTATGGACAGTCTTGTAATTTTGTTGTAACTACACTGTAAAAGCATTATTTTACAGCCACCGCATAGCATTGTGGGATTCCTACTATTTGAATTTTGAAATTGCGCGGCACTGTGGCGGCCAATGCACCAGAATCAAACATTTTTGGAAGGAACACATCTCAGGTATGAAACGTTAACATGAAATCTATTTTTATAAGTCCATGGATATATTAATACTGGTGATATGAGTGAGTGGTGATTGTTTCGTTTGGTATTTTTCAGTGACATCTCAGTGACTTGACACTCCCGGTAAAAAACACCACGAACCGACTGAGGTGAAGCGGCGTCTTTACTCAAACCATCCGGGAAAAGTTACCACATCCAGGTACGAAATATTCACAATTTTTCGTTTGGTATATTTCAGTAACATTAGCTAGAGTAACGTCGGTTCTCTATAACGTTAGCTCAACTCTCATCATTAAACTCAAAATGATTAGTTTGTTCTTTATTTTGCTGAAGGAGATTCAAAGACATGAGTCTGTAAAATGATCCAAACTTTGGATCTACGGTGTTCTGTGGAAAGTTTTTTTTATGGCGCGCTTGACTTCTGAGAAGAACGTCACGTCTGCCTCCTGTCAGTGAGTTAGTTTATAAAGGTAACGTTAGCTTATGTTTGCTCTTTTCTTATTTTTCGTTTGGTATATTTCAGTAACATTAGCTATAGTAACGTTAGATCTCTATAACGTTAGCTCAACTCGCATGATTCAACTCAAAATGATTAGTTCGTTAATTTTGCTTAAGGAGATTCAAAGATCCGAGTCTGTAAAATGATCCAAACTTTGGATCTACGGTGGTCTGTGCTGTGGAAAGATTTTTATTACGCGCTTGACCTCTGAGAAGATTGTCACGTCTGCCTCCTGTCAGTGAGTTAGTTTAAAAAGGTAGCTGTTTGCTCTTTTCTTATAACTGTAAAAGCATATATCAAGAACAGATTTTATAACATTATTGTATATATATAATTATTAATTAATTATTATAATAAATATATAAATATATATATATATATATATATATATATATATATATATATATATATATATATATATATATTTTTTTTTTGTCCGTTTCGCTGTTTTGCCGAACATAGCTTGCTAGCTCCTGTCATTCTGTTTGTAATCTAGCTAACGATAAAGTGCCTTAAACTGAACTGCGCACGTTCATCTTAGAAAAATTATTTCTAAGTGTAGTAATCATAAAAGGTGTCTTTTTTTTTTTTTTGCACGTGCTGAAAGTCCGGTGGTCTGTGGAAAGTTTTTTTATAGCGGGCTTTGACTTTGAGAAGAACGTCTCGTCTGCCTCCTGTCAGTGAGTTAACGTTAGTTTAAAAAGGTAGCTTATGTTTGCTCTTTTCTTATAACTGTTAAAGCATATATCAAGAACAGATTTTATAACATTATTGTATATATTTGTATAAATATATTTCTTGTCCGTTTTGCTGTTTTGCCGAACATAGCGGCTAGCTCCTGTCAGTTTGTAGGCTAATACAATAAAGTGCCAAATCTTAAACTGAACTGTGCACGTTCATCTTAGAAAAAATATTTTCAAGTGTGTAGTTATCATTAGGTGTCTTCTCATTTTTTTTGCACTTGCTGAAAGTCCGGTGGTCTGTGGAAAGGTTTTTTTTTTTTTTTTATGGCGGGCTTTGACTTCTGAGAAGATCGTCTCGTCTGCCTCCTGTCAGTGAGTTAACGTTAGTTTATAAAGGTAGCTTATGTTTGCTCTTTTCTTATAACTGTTAAAACATTTATCAAGAACATTTTTTATAACATTATCGTATATATATATATATATGTAATTTTTTTTCTTCCTTTTTTTTCGTATAATCTTCCCTAATTTTGTAGAAGTTAATTCTGTAATTTTTTTTAAATGTCTCTGAGTTGTTGATGGAGGGTGCGGTGGTCAAAGGAGATAATGTTCAAGTGGATCTGTGTAAGTCTTTCTCCACTTGAACATGAATTCATGTTAGGTGGCAATAGTGTGTTGTGCAGCTTTTAGTTATAATGTTAATGGGTTTCAGGAGAGATACTGCGCGGCGCAGACACATGGATTATGTCCATGGAAGGAGCATGTGTGATGGGGCCCCCCAGCAACCTCCTGCATGGATTGGCAGCAGTCTTCGCTGCCTACTATGTCTTCAACTTGCAATATCCAGCAGAAGCCGCAAGCACACTTGAATTCATTCAGAGGTGTGTTTAAACATGGCACTGTCATGTTTAATTTTATAGGCATTGATTAGCTGTTTCAGGTGTGTTTGATTGGGATTGGATTTAAACTGTGCAGAACAGTGGCCCTCCAGGACCGAGATTGGGGACCCCTGCCTTAAAGGGTTAGTTCACCCAAAAATGAAAATTAGATGTTTATCTGCTTAGCCCAGTGCATCCAACATGTAGGTGTGTTTGTTTCTTCAGTAGAACACAAATGAAGATTTTTAACTCCAACCGTTGCTGCGCCAGTCATATAATGGGGTGAATAGGTAACAATTCTATGAGAGCAAAACAAACAAAAAAAACATGCTTAGACAATGTGCATAAAAAACCCTGCTGCTCCTGACGACACATTGATTTCTTAAGACACAAACCGATCAGTTTCTGTGAGAAACACAACACTATTTATGTTATTTATTTTTTTTACCTCATATCCCAACGAGTCTCATCAAGTTTTCCCATAGGCTATTACTTCCGTCTGGTGAGGTCAAGCTGGTGTGATCATAGTATATATTATGTAGAATCCTCATTCGGCCGATCCGTGCCGGCACTAATGAGGCATCTATATATATATATATATATATCTATGATCGCACCATCTTAACCTTACCAGACGGAAGTAATAGCCTATGGGAAAACTTGATGAGACTCGTCGGGATATGAGGTAAAAAAAATTACATAAACACTGTTGAGTTTCTCACAGAAACCGATCGGTTCGTGTCTTAACAAATCAATGTGTCGTCAGGAGCAGCAGGGTTTTTGTGCACGTTGCCTAAGCATTTTTGTTTGTGTGTTTTGCTCTCATAGAGCCTTATCCATTCACATGATTATTTGACTGGCACACAGCAACGGTTGGAGTTAAAAATCTTAATTTGTGTTCTACTGAAGAACCAAACACACCTACTGTGTTGGATGCACTAGGGGGTAAGCAGATAAACATCAAATTTTAATTTTTGGGTGAACTAACCCTTTAATGTCTCATGTCATGGTTATGACCATGTCATATCAGTCTTAAATGTTACCTGATAAGTGTGTTTTTCCCCCCCCTGTTTTCAGAGCCTTTTGCGGCATAAATCCCCAGACGGGCAGCAAGGCAGAGAAAAAACGAGGGCTGAACGCACCAGTTTGCACTCTTCTGAGAAAACTGCTGGATTTTGAATTGGTGGGTAAGGGACATTAGTGGCAAGGGGACACTACAGGACAATAGGAGACATGTCAATAAACTTAAAGGGTTAGTTCACCCAAAATTGAAAATGATTTCATTAATTACTCACCCTCATGTCGTTGCACACCTGTAACACCTTCGTTCATCTTCAGAACACAAATGAAGATATTTTTGTTGAAAGCTGATGGCTGAGAAAGGCTTCAGATAGGCCTCCATTGGCATTCAGTACATTCCCAACCACAAGACCAATAAAGGCACTAAAAACATCGATACAAAGTCCATCTCACTACAGTGGCTGTACAATAATTTTACAATGCAACGAAAATAGTTTTTGTGCACAAAAAAGAATCAAAATAATGACTTAATCTGCCAAGTTATTGTCTTCCGTGTAGGTCTCTGTGAGCTCAGGCCATAGCGGCATTCCTCCTCTTCTGGGTCATGAACGGTGGATCTGCGTCATATTCTCGCGCATGCGTCGAGTTCACGTCAATAACTTGGTGGATAAAGTCATTATTTAGATTTTTGTGCGCACAATAACTTGTAAAATTATTGTACCACGACTATAGTGAGATGGACTTTGTATCGATGTGTTTAGTGACTTTATTGGTCTTGTGGTTGGGAATGTACTGAATGCCAGTGGAGGCCTATCTGAAGCCTTTCTCAGCCATCAGCTTTCAACAAAAATATCTTCATTTGTGTTCTGAAGATAAACGAAGGTGTTACGGGTGTCCAACAACATGAGGGTGAGTAATTAATTAAATAATTTTCATTTTTGGGTGAACTAACCCTTTAATCACAATATTGGTTTGATGTGTTTGAAATTGCTGATTTTTTTCTCTTTTGTTATATTACTCGTGTAAAGCAATAGCAGATGGAAAGCATCTCTTGTGTTGCAATGTACAGGGACAGTGATTTTAAATGTTAAAGATTGTTGTAAATGAGTGATTGTGCATTGTGCACTCTGTGTTCTCTTAAATTTTAAGAGAAAATAAAAAAAATTATTTAAAAAATACTAAGTGTTTTGTTTTTCTTTGTAGAAGTTTGAAAGAGGACATTTATCCAAGTTACAACATTTAATTGTAATATTTACAATATTCTCTCCTGTGAAAATACAGGAAATCCCTAAAATTACAGGAAATTCCTGGCTACTGAGTTGCCGTAAATATAAAATTTTGCTGTAATATTTACAGTATTTTATCCTGTGAAAATACAGGAAATTCCTGTAAAAGTACCAGTAAATTTACATGATTGTATTGTATTAAATACAGTACCTTGTTGTAGTCATTTTACAATAACAGTCCTGTAAACTGTTTACAGTAAATTTACGGCAACTATTAGCCAGGAATTTCCTGTAAAATTACAAGAAATTTCTAACAGTGTGGGTTTAGTAAATTGCATGAATTTTGTCTTTTTTTTTGCAGAAATTCAAAACAAAAAGTCATGGTAAAAGTACTTACACTTTGCAGTTGGAGAAGCCCTTAAACAATATCCTACCTTTTGGTTTCTGTAAAATTCTGGATAATGGATTCCACCTTGTCCCGGATGAGATTTGGCTGTACTCTTTCACCAGCCTCTCTGTATGATAGCCTATGGTTTATGACAGTAGCTCTTATTTCATCAGTTCCCCTAATTCTGGCCCTTCTTTGAGCACCACCATGCATTCTAACTCCTCAATATCTACTTTGTCCTCGTCCCAATCCCTTCTCTTGTCCTGGTACTCATCTTCCTCTCCATCATGCAAGCATTTTTCTTACTTTCTTTGTGTTGCTCTATATTGTTCACGCCTGTGTTTACTGCATATGTTAATGTGAATGAAAGAACATCAACACCTGAACAATTCCTAGACGAAAATCAGCTGTGATTCATATATTTGCGAACCTTCAATCGGCTGTTTCTCAGTAACAATGGAATAAAATACAAGGGATATATTTGTGTTTCAATTCACAATATGGACAGCTGTCTATCTTGACTTTAGCCTATAATGTTAGGTTTAGAACAAGATGTTATCTGTTCTGACTAGGGATGTCAACGATTAATCGATGATCGATTAATTGTCGATAAGACATTTGATCGATAAGACTTATCGATCATTGATTAAGCAGGGTCATGCGCGTGCTGCTCAACCGCGAAACAGGAGGAAAAATGAAGCTAGCGTGCTCTAGTTCTATTTGGGACCATTTTACAGCTGGAGTTACTCCTTCATCATGACTGCAACTTTGCATGTGCATTCGCAGCCTTTTGTTTTGGGCAAATGTAAGTTGTAATATTGTGTTTATATTGTGCAGGCGTATCTATAACTGATTTATCTCATAAGGATGCATTTGGTTAATAATTAAAGTTAGAGGCGAGCGGTAGTAAAAGCGTGGCGGATCAGCTTCAGCGTGCAGCTCCAACAGCAATGCACAGTTAATAATTACTATGATTGGGACTGTCATATTACACAACATTAATGAGAACACTATTGTAATTAAACATTGTGATTGTTAAGTATTTGGGTTTATTTGCCGTGTGTTTCATTGCCTTGATCCAGGAAGAGCGCATGCACAACATGAGTCACGCATTCTGACATGATTCTGACTCGCGCATGTCACTTAGTTCAAGTTCACTTGTGCATGCGTTTCTTTTAGTGAAATAAAACGCACTAGCAAATGGCTTCAGTCAGTGATGGCTACCGGTTTTCATTCAGTGCTTCGGCTTTAGCGCATACGGAGCAATGCATAATAACTTGGGACGATCATATTATATACCAGAAATGAGAACGCTATTTTAATAAATGGTTGTAAAGTCATTGGGTTTAGGTGCCAAAGCAACAAGAAATGTGTTATTTGTATAGCCCACACAGACAGATGTTGTGCATTAAGAGTTTAGGAATGTGTTCATATGAAATGTCATAGCAATTGTAAAAAAAACTGTAATCCAGTTGATAATCTTGGCCGTTTAGGGCTTCTTGTATGTCCACACGTGAGAAATACATATTATTATTATTATTATTTTAAAATTTAATTTGGGAGTTTAAATAATAGTGCTACCGCCTTACTTTTCAAGATCGACTAAAATGCCTTGAATATCCATCATTGGAGTTCCTCCAGTAGAGGGCGCTCCTGCGACCGAAGCGACGACACACATCCGAGTCCAGGAGAAGAAGACGTGAGCGCAGGAAGGGAAAACAAACAAGAGAAGTGGAACACAGCCGTTCATTCGGATCGAAGACTGCAGTTTTTTCAGACTGTAAATACTGAGTACATTAATTTAATATTGAATATTACCCGGGATCTTGTGCTACGCCCCTGGGATATGTTGTGATTGACAACTTAACACGCATTGCTCAGACATATGCGTGAGAAGAGAAGAGCATATGCTCAGGCATACAAGTTATCAGAGAAAAGCATCGATCAACCGGAAGACTGCTACTGTGTAAGTTGTGTTTGTAAACTTTTATCACTTGATTGTTTGCTCAGCTGTTGTTAGATAAGTTTGTTTGTGTAGTATCTTGTCATGTATTAGTATTTCTGGGGCCCGTTTCAGAAAGGAGGTTAAGTGAAAAGTTAACCCTGAAATAAGGCAAACTCTGGGTTTTCTGTTTCATAATGGGAGTTATGTTAAACCCTATAAAGCAGGGTAAGTTAAGCCCGTTTCTGAAAGAGAGGTAACTTATACTCTGAGTCAGTTACCACAGTAACTTACCCCGTGAACCTAACCTGCTCAGGAGCAGGTTTTCTTTTTTTCCCAGTGTTTCTTTCGGTCTCCTCCTTTCGGTTTAAATACTTAATTCATTCATTCATTCACGCTGCACAAATGCTTTTCTTACTGAGAATTTGTCCCTATTGGCAGATGATTTGCAAAATAAGGATAATGCACTTAAATTAGTTTTTTTTTTTTTTTTTTGTCCCCAGGAACATGTATTTCTTATGTGGAAATGCACATTGATTTAAAAATCTTTAGATATTTTGTCTGGAAATTACAAGACAAAACAAAAGCATTATTTGCAGTGAAGGTATATTCACTGTGAATAAAATATAATTTTTTATTATAATTTTTTTTAAATTATAATTAAATATTAGTTTTGTGTGTATATATATATTAGTCCATTTGTCTGGTCTAGAGACATGTTAACTTCTCTACTATACACGTAACTACTATACACTAGATGGTGAATAAATTAGATTAGTGAATAATTCTGCAGAAAAAGTTATAAAATCACAAGTGCACAGTAATTGTATAAAATCTAAATATTTAGTGGGGGGGAAATAAAGAAAACCATAAAAGTGAATGTGTTGCTCTAAATCTGGTAAAATGTTACACAAAATACATTCATGAAAAACAAGTAAATATATTTATAGAAATAGGGCCTATATACTAAGGAATTATTTATAATGTAATAGTGCCATATATTTATTTAAAATGTATAGTGCATTTTTTTAATGAGGCAGCAACAAATTATAGATAGGGCAGAACAAGAGAGGCTATTAATAATCTTTCATTTTTTAGAGTATTTCAAGTATTATAATATAGAGCGGCTCAAAGCGCGTATGCGAATCCCGTAGCAGGATGATGCGCTTGAAGCAACAGAGTAGAACAATAAGTACGTATTTCCTGGGGAGTGTTGTTGTCGTTCTCTGGACGTTTCAAGAGATGGACTGGTAGTTGTGAAAAAAGGTTAGTGACAGTGAGCATGTGAATGTGTTATGAATATTGCTTGAAGGTTGGAAATACATTTTAAAGAAAATCACCTGACAATTTAAACGCAACTTTCCAGTTTGTGTCACCGATGACAACAGATGGGTGTACTGGGCACAGAGCGGCGATACTTTTATGGTATCGAACTAAAAACTCGTAGGGTAAAAAACAATTTACCTTACGGTGCCAAATTTCGGTTCCAAAAGCCAAGCGGCTGTGCCTATGCGAGTGTGCAGCATACTCACATGTAAAGACCTAAAGCACCGGTGATTGGCTGTCCACCACCACGTGACTGGGATGATTTCTGAAGATACTAGCAGTCACTCTAGACACACCACAAGTGTAGTTTTCTCATGTGTTTCTTGATTCTTTGAGGGGTGGAGTCAAAACATATCACATCCATATTCAATGCTATTTTCAATACCAACGGGGGGGGGGGGGGGGGGGGGATTTGTTGCATATACTGTCAAATAGATATTTTTAATATATTTATTTTTTTGTCTGTCTATTGAAAAGCTTTTAAGCTTTTTCTCATAAACATTGAGCAATTGCTATTAAAATTATCACAAATATTTGCTAACTCAATGTATTTTTTACACAGGGGTAATTGTGTTGCAATAGCTTACACACAGCCCAAGTAAGCTTGATTTCGAATAGTAAATTAAACAGTAATAAAATAAGAACAAATAAACATTACAAACAATAGCACAAATGAATACAATAGAATAAAAGATACAAATTAAATATCAATCAAATTATATAAATGCAGTCCATTTAAATAGACTGCTTTATTTTTTCAGGTAGGTCTAACATTCAGGTAAGAAACTGAATATAAAAAAACTAGTAATTAAATTTAAAGTAACATTGGATAATGTTCTTTGTAAAAAAAAAAAAAAATAGCCTACAGATGAAACCATTAAAGTGACACAAGTTGATCAGTCAATCAGTGTGATCGTTTTTCTTTTTGTAGTTTGAAACCACAATGACAGTGATCCATGTGCAGAGCTGCAAACTCCATCGTGTTTGGAGTTGCGTGTATCTCTTCAGCTGATGCGTGATCGAACTAACGCAAAATTAAACCTAAATGTTCAGTGCCACATTCTGAAGCTTAACACACGGTTGTCTTCATTTAAAAATAGCGAGACTATGATATACCCGTGCTGATTCAATGCCACTCTCTCTCTCACATTGCGGTCTTTGACCTCTACATGAGCTAAAAACAAAAGTTAAAGAAACGAGCTGCATGCATCTTGCGGAAGAACATTGCATCTGGAGCTACTTCTCTCCGTTTATGTCTATGGCGGATCACACAGGGACTGTGTTCCCCCGCAGCTGTACCTACCAGTCTGGCCTGAAATAGTCCCAATATAAATACCCTGAATTATTATGGTACACTTATAATAAGTAAGACATAAACATGGTTTGGAAAATGGATTCATGTTGTACATTCTCATTATATAATTTTGAAAAATCTTGAACACAAAAAAAGTTACGGACAGCAGCTTTAAGTGAGAGAAGATCCTGTTGTAATGTTTACTAATTTATTTTATAATAAAAATACAATTTTGCTTTGAAGAAAAAGTGGATTTTTGTTGTCAATTATAGTTCTTAGAAAGAAAATTGAATTAAATTGGGGCATCTCTACTTAGAACCATGTGATATTTCTGTTTAATACATTTGCAAAAATGCCAATAATTCTGTGTTTTTCTGTCAATATGGGGTGCAGTGTGTACATTAAAGAGAACAATAAATGAATTTAAATGCTTTCAGCAAATGGCTGCAATATAACAGAGTGAAAAATTTAAGGAGGTCTGAATTTCCATGCCCACTATATATATGGGTGTCATGTTACTTATCTAGTAGAATCAAATTGGTTGAAGAATTTTTATATATTTGGACTGGAAACAAGTAAAAAAAAATTCTAATTAAGAAAAGCATTTTTTTGCAGTGTGACTCAATGGCTCATTCATTATGCAGCTCATTAAGCTGCTCATTATGGGTTCTTTTGTCTCCTTAGGTGTAAATCAAAACATTATCATTCACACCCCTTCCCATACAGGCTTTGTCTTACAAAAATGTAAATCAATATATTGTTTTACGTGAATAAGTAGGCACAATGATTCTCACATCAGTTTGAAGCAACAACACCCATTAGTCAAAAGTCCTGTGGACACATCTATTGTGTGTGTTTTTTTTGTTTTGTTTTTTCCAAAAAAACACACATTAATGTTATTCTCTCAAAAATACAAGCATGTTGCTCACCTGTTATGGTAACCTAGTTTGTGCTGAATACAGTGTAATGACACTTTTGCCATTAATATGTTTATAAGCAACTGAAAACCCCCCACAAATGTCTGCATGTCAAAACTTCTAAAGGGCCCCCAAACTGTGCATTCCTGTAATATCATGAAAGGAACTGTATGTAAGAAATGTACTTCAATTAAAGGACAACTCCGGTGAGAAATGAAGCAAGGGGTAATTAACAGATGGTTACAGAGTAGATCGTTCTCTGGGATGCGTTTTCATGGAAATCGAATGTAAAGAGTTTTATCTTTAAAAACAGATTAGCTTATAACACTAGTCTATGGGGCACAGAGTAGTGAAATTAAATCGCTAGTTAATACCACTAACAAGGCTCAAAATAGCCTCACACTAACACAGTAGCATAATGAGGGTCCCTACATGCAAACCGAAGCATTGAGAACTTTGTAAGTGGACAAACAGTTTAATAAGAAGACACTTTATAAACATAGTGCATTACGCGTTCACGAACAGCCGCCATCTTGCAAAACAGTCTCGACTCATCGAGCCACGAGCGCTGTTCTAAGTGATGAACTGTGACTTGGAATCTCATATGGTCCGTTGTTTCTGGAAGAAAACACTGAACGCGACAGAGAAAATAAATAAATAAAAATAAAAATGTCCATGTTATTACATTTCACAAACTTAATTCCTATCGACCAGCTCACTTAGAACAGTGCTCGTGGATCGATTCGTCGAGACTGTTTTCCGAGATGGTGCCTGTCCGTGAACGCGTAAGGCCACTATGCTTATAACGTATCTTCTTATTAAACTGTTTGTACTCTTACAAAGTTATCAATGCTTCGGTTTGCATGTAGGGACCCTCATTATGCTACAGAGTTAGTGTGAGGCTATTTTGAGCCTTGTTAGTGGTATTAACTAGCGATTTAATTTTACCACCCTGTGTCTACTCTGTGCCCCATAGAGAAGCGCTATAAGCTAATCTGTTTTTAAAGATAAAACTCTTTACATTCGATTTTCAAGAAAACGCATCCCAGAGAACGATCTACTCGGTGACCATCTGTTAATTACCCCTAGGGTCATTTCTCACCAGAGTTGTCCTTTAATCATAAAATGGCCCGATTTGTCGCTAGACATTAAGAAATTATGTTAATTTAAAATACTTATATCAATGACAACAGTAGTCTGGTCAGTATATTGTCATTTAAATTATTCCCACTTTTTGGTGCAATATCTCCTAAACTCAGGTGATTACTTATATTATTTATTATTTATATTTATTCTCTCCACCCAAATACTGTAAATGCTCATAATCTATGTCTTCTGACTAAACGTAACCGTGACCTTATACTGTTCATATTTTTCTTCATATTTTTATTCTTAGAATTTTTTATTACCGTGTTGTATTGTATTGTTTATGTGCACTGGAAGCTTCAATTGTCCCAGCAGTTATACTGTTTTCAAGGTCTATCCACGTCATTACTGCAAGGTGGATTCTGATTGGCTCAGAGAAAATTAACAGTCATGGTAAATTTCCACACATTTTCAGTTAATCAGATTCACATTTCCATAGATCACTTTCTGACGCTTTCACCCAGGAATTAGGGATGTAATGACCTTCCAGGACTGGAGCAGGCGCCAGCTTGCCCAGACCAACAAGTCCACCTATCTCTTAGGATGCCCATAATCCACCTCAACGCTGATCTGTAACACATAATATTGCGAACATACACATATACCCAGTCTCTCCATGGTTGGAGTTGATCGAGCCCAAATTCTTTCCCAAAATATACTGATAGTATGTGCTTTCTCTTAGTGAAAAGTACAGACAGTAGTACAGGCAAAACACTTAAAGAGTTAAATTGAGAGTGATTATGAGATGAGCAACTGCTAAAGAGAAAGCATCCAATACACACCTTCAGTCAGTGAAGCCGCCGCCACAGCCATTCATGAGAGTTTAAATGTTGACGAATATTCCCATCTTCCCACAGAAGAAGAAGCGGAAGCAGAAGGAATCACTCCAGGAGAATCTACTAACATACTGTTGTAAAGATGAAGGTTGAGGAAGAACCATGCAGAATAAAAGTTGAAGAGACAGAGGAACAAATAGGTTTGTATATAACAATACAACTACAATATATAACGATACAGCAAATAAGAAGCATCCTCCTAATTTTTAACTGCTTTTTTTCCCCAACAAATGTCTTAGTTCTTGAATATTTTTATGCTTATACTAAGCTGAGACATAAACAGAACAAATAACTTTCATAAATGTGCCATAAAACATTACCGGTGTGCATCTTGAGAAAAGGGTAGATGTAGTGATATGTCAGTTAGAGTCCTGCACGGGTTGGGGTCCGTGACGGGTTGACCCGCAAATTTAGCTGAAACCGGTGAAAAACATCCATCTGTGTCGGATACGGGTGCGGGTCGGACAGGTGCGGATTTACAAAATCGGACTTGTGCAGGACTCTGATGTCAGTGCATGTTACTTTCAGTTAAAACAAAACAAACATGTATTTTAGTGAGACTAAGGGTGCTTTCACACCTGCCTCATTTAGTTTGGTTGAATTGTTTGGTTGAATTGAGTTTGTTTCCCTCTTTGGAGCGGTTCATTTGGCCAGGTGTGAAAGCACCCGTCGCACTTGGGTGCGCACCAAAAGTGGACCAAACAAGCGTACCGAGACCTCCTTGAAGAGGAGCTCTCGGTATGCTTTCAAATGAACTCTGGAGCGGTTCGTTGTGGTGAGAAAGTGATCCAACCTTGAACAGAACCAACTGCAAAAGTACTGATCATTTTTGGACTAAACCAGTTGCCCGTAGTCAGCTGTGCTGACATTATGTGCATGACATTATTACCTGATAGATCGTTGGCAATGTTTTCGGAAGATGAGCATGTCAGAGTCAAGAATAATTAATGCATGGCTCCGCGTGAAGTGACGAGCGACGCACGCTCGCCGTTTACAGAGAATTAGAACGTTGTTTTCAAGTCGCATCCGCACTTTACTATAGAAATGTATTGTTTGCATACTGTGGTAAATGCACACAATGTAGTAGATTATGGCCAGGGACAAAATCAGTCCGCACAGTCGTCTCTCCATAGGTTTGTAGTTTGCTGGCTTTTCCCATAGACTGTAAAAAATACACAGAAAATTTTCCCACATGTAAATTCTGACCAATCGAAAAGCAGTTTAGGAAATACGCCATGGCCAATGAGTGATGTGGATGTTGTCATGTGCCTACATTTTGGTTCGTTTCAACTGGTTCGGACCAAAGCAATCAGTGTGGTGTGAAAAGGAACCAAAAAAGCTGAAAAATGCAACTATGTATAATTGTTTGCCCTTGGTTCCGACTAAATGAACCGAACTAGAGATGTGAAAGCACCCTAAGCTTAAGCCTTGTCTGTGAAACAGGTGGATTGTGTCTTAAAGGGTTAGTTCACCCAAAAATTGTAATTCTCTCATTTACTCACAAGTTGTTCCAAACCTGTATACATTTCTTTGTTCTGCTGAACACGAAAAGATATTTGACTTTTTTTTTTTTTTTGGAGTAAACTATCCCTTTAAGGAATGTTTTCCGCAGGTGCATTGCAATAATTGTTTATAGTTCATTGAAAAAGCATGAAAAAATATAAACACTGTCAAATAAAATGCTTATTTGAATTTTTACAAAATTTTCTTTAAAATACACTGTTGTGAATAGAGGATGCTTCTTTTTTGCTTAGTTTATTAGACTTCGTAGTAAACTGGATTTGTGATTAATTGAGATTGAACCATATTTAATTTTCTCTAATTTTTCCTTCATTTATTGAATTATGTGAATTTAATGTTTGTTTTAGACTCTGTGGAAGTGAATGAGGACAAACATCAACAACCTCATCATTTCTCAAATGAAGATGTAAACACAGTCGTTTACAAGACTGAAAATAATTTCACACACGAACAAGCTATAAAAACGGAAGTCGAAGGATCTTGCACCAGTTCTGTTCCAGTTCCAGTTCCACCAGAGTGTGGAAAGAGTTTCACAGATAAATCGGAGAAAAACCTTGAAAAACCTTTCAAATGCACTCAGTGTGGAAAGAGTTTTACTCAGAAAAGACGCCTAAATCAGCACATAAGAATTCACACTGGAGAAAAGCCGTTCACATGTACTCAGTGTGGAAAGAGTTTTGTTTATAAAGGACGCCTAAATGAGCACATGAGAAATCACACTGGAGAAAAACCATTCACATGTACTCAGTGTGGAAAGAGTTTTGTTTATAAAGGACGCCTAAATGAGCACATGAGAAATCACACTGGAGAAAAACCATTCACGTGTACTCATTGTGGAAAGAGTTTTGTTCATAAAGGACGCCTAAATGAGCACGTGAAAATTCACACTGTAAAAAAACCGTTCACATGCACTCAGTGTGGAAATAGTTTCATGTATAAAGGACAACTAAATCAGCACATGAGAATTCACACTGGAGAAAAACCGTTCACATGCACTCAGTGTGGACAGAGTTTCATTAGTAGAGGACGCCTAAATTTGCACATGAAAATTCACTCTGGAGAAAAACCATTCATATGCTCTCAGTGTGGAAAGAGTTTTGCTCAGAAAGGACGCCTAAATGATCACATGAAAATTCACACTGGAGAAAAACCCTTCACATGTACTCAGTGTGGAAAGAGTTTTGGTTATAAAGGACGCCTAAATGAGCACATGGGATATCACACTGGAGAAAAACCGTTCACATGCACTCAGTGTGGAAAGAGTTTCGTTCACAGAAGACGTCTAAATGAGCACATGAAAATTCACAACGGAGTAAAACCGTTTACATGCATTCAGTGTGGAAAGGGTTTCGATCATAAAGTACGCCTAAATGAGCACATGATAATTCACACTGAAGAAAAAATGTTCGCATGCACTCAGTGTGAAAAGAGTTTCAGGAGCAAAAAGAATCTCAACAATCATCTGCTCCGTCACACTGGAGTGAGAGCATTCAGCTGTGATCAGTGTGATAAAACATTTGTTTTGGCATCATGCTTAACAAAACACCTTAGAGTTCATACTGGTGTAAAGCCTTATGTTTGTTCTTTATGTGGAAAGGGTTTTACACATCTTGGGTCTTTAAAAACGCATGAGAGTATTCATACTGGTGTGAAGCCTTATATGTGCATTGACTGTGAAAAGACTTTTACTTCATTCAATGCCTTAACCAAACACCAGAGAGTTCATACTGGAGAGAAACCATACAAGTGCTCACACTGTGGAAAGACTTTCTCTTGGTTAGGAAGCCTGAAATGTCATGAGAGAGTTCATACTAGAGAGAAACCGCACCACTGCTCTTCATGTGGAAAGGGTTTCACTCAATTATCTAATCTACGGACTCATCAGAAAAAGCATCACCCAAAGTCATCTAAATGAGCAAAGTTAATGTTAATGTTCAGATCCATCACTTTCAAATAAATACATATATTTCATATATATGTCATGTATTTAGAATATCATCAAAAATATTTCACTAATTCCATTCAAAAAGTGAAACTTGTATATTATATTCATTCATTACACACAGACTGATATATTTCAAATGTTTATTTCTTTTAATTTTGATGATTATAACTGACGACTAAGGAAAGTCCCAAATTCAGTATCTGAAAATCAGAATATTAAGACCAATACAAAGAAAGGATTTTCAGAAATCTTGGCCAACTGAAAAGTATGAACATGGAAAGTATGAGCATGTACAGCACTCAGTACTTAGTTCGGGCTTCTTTTGCCTGAATTACTGAAGCAATGCGGCGTGGCATGGAGTCAATCAGTCTGTGGCTCTGCTCAGGTGTTATGAGAGCCCAGGTTGCTCTGATAGTGGCCTTCAGCTCTTCTGCATTGTTGGGTCTGGCAAATCGCATCTTCCTCTTCACAATAACCCATAGATTTTCTATGGGGTTAAGGTCAGAAGAGTTTGCTGGCCAGTTAAGAACAGACATACCATAGTCCTTAAACCAGGTACTGGTTGCTTTGGCACTGTGTGCAGGTGCCAAGTCCTTTTGGAAATGAAATCTACATCTCCATAAAGTTGGTCAGCAGCAGGAAGCATGAAATGCTCTAAAACTTCCTGGTATACATCTGCGTTGACCTTGAACACAGTCGACCAACACCAACAGATGACATGGCACCCCAAACCATTACTGACTGTGAAAACTTTACACTTGACCTCAAGCAACGTGGATTGTGTGCCTCACCTCTCTTCCTCTTTGGGTCCTCTGGGACTTTGGGACCCAGATTTTTCAAAGGAAATGCAAAATTTACTTTCAACAGAGAACAACTTTGGACCGCTCAGCAGTGCTTTTTGTCTGTAGCCCAGACGAGACGCCTTTGATGCTGTCTGTTGTTCAAGAGTGGCTTGATACAAGGAATGCGACAGCTGAAACCCATGTCTTGCATACGTCTGTGCGCAGTGGTTCTTGAAGCACTGACTCCAGCTTTAGGCCACTCTTTGTGAATCTCCCCTAGATTTTTGAATGGGTTTTGTTTCACAATCCTCTCCAGGGTGAGTTTATGCCTATTGCTTGTGTAAGGCTGGAAAAACCTAGTAGATGCCGAAATGTCTAATCTCTCTGAGAAAACAAATCAATCAACTTTATTTATATAGCGCTTTTACAATCACGATTGTGTCAAAGCAGCTTCACAGTGTCAAACAGGATAATATTGCGACAAAATTAGATTTGGCTGTACAGTCGTACTGGAGAAAACAGTGATGTTATCAGCTTATTTTAATTTATCATATAGCGACAATGTTGGCAGATCAGTATTATAGTTTATAGAATTAAATAAGACCTAATTCATATATTTTATTTGTATAATAAGTTGAATAACTTTAATCATATTTTTAGTGTCCCCAACTGAGCAAGCCAAGCCAAAGGCGACAGTGGCAAGGAACCAAAACTCCATCAGGGCGTGATGGAGAAAAATAAACCTTGGGAGAAACCAGACTCAGTCGGGGTGCCAGTTCTCCTCTGGCCTATTAACACACCGTGTAAGATTATTATTCTGGCAACCTTACAGGTCGGAAATCATATTAGATCGGAATATTCAAAATTTTCAGGGTATCACGGAAGAGACAGATTTATTTAGGATGGGGCGTCAATTACACAAGAGTATGAATACATGAAAGATCGGAATTATTGCGCCGAAGACGGGTTTGAGCATGTCGTGCCAGTGAGGCAAATTCAGAGGAGACACCATTTGACACGGCTCAGCAGACACTCCAGGATGCGCTGGTCATGTCCAGGCAGGTCCACCATCCGATCCGGACAGGGCCCAGATCCGGGATAAACCTCGGGATAAACAGAGAGACTAACATTAGCGTAGATGCCACTCTTTTTATGATGTAACGAGTACATCAGGTGTTATGGGAAGTGTTCCCGGTTCCGGCTGACCTAGTTAATGCAGCCTAACAATCAGTCAATTGAATTGAATAATGAAAGTTAAAAATGTTCTATGTGTATGCCATAGTAAAGAGATGTGTTTTTAGTCTAGATTTAAACTGACAGAGTGTGTCTGCTTCCCGAACAATGCTAGGAAGACTATTCCACAATTTAGGAGCTAAATAGGAAAATGATCGACCGCCTGCAGTTGATTTAGATATTCTAGGTATTATCAACTGGCCAGAGTTTAGAGACCGCAATCGACGTGATGGGGTATAATGCGTTAAGAGCTCGCTTATGTACCGGGGAGCTAAACTATTTAGTGCTTTGTAAGTAATAAGCAAGATTTTAAAATGTATGCGATGTTTAATAGGGAGCCAGTGCAGTGTTGACAGAACTGGACTAATATGATCATACTTCCTGGTTCTAGTAAGAACTCTAGCTGCTGCATTTTGGACTAGCTGGAGTTTGTTTATTAAGCGAGCAGGGCAACCACCCAGTAGAGCATTACAATAATCTAGCCTTGAGCTCATGAACGCATGTACTAACTGTTCAGCATTTTGCATTGAAAGCATGTGCCGTAATTTAGATACATTTTTAAGATGATAGAATGCGGTTTTACAGATGCTAGAAACGTGGCTTTCAAATGAAAGATTGGTATCAAAGAGCACACCCAGGTTCCTCACTGACGACGAGGGCTTGACAGAGCAGTCATCAAGTGTTAGACAGTATTCTCGGTTACTACTTGTGGAGCTTTTCTGTCCAATAATTAAAAATTCAGTTTTATCTGAATTAAGTTGCAGAAAATTACTATTCATCCAATTTTTTATATCAGCTATGCATTCTGTTAATCTTGTGAATTGGTAGGTTTCGTCAGGGCGTGAGGAAATATAGAGCTGAGTATCGTCAGCATAACAATGAAAACTAACGCCATGCTTCTTAATGATATCTCCCAGTGGTAGCATATACAGGGTGAAAAGCAACGGTCCTAACACTGAGCCTTGCGGTACCCCATACTGAACTTGTGATCGGTGTGACATCTCTTCATTTACTGCTACAAACTGATAACGGTCAGATAAGTACGATTTAAACCATGCCAAAGCAGTTCCACTAACGCCAACATAATTTTCGATTCTATTCAGAAGAATATTGTGATCGATAGTATCAAATGCAGCGCTAAGATCGAGTAACACTAATAGAGAGATACAACCACGATCAGATGATAAGAGTAAATCATTTGTAACTCTAATTAGAGCAGTCTCAGTGCTATGATATGGTCTAAATCCTGACTGGAAATCCTCACATATACCATTTCTTTCTAAAAAAGAACATAATTGTGAAGACACGGCCTTTTCTAGTATTTTTGACAGAAAGGGTAGATTCGAGATTGGCCTGTAATTGACTAATTCATTAGGATCAAGTTGCGTTTTTTTAATAAGTGGTTTAATCATAGCCAACTTAAAAGTTTTCGGTACATATCCTAATGTCAAAGATGAATTAATGATATTAAGCAGAGGATCTATGACCTCTGGAAGTATCTCTTTTAATAGCCTAGTCGGTATAGGGTCAAGCATACATGTTGTTGATTTTGATGATTTTACAAGTTTAGCCAGTTCTTCTCCTCCTATAGTAGTGAATGAGTGTAATTTTTCCTCAGTGACCCTGCAGTGCTCTGTCTGAAGTGATACTGTAATAGACGGCTGCATGGTTATAATTTTATTCCTAATATTATCAATCTTACTAGTAAAGAAGTTCATAAAGTCATTACTGCTGTGTTGTTTACAAACATCAGAAGCTGAAGCTTTATTTTTTGATAATTTAGCCACTGTATCGAATAAATACTTAGGGTTGTGTTTGTTTTCTTCTAAAAGAGATGAGAAATAAGCAGATCTAGCAGTTTTTATGGCCTTTCTGTATGCAATCATGCTCTCTTTCCACAAATTGCGAAAAACCTCTAGTTTTGTTTTCTTCCAGCTAAACTATTGCCCAGACCAACCCTCCAAAACAAAGGAAATTACTCATTCATACAGTTACCATCTCTGTCCGAGACGACATCACACTGAGTGATCTACGAATGACACTAATTTACATGCCTTTCCTTTCTCATGAAACTTCCCCAAACTCCTACTCCCCCAAACTTGAGATCACCTGAAATGCAGCAGAAATCTGTTACAATGTCAATCCTCACAATACAGTATTATGTGTTTGATATCATTTGAAATGTCTCAGTGCGACTGGTACAAATATCTCAAGTCCACAGAAGTAAACTAGAACATCATAAATGAGTTTAAAGATATCTTTCCTTGGTGTATGGTGGGTGTGGCTTTCAGCCATTTGGCCTCTCTTCCTTACAGGTCTATAGGACTTGATTAATGCAAATTCCTATTGTGAACTCGTGTTTCCATTTGAAAGAGTTTCAAATGGTTCTGGATATGCATCTGGTTCTGGGTATTTGATTCTGTAGTCAGGTCAGCCCGTAATGCTGGACTTTTCAATATAGCCAGCATTATGTAATTTTCAGAATTCAGGTATATATTTCATTCTTGACTTCAGAGTATTTGATGGATTACCTTTGAATTGATTATGTAATTGGCATTGTACATTTACCTGATTGTTAATAAATTGTTACACTTAGATTGATTCTGACTTGCTCTGGAATTATTCAGGTTATGAACGGACATAATTTCAACAAAGGGTTAAACGGAATAATTAAATGTGTACTTAAACTATTAAATATAAATGACCAAATAACCAATTGGCATTCTAAACCTAAATTCTAAATTATGATTAAATGGAATCAGATAACGAGGAATTGAAATAAAATCCCTTTTCCCCGCTGAAAAGACGAACGCGCAGCGACTTTCACCCACCAATCATTAGCCTCCATTGGGGTGATTTGGGCGGCCTTACACTTGCTTTAAAGCCTTCAAAGCTAGACTGAGAGACCATTTAAAGGCTTTTCCATGTGTTTTGAGTTAAGTAGCTGATTAGAGTGTGGCACCAGGTATCTTCATTATTAAACCTTTTCACAATATTCAAATTTTCTGAGATACTGAATTTAGAATTTTAAGACTTCCCTTAGTTTTCTGTTATAATCATCAAAATGAAAAGAAATACACATTTGAAATATATCAGTCTGTGTGTAATAAATGAATAATAAAAAAGTATCCCTTTTTGAATGGAATTAGTGAAATAAATAAACTTTTGATGATATTCTAATTACACTCAACTAAAGGATTATTAGGGACACCTGTTCAATTTCTTATTAATGCAATTATCTAATCAACCGGTCACATGGCAGTTGCTTCAATGCATTTAGGGGTGTGGTCCTGGTCAAGACACTCTCCTGAACTCCAAACTGAATGTCAGAATGTGAAAGAAATGTGGTTTAAGCAGTTCTGAGCGTGGCATGGTTGTTGGTGCCAGACGAACCGTTCTGAGTATTTCACAATCTTCTCAGTTATTGGGATTTTCACGCACAACCATTTCTAGGGTTTACAAAGAATGGTGTGAAAAGGGAAAAACATCCAGTATGCGGAAGTCCTGTGGGCGAAAATGCCTTGTTGATGCTAGAGGTCAGAGGAAAATGGGCTGACTGATTCAAGCTGATAGAAGAGCAACTTTGACTGAATTAACCACTTGTGACAAACGAGGTATGCAGCAAAGCATATGTGAAGCCACAACACGCACAACCTTGAGGCGGATGGGCTACAACAGCAGAAGACCCCACCGGGTACCCCTCATCTCCACTACAAATAGGAAAAAGAGGCTACAATTTGCACAAGCTCTCCAAAATTGGACAGTTGAAAAATGGAAAAATGTTGCCTGGTCTGATGAGTCTCGATTTCTGTTGAGACATTCAGATGGTAGAGTCAGAATTTGGTGTAAACAGAAAGAGAACGTGGATCCATCACCATCATGCCTTGTTGCCACTGTGCAGGCTGATGGTGGTGGTGTAATGGTTTGGGGAATGTTTACTTGGCACACTTTAGGCCCCTTAGTGCCAATTGGGCATCGTTTAAATGCCTACCTGAGCAGTGTTTCTGACCATATCCATCCCTTTATGACCACAATCCTGTGATGGCTACTTCCAGCAGGATAATGCACCATGTCACAAAGCTCAAATAATTTCAAAATAGTTTCTTGAACATGACAAGGAGTTGACTGTACTAAAATGGCCCCCACAGTCACCAGATCTCAATAGAGCATCTTTGGAATGTGTTGGAACAGGAGCTTCGTGCCCTAGACGTGCATCCCACAAATCTCCAACAACTGCAAGATGGTATCCTATCAATATGGGCCAAGATTTCTAAAGAATGCTTTCAGCACCCTGTTGAATCAATGCCACATAGAATTAAGGCAGTTCTGAAGGTGAAAGGGGGTCAAACACAGTATTAGTATGGTGTTCCTAATAATCCTTTAGGTGAGTGTATATGACCAGCACCTGTAGTTTGATATTCTACAGGGGTTGGGTGGCAGGGGTCAAAACTCTTCAAATTGACAGTTTTTCTCAATTGCTAAAACACTAAAACTCATTGGCTGTACAAAGCTGTCAGTTGCCTGAACTCATTTAGCTAATTGTGCAGTCTTTTGTCAATACCTTAAACCATTTCACATGGTTAAACAATTTGCAGATCTCACTTAGACTTTTCAGCAAAACTCTAAACACATTCTCATTCTCAAAACACATGCTGCACTCTAAAGCATATGTCATCCATACTGGTAAACTCAAGTGGCAACAATCAAATACAAATGGACAATACAATGTCATTAATTGTACACAACCACTCAAAAGTGATTTAAAGGGGGGGTGAAACACTCAGTTTAAGTCAATCTCATGTCAATCTTGAGTACCTATAGAGTAGTATTGCATCCTTTATATCTCTGAAAAGTCTTTAGTTTTATTATATTTATAAAAGAAAGATAGGCTGTACTGAGTCTTTCCGGAAAAAACGGAGTGACTGGAGGCGTATCGTGTGGGCGGAGCTAAAGAATCACAAGCGCGCACAAAGCGGTGACGTCCTCAAGCGTGAAGAAGACGAGCGCGCAGCTACTGCACGAGAGCGTCTGAAAGCTGACATCCTCAAGCGTGGAGAAGAAAACGTTACACTAATAAACCATAGCTATCAATCAGATTCAATTAATACATATATGATCCAGAATCGGATCCGGAGGCTAAAATAAATTGAACAGGAGAAGCAACAGCAGGACGTCCGTCTCTGTGGTATGTACTGTATTTAGTGGCTTGTCAACATTTGCATTTGTTTACTTGTGGATTGTGAGGACATGATTTGGTTTATGGACTATTGTATGCGACTAAACCTTAGCAGTAGCAACCAAAACGGTTTTGCACATCAGACTGTGTTATAGTGTTACATAGAAAAACAATGGAGTAGTGCATTTGAATGTGCTTTGTGTGAACGTCGTCACCTAGGTTCATGTTTGGGGTGGTTTTACAATAAACAAACAGACATCTATAGTGGTCAGCTAAACAAATGTATTTAAACACACGCCATAAGTTACATCGCATGCTTCATTGATTAATTAACTATACGATCATGTTGTTTACTTATGTTTACTCACGCGACGATAGCCAACAACATAGACATTTGAAGCAACCTTTCAAAGCACGATCGTGAACCTTTATCATCACTGCTCAAACAAAAACACACTTCTTTGGTGACGTTGTTGATTTGGTAAAGTCCTGTGACAGCAGTGAGTGCAGTGTGTATCTCAGTATGTATGAAACAGCATTTCACCCCCCCTTTAACCTGTTTCAAATGATGTGACACAACTAATATGTACAGTGCATTGTAGGCTTTATACTGTACAATGAACAAATTGTGTGGCCCTGAACATTGTGCTCAATAGATTTTGACTGGTTGCAGGTTCATATCAACATAGAACAATAATTACAGTATCACAGAGACAGGACAAGTGTGTGAGATGCAGGGTACAGTACTGTAAAAATCAGCCCAATCTAATGGAAATCTATAGCATGAATTGTATTTATTGTGTGATTTATTTGCCAAAATTAGTTGTGCATACGTTACGCAGTTTTTGTGTGCATATGATGCACATTTTATATCATGTTATGAGCATTCACTACACACACCTAAACCTACCTAATGGGGTGACAATGCAAATCATATGCACGTGGCTTATACATCGTTCAATAAATACAATCCTTGCTATACACATTTCATGAGAACGAGTTTGTAAAAAATAGGGGTAGAAGCAGGAGGAAGAGCAAATAATTGCAAAGCAAAATAGTAATTTCTGATCAATTTTGAGCTACTTTGATAGAACATGTTTTAATTCATCAAAAGACTGACAGAAAAAATATGAAAATTGTTTTGAGATTAAAAATGTACTTCTCCCTGATAACTATGTTTTGAACAATGTGTTTTCAATTTTGTGTGTATTGTTTACTGACTGCTTGATAGTCTATATAATTTTGATCACTTTTTTATGATTTGAGAGCAGTGTTTGATTTTGAACACAGGCAAAACTTTTGGGGCATAAGTTTCTTTTTGACAGAGGAGTCGGGTTTTGTAAATAATGCTTGAAGATGAGGTTTTGTGTTTAATGTTTTCAGAAAATGTTTCAGAATTAGTTTTAACCATTGAGCGAAACTGTAAATGGATTTTTTTTGTTTATATTAGGGAGTACATATAGTGACAAACAAAATGGTGTCGCACAATTTTCCAAATATATAATGGATATTTTAAATAACACAGATCTTTCATGGGTTTTCTACTACATATTTCAGTAAGAGACATAATTTATGTTACTTAAGCCATACAAGTCTTAACACCAGGGGATCCCTTTAAAGTTACACCTCCTAACTATAGCTGAATACAGTATTGTCAGTCCCAAGAATCTTCAGATAGATTCGCAATGGTCTAGTTTGTGTCCGGTGAGTGTTTCTGAGGTTCGGTTCTGGGTTCTGATGAGATCATTTTTGTTTGTGCATTATTGTTAGCATGCTTTTAGAGAAAAAGAAAAAAAAAACATTTAAAATAACGTCCTGACAGAAAAAGGCACCCTTTTTTGTTTCTCTTGCTTCCCTTCCTCATCTTGTTCTTCTTCTTCTTTTTTTTGTTATTTCCACTGATGGATCTTAAGAGGAATCCCATGTCTTTTGACATTTTGTATTGTTATTTATTAAAAGAAAAAGTAAACCAAGAAATGCTCTCATAATGTAATCTTTTTGCATCTGATCTGCTGTTACAGTATGTGCGTGAGTAAATACGCTTCAAGCTTTCATGACGTTCTTGCACACGTTTCATGTGAAACACACAGAAGAAATGGGGTCTCTGTCTTCTAGTCGTGTTTGTTTTTCATTGCTATTATCATATATTATGTTATTATTTGTATACTGTTGTGACTGTGGTCATGCGGGTGTCGGATGCTGTCGGTTTTTATTTTTTTTAATGCTCAGAGTTTCTCTGCGCGCTCACATCACACTTCTGTTACATCAAGAGTGACACTTTGAGTTACGTCAAGAGTGAACTCAACCCTTGGATGCACACGAAGATGACTGCTGGTCGGAAGCAATAGTCTACAGTTATTTTAACATTTTTTAAATATTAGTATTTTTCTTACAAACACTTATCGTTTCACTTCATAAGACACTGATTCATCCATTGGGGTCGTATGGATTACTATAGTTATTGCTGCATGTGCTGTTTGAGGTTTCAACCTTTAGGAAACCAAATTAGTTTTTTATAAGCAGAGATTAATTATTTTTCTGTGTTCATATGAAGAAATAAAGTCGTATACATCTTGGATGGTATGTGGGTAAAAGACGAGTAAACGGTGAGGACATTTCTGCGTGTACTGTATTTTCAGTGTAACAGTTACATAATACAGAATACTTGCTAGACATGGAATTCCTTCTTAAGTTTCATCTGTGGCAAGGACGAAAAAGAAGAGGAACAAGAGGAGGATAAAGCCAAGAGACATGAATAAGTGTTGTAAATCTGTTTAAAAAAAACTTGTATATTAAATTCTAAGTGGAAGTTTCCGAGTGAAATCAGTTTGTGTACGTGTTTTAATGAACTCACTCTGTAACTACATGAAACAAGAAGGGAACAACTGCCACTTTAATTTACAGCCCACAGTTTTTTACTTACCCTGTAACTACACAGATAATTAATCCCTTAATTAAAAAATAATTACAGTATAAATCATTTGTTAATTTTCCTTGTAGTTACCTGTTTATTCCCCCAATTTTACATAATGTTCCCTTATACTTACACGTACTTACTTTGTAGTTACACTATAATTACCGAAAGTTATGATGTAAATTTGCTTTACTTACATAGCACTTTCCGGGCCGTAATTGAAAGCATTACCCATTTTTGCTATGCTCTTAGAGCATCTTAGTCTGTTTTAACAAAGAAGCAGTCTTTTGTGTCCAGGAATTGAAGGGGCGATGTTGATAATGAAGCATAACACCAGAGAGTCGTCTGACTCCCACGAGACCAGAAAATCATCTGACTCCTAAGTTTGTTGCGGACTGCCCCACATATGATTGTGTAATCAGGGACAGCTGTGACCCAGGGCTCTGTATGCTTTCTTCATTTGACTTACTTAATCATTAAAACAGTTAAACTATATTTAGTTTCTGCTCTCCTCATTTAATGAACACGCGGAGATGAGGAAATTGATGCCCGACGTCATGAGGAGTGGACGAACTCTGATCTTCTCTTGACATCAGGCCGGCCTGAACAAGAAAGAAATGTGAGCAGACACCTGTTTTCTACATCAAAGTTCTTCGATTGGTAATTTTCTAAATTATCACTGCGAAAGGACTGTACCTCCACCATGGATGGACGTGATGGATTAGGGGCTACAAGGATGGGAGCTGAAACAAACGGGCTCTTGAGGTTGGTAAATGCAGCCTCAGCTGCATTAGACCACCTGATTGTCGTTCTGGTGGAGGTCAAGGCAGTCAGAGGAGGGGCTAGTTGGCTGAAATTGCCAATAAAACGCTGATAAAAATAAGCGAATCCCAGAAACTTCTGTAGGGCCTTATGGGAATCTGGGATTGGCCAATCTACCACAGCTTTAAACTTGTCAGGATCAATGCGTACTCCCTCGGACGACACAATGTACCCTAAAAATGGAAGAGACTGTGCATGAAAAACACATTTCTCCCCCTTGACAAAAACCCTATTCTCTAGCAGCCTCTGGAGCACTTGCCTGATGTGCTGAACATGTTCCTGGAGAGATTAAGAAAATATCAACATATCATCCAGGTAGACGTATATGAATTGGTCGACCATATCTCTCAACACGTAATTGACAAGTGCTTGCAATACGGCAGGGGAGTTGGACAGGCCGAAAGGCATGACCAAATATTTAAAGTGCCCTCTGGGGGTGTTAAAAGCCGCCTTCTACTCATCCCCCTTCCTGATACGAACCAAATGATAAGCATTGCGCAGATCCAGTTTCGTGAAGAGAAATGCTCCCTGCAACCGCTCAAAGGCTGAAGACATCAGCGGCAAAGGTTAAGTATTCTTTACCGTGATGTAGGGTTGGGTGATGTCCCCTAAATTGGCAGTTAACGATGTTTACAGTAAAACATTGCGATGGACGATGATATCGCTGTTTGTTTTTATTTTTATAAAAAGCTATAATTTATTATACTCTGTATTTTATCTCTTGATATAAATACTATTTTCTACTTAAACTATAATTTCATTACTTTACTAACCCAAATAAGGACTCACCCGCACTAGGGTGCGCGTGATGGGGAGTTGTGCACTTTTTATTGTGTTTTGTACCCAGTGTTTTGTATGTGAATGTGTTTTACGTGAATATTACCACAGGAGTAAAGCACAAAGCTTTGTTTACAAAGGAAATAAATTCGCAGATGTAACATTGCAGCCCTGGATGAGAGGTGGGCTGAGCCCAATTTAAGATTTGCCAGCTTTTTAAATCTGTTTTGCGATCTGGTCACCCGATTTTCCGATTTCCGTGAATTTTAACAATAGGCCTAACGTTATTCCATTTTAGCCCACTGGACATCTAGTTTCTTTTCGCAAATGTTCACACTCATTTTCACAGGAAATTATAAACGTTTCTTCCTTTCGTTTGCGTATAATTAAGTCTATTATACCCATTCACATCTATGGTAACGTCTGTAGGACGAATACCTTTTGAAAAATGTTATTTTATTACATTTTATGTTTGTGCTTGTTATTAGACTTGAGGCGCGTCAAGTTTATTTGAATAGCGCATTTCACACCCTGCGATTTTACTTTCTTTTTCTTTGGCAGTGCATAATCAAACATAGCCTAAATGTCTTGACCCTGTGGAAGATAAAATTCGCCCTTCAGCCCTTTTACAAGTGTTGCTTTGCAACATCAGGAGAAAACATGAAGACAAAGATATTCGAAAAGGTGTGTAGGTGGAGACATACTTGGCACTAACTCTTTTGCACAGTCATAGGGAAGATGAGGAGGAAGATAAGCTGCCCGGGACTTGAACACCTGAACACTTCTGGCAGGTTGCGGTAGTCCTCTGGCATGTTATACAGATTCACCGCCTCCTCCTGTAACACAGAACAAGATGCAGACGAACAAGCAGACACTAGACAGGAGGCATGGCACTGGCTACCCCACTCAGAAACAGAGCTCTGGCCCCAATCGATCCTGGCTCAGTGCTGCATCAGCCAAGGATGGCCCAGGACGATAGGGATCAGAGGAGATCGGGAAATGAATGTCAGTCTTTCCGTATAATTACCCGATCCAAGAGCGAGTAAACCACAGGTTTATTGAAGCATCACACTGCATACAAGCAGGAAATAACTAGAAAATCACTAGAGACAGATCGAGCAGAGAAGATCCTCAAGGAAGATGCAGAAATCCAACGGACAGGCAGAGACCAGGCTTGGCAACGAAGGGAAGCAATGGGCACCAGATGATCCTGAGAAGCCTCACAGGAACCAACGAACTGCCATGAAAAACACAACGAACAAGAGCTCGAACAAACACACAGGCAAGCATGCAAGGATCTGACAAACAGGACACATTAACACAAACCATAAATAGGACACTACATTACAATCAACTGAAGCTGATACGTGATCAACCGCTAATGAGCCACGCCCACACACACACACACATACACACACACACACACATAGAACAACTCACGTGAGGGCGAGATGGTGATTCCATGAACCATGAAATGTAACAAATTATTATTATTATAGAATAAACCATTTAGTGCTGTATAAGTAATAAGCAAGATTTTAAAATGTATGCAATGTTTAATAGGGAGCCAATGCAGTGTTGACAGAACTGGACTAATATGATCATACTTCCTGGTTCTAGTAAGAACTCTAGCTGCTGCATTTTGGACTAGCTGGGGTTTGTTTATTAAGCGAGCCGGGCAACCACCCAGTAGAGCATTACAATAATCTAGCCTTGAGCTCATGAACGCATGTACTAATATTTAGATATGTTTTTAAGATGGTAGAATGCGGTTTTACAGATGCTAGAAACGTGGATTTCAAATGAAAGATTGGTATCAAAGAGCACACCCAGGTTCCTCACTGACGGCGAGGGCTTGACAGAGCAGTCATCACGTGTTAGACAGTATTCTCGGTTACTACTTGTGGAGCTTTTCTGTGTCCAATAATTAAAAATTCAGTTTTATCTGAATTAAGTTGCAGGAAATTACTATTCATCCATTTTTTTATATCAGCTATGCATTCCGTTAATCTTGTGAATTGATAAGTTTCGTCAGGGCCTGAAGAAATATAGAGCTGAGTATCGTCAGCATAACAATGAAAACTTAACGCCATGCTTCCTAATGATATCTCCCAGTGGGAGCATATACAGGGTGAAAAGCAACGGTCCTAACACTGAGCCTTGCGGTACTCCATACTGAACTTATAATGATTAGCCTGCAGAGAGTGTGTCATTTAAACTCCCCCCTGTAAATGCCGCATCGACACGACATCCTCATTAAATCAGTACCTGGCATGACGACTCCAATCTTTTGAATAATGTTACAAATATCTATTGATCTAATATGACTTCTGACCTGTAAAGTTGCCAGAATCATAATCATACACTGTTTGTTCGTCGGCCAGAGGAGAACTTTTTTCTCCATTCTGAAGGAATGAAGAAGTTTTGGATCGTCGTCTCCTTTGGCTTTTGGCTTGCTCAGTTGCTCAGGGGTCGATTTCGATCTTGATTCAGTATCAATTCATATGAAGCCTAGTATATAGCCTACTGTATATAATAAAGAAAAAAATGTTTGTCTTAGCACTATTTAAACATTTTCTTGGGTCAAATGATATGAGCTTGCATTCAATAATATTCATTTGTGTGTGCTTAAGTATCATTATTAATTAAAAAAATATTAGGATGCAAGTTATTAACGTTTTAAAATTTCACATTTAAAGAAATCTAGTTTTTCATCATATATGATTAGATATGTATATTTATTAAAGAGCTGTAAGGCACCTACTGGTTAATGCCATTAAAATAAACATTATTATTTTTTAGCCACAAAATGACTCTAATTTCCCTCTTTGAATTGAAATTCTCTATTTTAACCTTAATTACTACACTAATTGTAATATAAATGATAAAAAATATTAGAAGGAAAATATTTTAAGTGGTCATTTATTGACAATAATTATTGCACAAATAGTATTTAGTACCAAAAGATCTCCTCAAAATATTTAATAAATATTATTGAACTAAAATATAGAACATTCATTATAAAACGATCCTGTAAATATGGATGACTTAATAATCAATTAATACTAATCACACTATGCTGTACTGTTTACTAAAACTTAACATCTGTATAGTGAAACTGTTGTGTATCCGCTTAAGCCATTCAAATGCATTGACACAGCGCTATTGACAGAAGTATTTAATTCTCCATGAGCCACGTGACCGCCCGCTGCCGGGAGATGAGAGCATGTCGCGACTCTATTTTTTTTAACGCGTCTGGCTTTAACACTATGGTATGTTAGCGCCAAAACGCTATTTGTCGTGGAATGTATACGCCAAAACTCATTTTGGCGTGTCTATGCCACGCTGTTTTTCGCATGCATATAATATGCACTTTATAGCGTATTATACATACGAACCCCCCACCCTAAACCTACCCAAGAGCGTGTCATATACACGCCATAAAGTGCGTATCATACATTCTAAAAAATTCTGAGTAAAAAACATCCCAATGTTGGGTCAAATATGGACTAACCCAGCAGTTGGGTTGTTTTAACCCAGCTATTGGGTTGTCTTAAGCAAATATTTAACCCAACCGCAGGATTAAAACAACCCAATCGCTGGGTTGAAACAACCCAATTGCTGGGTTAGTATATATTTGACCCAACATTGGGTTAAAACAACCCAGCATTTTTTGGAGTGTATGCACGCGAAAAACAGCGTATCATATGCACCCCAAAATTAGTTTTAGTATACATTCCACGACATTTCACACTCGTACTATTTATACGCATTTACACTCTAAAAAATGCTGGGTTGTTTTTTCAACCCAAATGCTGGGTTGAGACTGCTGGGTAAGAATGCTGGGTTGATTTAACCCAATTTGGGTTGAAAGTTGTTTTTAACCTGCAACCCAGCGTGCTGGGTTGGGAACGCGGACGTGAAAGAGAGCATGCACGTCACGCAAAAACACGGACGACCCCAGTTGGAGAAGCCGCCATTTTCTTAGCGCATTCAGGTGGAAGCGAATAAAAGACGTTTATGGAGTTTATGGTAAGTAAATATACAAATTTCAAGTAGTTATCAATTGTTTTTTTATCCAAGATTATTTAGAGATTTCGTGGAAGGTGGAAAAGTCAGAAAAGAGCTTATATGGAAATATTCGCGTTTTTTTGCCTCAAGTCTTAACTGCCGCTTTTATTGGGTTTCTTACGTCTTATTTCCAAAAATTCTGTTAATTGAGGCTGTTATCAACATATATTAAATATTTCTCTAACGATTTTATTGTATAAACGCAGTTTTATGCTCTCAGCTCAATTGAGATTCGACCTCACGGCCAAATGACAGCCGCGCTGCGTCTCATACGACACAATTCTCTTCAGTGGACTAGGAAGAAAGTGCGCCACACTGTCATCACGACGCTGGCATTTGGAAGGGAAAAGGTAAGTCCATTTTTAAAAATTGCTTCTGAATATGTCAACTTTATTATATATTATTTGCTGTATTGGCTACGGGTTTGATTCGGTGAAGTAACTTATTATTCTAGCTTGGTCTTCTGTCAGAACATAACGTTACTTAACAAATTTTCCGCTCCTGCTTTCGTTTAACTGTACATTAATAACAGTAGATGTTATTAATTTACTATGAGCAACCCACTTACTATACATACTTTACATTTGTACCTATTTAAACGTATAGACAGTATATTTTTTAACGTTACCTCGACCGCCATTTTGTCCGTGCCTCTACCGAGATATGTTAAGTTAATTTTCGATGGTGTCTCTTCAGAAAATGTGGACTAAACCGCTCGATTCATATATATATATATATATATATATAAAAAAACCTTTTGAAGCTTCAAAGTGCTAACGTTAGTTGTGAAGACTGTCAAAAAGGGGCACATCTCAGATTTTATCAAAAAGATATTAATTTATGTTATGAAGATGAACGAAAGTCTTGCGGGTTTGGAACAACGTGATAGTGACTAAATAACCCTAACTAACCCCCTAAATTATGCTTGTCTACACCTTCTACCAAATACTACCTCTTGCAGTTGTAAACCATATTCTATTAATATAAATTAAGTCATCATGGGCACATCACAATACACTGAGAGGGTTTCTCAATTTGTTGACATCATATACATCTTGTAAGTTTCACTGAAAAAATGGTTTAGTCACATTAACAGAATTGTGACTGTGCACATCATGATATCATTGCTGAAACAATATATTGTGCAGAACTAACATGCTGTAAAAATGCATTACCATTTAATTTTCAATTAAAGGAATCAACTGAAGAGTTTGCAACTACACCTACTATATCCATATCAAGGGAGCAGCAGCACAGGATAGCTGTGGAGCAAGTAGCAGCATTTGTAAGTTTTTGTGTGTTTAATGATTTCTTGTTTTGGTACCAGACTGTTGCTAGAAAAGGCCTTGTCTTTTTTGTGCATGAATTAAAGACATTTGTAGGATGTTTTTCTAACAAAAATAACACAATATTTATACAAAAATATATAATTTATTTTTTAGAGAGTAAGAGACATCCTTCTTGCAACACCCAATGGCAGAGGTATTGTAGATGCTATTGAAAACGAGCACTGCATTTCACTTAAAGAGAGACAAGCCATGGTTCGGATCTTGGTGTCACATCTTATTGAACACTTTGGAGAAAAGTGAGTACACATTTTCAATACAAAGTAAAGTAAAACATTTTAATGCTAGAATATTTTTGGATATATTAAATGTCTTTGTGTGTACATTTGTACTATTGTTAAAATTCAAAATATGAAATTGTTTCTTTTAGCCCAAGTGCAGGTACAAAAGTCACCCTGGCTTCATCAGTAGTTGAACAGTTTCCATACCTTAAAGGGGTCATATAATGGCATTTTTGTACAAGTTAATATGATTCTTTAGTGTCTAAATGAAAACTTTGTAATATACTTAAATTACAAAATTCTAATTACAGGGTTTTTCCTACATAGAATTTTTTTTGGCGGCCGGCAAAACAAATTTTTGTCCCGCCAAAGCCTTATTTGATTTATATATTGATGTGGATGACTAATGCGCGTGACAGGGCGCACGTTAAAGGGGTACTTCAGCGCTGGGAAGATGAATCGGTATTTAAACTGGGTCATCAATGCAGTAGAAATGTGAAATTATTTTTGAATTTGGTGTCTTCTAGACTGAGAAAAGACAGAAAATGTATTTTTGTCCCATGGGGATGAAAGACTACAATTCCCAGAATGCTTCGCTGCCCTGTGAGGCCATTCCCAACACCACCAACTTCATTACAGTGACTGAGTTAGAGAAGACACTACAATTAAAAACTGAACGTGTCTGTTCAATATAATGAGTGAGTCACCGCGGGAGTGTCACAGCCCTGAGCACTAACTGCACGAGTGATGAGAGCTGAGGTAATCGCGACTACATTCGCGGCATACATTCACACAGGAGTTCAGTCTGGCACGCGTTTCAGTTCATGCCTTTGCAAGCTTAACTTTCATAGAAATGAATTTGAGAAGTTAAAAGACTTACATTGCTCACCATAGCTCCGTTTAAATGATCCTGTCTGCAAGCTGAGCTCTCCCTGCCAGCTGAGTGTAATCTCCCATCCCCCATGCGCAGATTCAAAACATGCGGAAATGGCTCCCTCTGCTGGCTGTAGTCTTTAGCCTCTGGGCAAACATTCCTCCTATGATGCAAAAATCGTCATTTTGCATCATAGGAGGAATTTTTCCAGAAATAAAATGCATAAATCTCTTGTCTCAGGGAGATATGAGGGGGGAAAGCACAATAATTTGAATATTCTCCAGGGTTTCTACTGATACAAAGCCATATGCTAATCGCTGAAGTAACCCTTTAACTGAGTGACGGAGAACGAGTAGAGAGCCGCGCGCACTCTCGGTCTTCAAAACGATCACCGTCTGAGCTCTTTCTCACTCGCGCATATCAATCAAAATCAGCTGAACTTACACAAAAGTAAAAGGTCGGAAGACTGACTCCATGTTCCACGTGGCGCGTTTGCAAAAAAAATTCCCTGAATTGATGTTGGGTGTGAATTGCGTTCAATAAACGCACCTCTTCTGACAGACGTTTTGCACACGCAGCGGCCATAAACCATACTTTCAAATACACGGAAAAAATATCGTTATAAAGTGTTTTCTGTGATGACAAATCTTTTGCGTTGTTTTAACAGTCTGGATTCACACATAACACGTCCGCTATTGTCCGATTCACGAACTAATGACTCATTTGAACCGATTCATTTTACTGAACTGATCTGTCCAACACTGAACTCACGAATCAGTGTTTAATCATTTACTCAACACATCTGAGATGAGAATACAAGTGTGCTTACCCCATTAAACAAGAGGGGTTAGTAAGAATTAGTCTTAGTAATCCACAGTATTTTCCTGTATTTATTTTGGGTATTTATATTGATAATGTGTAGTAAATTACCACAAAAAAAAATTGTTTTAACTGGAATAAGGTGAAACCAGAGCAACGCAAGTTGTTAGCTGGCTGATAATGTTATTAAATTGTAGATATGGTAGAGAATGAGACTATTTGTCTCACATCAAGACATCATATCACACATCATACATAATGAGAAAAAAAAAAGGAAGAAGCTTATTTGCATTTATTTTACATTTATTGTCTGTATTGGGCTCACATATCATGCGGGTAGGTGCTTTTACTGCGCGTGCGCGTGTGCTCGCGTGTGTGTGGATGACCATGTCTGGTCAGCTAGACAGCCACCACCGAAGACCATTTCTGACCCAGGAAAAACCCTGCACTAGCAGTGTTGGGAACGTTTTTTATCATTATAGGATGGTTGTGTACACTACCAACACACATTTCCATACAATCAGCTTATAAACGTGCATGTACCATTATATGACCCCTTTAAGGATTGCCAGGGTAAAGGAGTACAGTGTCTAACACGGATGTGATTTTGCTGTATTTATATGGACTTTTGTATTTTTCTACTAATGAGCTGATGAGTTGAATCAGGTGTTTGATTAGGACGAGTTCAGAAATGTGTAATGCTGGTGTGCCACCAGGAACAGGGATGGGAAAACACTCTTTAATCACATTTATGTACTCATGTAAATGGCGCCAGTGTTGCACTTTTTAATGCTGTTTTCTTTTTCTTTAAACACAAGGAAGCGTGGTTCAGTCCATGGTTCAGTTCAGTCGATTCCACAGACCTGCTACTGGCTTCCTGGAGGAGCGTCTTCGAAACGTGCGCAAAAGGGTCAGAAAAGGAGGACAAAATCGAGTTTCTTCAGAGAACCCATGAACTAGCAGTAGTTTTATTTTGCCAGGTATGTCTGTGTCTAATATATATGCAAAATTTGGACTTCCGATTCTGGGTGCGAATGGCCTCTACATGTTAAATTTTATTGATCTATGAGCCAGCTGCTTTAAGTGAGAGCCGTTCTCCCTTTTTGTATATTAATACAAGACAGAATAATATCATTATCCTTTCACTACACTGCTCAGCCACACTTCAAGTAGTCACTAGCTGAATGTTATCTTTATGTGCATGTACATTACCCCTCTGTTCTCGATTCGTCGCACGCACATACACATTAACGTAACATTCAGTCACTATATGGTCGAGCAGTGTGGTAAAACAAATACATTTAGTGTCACCCAAAAATGTAAATTGTCATCAATTACGAAAAATAAAATGAAATAAATTCCAAACCTTAAAGACTTTTGTTCATCTTTGGAATGGGAAAAAGATATTTCTAATGAAATGTAAGTTTTCTGTCCCTCTAGTGACAGTTTGTACAACCCCAAATCAGAAAAAGTTGGGACAGTATGGAAAACGCAAAAAAAAAAAAAGAAGCGATTTCTACATTTACTTTATATTTCATTGCAGACAAAATTAACACAAAATATTTCATGTTTTGTCTGGTCAACTTCATTTCATTTGTAAATATGCATCCTTTCCTGTCATTCAGACCTGCAACACATTTTAAAAAAAAGTTACAGGAAAGGATGCATATTTACAAATGACATGAAGTTTTGGGGTTGGACAATTACCACTTTGACGCTACAAAAAGTTAATAAAGATTGTAAAACTAATTCATATGAATCTAATGTATTCCAATTTTTTTTTAAAGACTTGATCGCTTTATATGATGAACAGATTTAATTTAAGTATTTCTTTTTGGGTGAACTAACCCTTTTAAGGCCATGACACACCAAGCCAACATTAAAAAACTAGTGACATCAAACGGTAAATGTGTTGTTGCCATGAGTCATCTGCATCTGGGCCAAAAAGTTGGACAACAGGGGTCCAACTAGTGCTAACATTGGCCGATGGTCGGCTTGGTGTGTCATACCCTTTACTGTTCCTAAAGGTATTTACATTAGTTTGACCTTTTTACGTTCTAAATTGATGCCAATCCCCTATCCCCCCCCCCCTTCTCTATTTTTTTTCTTCTTTTCAGATTGGGACCAATATGGCTGAGTACCTGCGCTCAAAAGACTCAAAAGAATTCCCTCATGCTTGGAGATAACAATGCCCTCAAGCCTTTGCAATTATCAACACTCGAGCAAAATACATTGCTTGCTGCAGTTGATGTTTGCTTTAAGACATTCTATGAATTTGACATAGACTACCCGAAACAGTCTTCCACAGTGTAACAGTTTTTACAAACTAGTTTATGGACTTTCCAGGGATGAAACCCCAACAATGAGAGTTTTGCGAGCCTTCATTTTTGCTGACAAACAGTAATTGTCACATGATGTTATGCTCAAGATGTTGATGTAAATGCTTTGAAATGTTTTAAGATTTCAAATTCACATTCATGTTCTTCAAAAAGTTAATTTTTCTGACTCATTTTTATTACTGTCTGAGACCTTTCCTCTTTGCTGTTCTTCTTATATTTACTACTACTTCTAAATACGTGTACTTTTCTTCTACAGTACAATTACACTACAATGGATTACTGAGTTATTTCACTCACATGATGTATGCTCAAGATGTTGATGTAAATGCTTTAAGATTTCAAATCTTCTTTAAAAGGTTCATTTTTCTGACTAATTTTTGACAGTTTTTGTACTGTCTGAGACCTTTCCTCTTTGCTGTTCTTTTTATATTTACTACTTCTAAATACTTGTACTTTTCTTCTACAGTACAATTACACTACAATTGATTACTGAGTATTTCGCTCACATGATGTATGCTCAAGATGTTGATGTAAATGCTTTAAGATTTCAAAATTTCTTCTAAAGGTTCATTTTTCTGACTCTTGATGACAGTTTTTGTACTGTCTGAGATCTTTCCTCTTTTATATTTACTATTTCTAAATACTTGTACTTTTCTTCTACAGTACAATTACATTACAATTGATTCTGAGTATTTCGATCACATGATATCTTGTGCAAGATGTTGATGTAAATGAAATGTTTTTAGATTTCACTTCATATTTTCTTCAAGTTATTTCAAGTCTCATTGATTTTTGTCAATGGGTAGGGAGTGATGGGAAATTTAAAAAAAAAAATGTATTCACAAATGGACAATTTTACTTGATAAAACAAAAATAAAATTTTATATTTTTATTACTGAAGTCTGTATTGCTGTAGATGTTATTTTAGTCATTTTAATTACTAGAATTTCTAGTTTAAACTTCCAACCCATTTTGGGTTACATCAACCCAGCAGTGTGGTAATTTTTAACCCATAATTGGGTTAAAATAACAACCCAGCATGCTGGGTTAAACATTTAACCCAACTAGTTGGGTTAAAACAACCCAGCGCTGGGTACGTCCCTTTTTGACCCAGGGCTGGGTTACCAAAACAACCCAATTTGGGTTGATTTTAACCCAGCAGTTTTTAGAGTGTACATAGTCTTTCTAGCCAAGAAGACAAATCTTAGCACAGTGTGTGATGTGGTTGAGATCTCTTCTGAAACTTTAGAGGAGACAAATATGAGCCATCCAGTCTCTCTAGCCAAGGGGAATAATCTGAGCACAGTGAGTGATGTTACTGAGATCTCTTATGAAGTTTCAGATGAGATAAATGTGAGAATGTGAGCTTCTCTGGTTAAGGAGAATAATCTGAGCACAGTCACTGATGTTACTGAGATCTCTTATGAAGCTTCAGATGAGATAAATGTGAGAATGTGAGCGTTCTCTGGTTAAGGAGAATAATCTGAGCACAGTCACTGATGTTACTGAGATCTCTTATGAAGCTTCAGATGAGATAAATGTGAGAATGTGAGCGTTCTCTGGTTAAGGAGAATAATCTGAGCACAGTCACTGATGTTACTGAGATCTCTTATGAAGCTTCAGATGAGATAAATGTGAGAATGTGAGCGTTCTCTGGTTAAGGAGAATAATCTGAGCACAGTCACTGATGTTACTGAGATCTCTTATGAAGCTTCAGATGAGATAAATGTGAGAATGTGAGCGTCTCTGGTTAAGGAGAATAATCTGAACACAGTCACTGATGTTACTGAGATCTCTTATGAAGCTTTAGAAGAGATAAATGTGAGTGTGAGCGTTCTCTGGTTAAGGAGAATAATCTGAGCACAGTCACTGATGTTACTGAGATCTCTTATGAAGCTTAAGAGGAGATAAATGTGAGAGTGTTAGTGTCTCTGGTTAAAGAGAATAATCTAAACACAGTGAGTGATGTTACTGAGATCTCTTATGAAGCTTTAGAGGAGATAAACGTGAAAGTGTAAGCGTCTCTGGTTAAGAAGAATAATCTGAGCTCAGTGAGTGATGTTACTGAGATCTCTTATGAAGCTTTAGATGAGATAAATGTTAGTGTGAGCGTTCTCTGGTTAAGGAGAATAATCTGAGCACAGTCACTGATGTTACTGAGATCTCTTATGAAGCTTAAGAGGAGATAAATGTGAGAGTGTTAGTGTCTCTGGTTAAAGAGAATAATCTAAACACAGTGAGTGATGTTACTGAGATCTCTTATGAAGCTTTAGAGGAGATAAACGTGAAAGTGTAAGCGTCTCTGGTTAAGAAGAATAATCTGAGCTCAGTGAGTGATGTTACTGAGATCTCTTATGAAGCTTTAGAGGAGATAAACGTGAAAGTGTAAGCATCTCTGGTTATGAAGAATAATCTGAGCTCAGTGAGTGATGTTACTGAGATCTCTTATGAAGCTTTAGAGGAGATAAACGTGAAAGTGTAAGCATCTCTGGTTATGAAGAATAATCTGAGCTCAGTGAGTGATGTTACTGAGATCTCTTATGAAGCTTTAGAGGAGATAAACGTGAAAGTGTAAGCATCTCTGGTTATGAAGAATAATCTGAGCTCAGTGAGTGATGTTACTGAGATCTCTTATGAAGCTTTAGAGTATAGACAAACATGAGAGAATGTCATTTTTTGTCTCAGGAGAAACATGTGAGAAGCAGGAGATTTAGCCTTATGTCTCAATTTGATGTTCACTTGATCTCATTTCTGTCTAGAAGAAAGATGTGAGTTGAGAAGGAGATCTCATGTTTGATTTTCCTTTCCTCTGCGATTTGTGATCGTGCTGATAGGTATTTGTGGGAAAAAACTGCTCTTGCTTCTGTGATATCTTGTTAAAAAAGAAACCAATTTTAGGGGATTTTTTATTCCCATATCTTAAATTTTGAGGCTTTTTTTATTAATTTTGTTGGCATTTTTGCCCCACACTGCTATTCATTTCCGACCCTGGTAATTCTAACTTTTTGTATAGGAATCGACTACTAGACTACTAAAACATGACAGCCTACCATTTAAAGATGCTCCATTCAATTTGATGAAAACTTGTCATATAATTGAAATGTGTGAACCTTAAAAGATTTTTGAGTGTAAACCTCAAATTTCTGCATAAAATGCTTACATTTCCAGATACATACATGCACACACACACTAGGGTAAGACTGCTGCGATGGACTTAATGAGAAACTATCAAGGAGAGAGTGAGAGAAAAAGAGAACAGATGTTTCTGATGAAACACTTCTCCATGCTCACTGCTCTCTGACCATCTCACACAATAACACTAAACTCACCTTGGGAGCAATTTGGTACGGTCTATTCCTCAACACCTGGCCATAAACATGTCATTGCTTCTGTTCAGCACGGCTCATCTCTCACAGTGAACAGATGCGGGTCAACACTCGATTCAACCTTCCCATTTACTGGAATTTTACAATGTGAAAACTGTGCAAAAAAAAACAAAATAGTAAAGAAAGTAAGATAAGCACTAAAATCGTCATTTCGTCCTCGTAACTTTCCCAGAAACTTTCATTAAAAAACAAAAAAACATGCATATATCACACTTTTTCCTTTTATGACAATGTAAAAAATTATTTAGAAAAAAAGTTACCTGGTTGCCTTAAAATTTTGAGTTCATTGAAATTAAAGTTTTAGTTAATACAATGAACATTTTTTGAGATTCGACAACCTTTATTAAAATATCATTAAAAGATTTTGTAAGCATATTGCGTAATTGTGTGTGTTTTATTTCTGATGACGCAGTGAAACATGCCAAATAGTGCTATTTACATGATTTTAAGTTAAACCAACAAAAAACAACCTTTTTTTTTTTTTTTTTTTTTTTTACAGTGTATGAACATTACAGCCTTTTATCCGAGATTTCGCCTCTTGTCCTCCAAGTGTATGACATGATTGTGTAATTCTGGCATTTACATAACTAAAACCATCTGCTAAATATATGAGTTACAGGGGCCTGTAGGGTGGCTGGAGGAAGCTGGTAGTGTGCCCGCTTAGAGTCAGCTAACAACAGACCTCCTGACACACACACACACAGACACACTGCCAAAGAGTCCATGATAACAGGAAGAACTAGTATCAAATTGACACGCAGAGATGTTTGCTGAGTAATCACAACGGGTTCTCATTTTGGTCGTGATCAAAAATAGGACACCCGTTATTGATATAAAATTTGTATAAATACTCATTTGATTACTTCAGGTGTTAAAGACATGACTATAAAACAACTGTGAAAAGGAAGCAAGTATGATTTTCTAGCCAAAAGGGTGAAATGAGCATTTATTATCTGTAAGTGTTGATGTTGTAACATATGCTTTGTTCTGGTTTAGTCTTCACTGTTTGCTCTGTTCTTATTTGCCTGTTCATATTCATTCCATTGGTTACTCATTCATGTTCTAGTTTGTTGCCATGGTTAATGACTGATTATTAGATTTTGTTCACCTGTGTTCATCTAGTTCCCTTTGTTCATTCCTTGTCCTAAAGCCTGGGGTGCACTGCACGATTTTCAACATATTTTATGTCATTTTACTTGTATAGTAAATGTATCTTGACTTAAGAATTTTTTAGATATTCAGACTGGAAACAAGAAAAAAATACTAAATAAGAAGCGCATTTTTTGCTGTGTATGATGTACAGTGAGCAAGGTTCAAAGACGGTCGGTGGTCTTGAGACCAAAGGTAGCCTACACTCACTTTCTGACCGTGTCAGATATTCAGCATGATCCCCACACATTGGCCCTCATTTATCAAAAGTGCGTACACCAAATTTCCAGCGTACACCTTGCGTACACCCAAACCCACGGTGACTTTGAGATTTATCAATATGGACGTTGGCGTACGGCACGCTCAAATCCTACGCCAGCTCAGGAGGTGGTGTACGCACGCTTGAGAAAAACAATTCCTAACACCACAAAACGCACTGAACAAAGATCTGCTATATTATGACCCACTGTAAAAAACAAAAACAACATAGTAATTATAAACTTCTGTGTTTATTTTTGTGCAACATATGCAATGTTTAATTTGTGTGACTATAGGCTACCAAAGCATTTGAGGCATGTATTCCTCCAGTTGCGAGTCTGTACGGCAGCTGTGCACGGACTGGGACTGAATAATTCAGACTGACAAAATAATAAAAATTACATTCTTCTTCTTTTAAATATTAATAAAATAAAGAATAACGACATTCTTCTTCTAAATAACAATAAGCGTCATTAATAATAAAAATCACAAAAATATAATAAAAAGAATCTTACAAATTGTCAGCCAATTATTAATGTGAATGAATGATAGGCTACTCCACATCACATCATCATATCGTACACCCCAATACATGTGCCGTGATACGAAATTAAATTAAAACAAAAAATGCGCTGTAAAATAATGCACTGTGAGGTAGGCATAATTTATCATCCAAACAGCTTTAAACTGCTGGAGTACGCTTCTCAACCTCCACACTATTAACAGTACTCGTAATTTAGGTCCATATTTGTTTGTTTTTTGGGTGCCTTTAATCCCACTCTTTAAACTCCCAAATAAAATGTTTTCGCTTTTTTCCACTTCCCTGGTGATGGTCTCGATGGACGCGTCTCAATCATCTCACTAGTTCAGTAGTCAGGGCACTGATCAGGGAGTCAGCCCATTGACTTATGTCCTAATCAGTGCCCTGACTAGTGGACTAGTAAGATGATTGAGGCGCGCCCGATCTCCACGTCGGAGAAGTTTCGCTTCTTTGCCGTCTTCCGTGTGTCCATGGCGTAAAATGAGGGCGTGGGGGAGGCAGAGACTTGAAGGGGCGTGTTATTCTAATGACGATCGTTTTCAGTCGCGGCATTTATCAAGGGCAGGTATTGCGTACACCTGGATTGCAGAGGTGCGCACAGTTTCATAAATCAGGCGATGAGAGGAGTGTATGCATAATCTTACGCCAACATATGCGGCCATTTCCACGCAAGATTGATAAATGAGGGCCAGTGTGTTTGCTGCTACGACCTACCTCTACTGAAGAGCCAATCCGGTAAAAATGCAACATGAAATAACGCGATATGGCGCTAAAACTTAAAAAGGCTTACCTCAAGCTCTTTTCCCTTCCTCTTTTGCCGCCCCCCCCCCACCCAGAACAAATAAAATCTACAACTGCAAAAGTGATTCATCACGCTCTTTTTGTTTACTACCAGCGCATGCGGATGACGTTTTTTCTTCTATAGAAACGTGCAATGTAGCCTACGAGTCAATAGCATAGATGGATTGTGGATGTAGCATATGGAGTGTCCGTGACGTCACCCATAGGATTTGGAAGAGCAGATTTGAAACGTAAGGTAGAGGCGAGCTGGTCCTTGCCATCTTGGCAGCGTCACCGCGCATCACTCCCGGAAAACTGAAAATGGGAGAGAGGCGGGACGTGGGCGGAGCTGAGGTGATGTGATGACTAACACACACGCCCTTAATTATGCAGACCTTTAATGCTTTATATAATGTAAATGAATGAGTTAGAAGTTGTCTCACAGTTGTCATAAAGGGCAAAATTAGATATATAGACCAAAATCCCAATTTTTACCAGGTGGTAAACATGTTTTTTTCTGCTGTAAAGATGGGCATTTTAAAACGGGGCTCAATATGATTTTGCTCCCTTTCAGAGCTTGTCTTCAGTGGCCAGTCAAGGAATTGCAGTTCAAGTAGTGCTGCGCAGTATGATCAAAAATTTATATCACCTGATTTTTCTAAATTATATTGATTTCGCGGTATATGACAGTATTTTTTTTTCCTATGCATGAACAGGTGTTACCCACATTTTCTACAGATTGACAGAGGAAATACTGCAGTAGATTGACTAGAACGCCCTATTTTACTGTCATGAGTGAATATTGTAGAAGAATTCAACACTGGAGTTAAGCAAAACCCTAGAAAATGATGCTGTGGGGAGACAACCAATAAAACAGACCTGCAACAAACTCATTAGGCAATTAGGGCTAGGCAACGTGGGGGAGAGGACGCTGGCGTTGTCTGTTCGCCGCTTCTCCACCCACAAATCATGTTAATGTACTATTACATTTAGATTTTATTTTATTTTCTTATGTTTGTGACTAGTCTAACAGTCAGAGCTACAATTGGGACTGTTGCTGACTGCTGGCAGCCACTGAGAGGACGTTGTTCGTCGTTTCGCCGTTTTACACCGCCTCTCTGATGTTTATGTTTGAATTGCTGCGGTTGTTAGTTCTGGTTTGGAGGACATTTGATGTTGCTCGCCGCGGCTGCTCACTGGTGGTCTCCCTCGGGCTTAAGCTGCATGGCTGAAGTTTGCACCGGGCTAGCGTCATCCGGGCCAGCGTCATCGGCGTCCGGCATGATGTTGGGATGTTCCGCTTCTCGGCTGCGCCGCTGTTCCGTCTTGCATTGCGGCCGTGGAGCGACTTGGACTTCTGCGCCGACCCCGGTGTGTCCACAGAAGTGCCCGGAAAAATGTTCTGCCTCCTGCATGGTGCTGCGGCGATCCCCATCGTCTGAATCGTCATGAAGACCCATCATCTGGTCTTCAGCTGTCATGCCTCGACGATGTCATCAGGACACTGCCGCTGGGAGAAATTTAAAACATGGAGTGGACCACAGTGTGCTGCGGAGCTAACAGAGACTTCCACCATCAGCTGTTTTCTGTTCACCATCAGCTCTGTTTCTGTTCACCATCAGCTCTTTCTGTTCTGTTTTCTGTGTTGGTTGATTGTTTGTAGTATTAATTTTTACTTGTTATTCATTTTTTTGTTTTGTTATTTTTTCCCCTTTGTTGCACTTTGAGATTCTTCGGAATGAAAAGTGCATTATAAATAAAAATCTATTACAGATGCAGGAATATTAAAATATGACCAAAGAGAGAAAAAAGTCTGAACTGAGTACGCATTTTAAAAATCGAACCCAAAACGAAGGAGAGGACTAGGGAAGGTCTAGGATATTTTCAATACATTTAAGAACACTAGTCTCTGAACAAATGACACATGTAAGTTTATCACAGAAAGAATAAAACAGTTGCTTTTTTGCCCAATATTATTTGATTTATCAGTCTGTTTATTAACTTACATCATTGTATTTTTTGTACCAGAATAATATGGTGTCATCGCGGTCCTTATCAGATGTACGGTTGTATGCGTGTGCTTTACATTTCATTTGAAGGAGAAGTGATGAAATATGTGTCCATACACACATGCTAGTCTAAGTTTAGAGCACTTGAGTATATTAAATAGGTCCAGAAAAAAACTTAAACACACTCGCTCCACTCTGAATCTGTGGTGAGCGCTGTTAATCTCATTACGGCGCTCTGCGCAGAAACCGCTCATGTGCGCGCCGCGTGAAGTTTGAATTCTCCGCTATAGTCAAGGGCTGAATCCGAAATCACCTAGCCTGACAAGCCAGACCCTCATCAAGATGTTTGGTCTGGAAACTCACCATTGACAGCTCAATCCGAGGGGCGGGATAAACAGTTGTCTTTCAAACTCCCTCTGCACGCGATAGGATAGCGCTACAATCAACCAGAGCAACAAAGGTGAAGCAGAGCTTGTTGATAGATTAAACATTCGCCGTATCCGGTCAGCAAAACCCCGAACACATCTTCCCTCTTTAAGAATGACTTCAGTGCCGTTCTTTGTTCTTTTCCTTCCAGAGTCGCAGTCAAAGCTGATTCGAAAGACCGCCGTTCGCCAGTTTCTGTGTTTACTAGAAGCACGCAAATGCAACTCGGCCCTTGTCATTATGGCCCCGCCCACCGACTCTATACACGATGTGATTGGCCCAGCAAGAGTTAGGCGAATACAGCTCAGAAGGGTATTGAGAGTTGCTAGACGACACTCGCGGGCAGATTAGATTTGCTGCCGCTAGGGTGCATCTAGATTTCTAGGCTAGAAATCACCCTCTATAAACACTATTATTTGGGGGACAGACGTTTGTAGTGGTGTCTGCGACCATAGTGGACGTTATTGAGTGCACTCATTCAATCTCACATTGCAATGCAAGAGTGTAGGCTGCAGCCGATGCACAATCAGCAAACTTGGACTTCACACACTCGTTTTCATTCACTCCTTCAAGTGAACTATTAGTGAATAATATAGGGAAAAGTGAATGATGCTTCAAGTGGACGATTTCGGATTCAGCCTTGCGATCTCAGCTTGCTCTCACAACAGTGCAACAGTGAAAAGGGACCCCTTTGTAAACAGTGTTTCCTTCCGAACGTTGTTTGAACGACATATACCGGTATTGCGGTTTCATCAAAATTCATATCATAAAAAAAAATACTGGTATTCGGTATGAACCGATATACCGCCCAGCACTAAGTTTAAGTCACTTCCGTATTGGCTTCAAGAGAAACTGGGGGAGGTTGCTGCTTGGTCTGGAGGTGTCATCATCATACACTACAGTCTACATGCATCATGTCAAACCCAAGTTTCATAGATCCATGTCGCACAGTGTGATTTTTAATAATCTTATAGGTTTATTAAAATCGTGGAGTGCATCCCGAGGTTTAAGCCCTGAGTTCAATTCTGTTACATTGTCCGATATTGTTGCATCACATTCAGACACAGAAGATCCTTCAGCAGCAACCACTACACAGAGCACCTTCTCCACCACCACCACCATAAAGAAGGAGAAGAGCTTCTCTGGGCTGTTACAACAAATCACCAGTGCAAAGAAGAACAGGTCACAAGCTTCAGGACACGCAATGCCATCAATCCCACAAAAGCTTGACTCAGAGGTGAAACTGTACTTGTACCTTCCTGCAATCAGTGCTGAGCTGACCCACTGGCTCGGTGGAAGGCACATGTGGAAGAAATGCAGATGCTTTCAAAAGTTGCCAGAAAGTATCTCTGTATCCCTGCAACAAGTGTACCCTCGGAAAGGGTGTTCAGTACAAGGCCATATCCTGTCTCCTCAGCGGTCAAGACATGCTCACATTTCTGCACTATAATATAAACTAAAAGCACTGGAAATAAATGTGCAAATTGTAAAAAGGCCCTGGCGTCCTGCAGCCCTTGATTCCTTGTTTTGTTCCAAAAGGATATTCATAGCTAGCTCATATTTAAATCCAGAGATGTGCACCTTGTTTACTTTTATTTATCTTCACTGTTCTGTTTTATTTCTGTTTCAAAAGGCATATACTGTCAAAGCCAGCAAGATGGGTTTTTTTACAATAATTTTCAAGTTCTGTACCCCAGGTCCAAAAGGAATGTGGATTTTGATTATTATGTTGTGCCGTAGTTTTTGGCTACTGTGTTCTTTCTATTTCAGAAGTCAGCAATAAAAAACACTTTAAAATCTAACAAGTGTTCATGTGGTTTTATACATTAGTAGTTTTGTAGAATGAATGAATGTATGATAATCGTGAATCTGTGATTATTCCTCAAGACTATAATCGTACCCACAAAATATTACAGTTGCATCCTGGGGTCAATGACAAGGGTTTCAAGATAAAAATATATATATATATATATATTTTTTAAGCAAAATGGTTTTAAAATGCATTTTTATGTCCAAAACAATGTTTGATGTTGATTCATATTGGTTTTACAGCTTTTTAGGCAGCATTAATTCATTATTAAACAAGATTTCTGATTTTACCACCCAGAAAATGTCAGGTGGTGCGACCATATATTAATATAGATAAGTATACTTTTAATGTATTTAGCACTACTGAGAACTAGTAAATATGAGTCTTTGTAGTGTCTTAAATGCATTGTAAATTCCCCATTTCTTTCTTTATTTTTTCCAATTCATATAAATGGCTACTTTTCCATGTGTTCAAACACCAATTTTTCCATAGGGAGTTTTTATTTTTGTTTTTATTTGTTAAAATGATTTTTATATGTTATATAAAGTTGTACAGTTATATTTCTTAGTTCATTTGGCAATTGCAGTGGGAATTGATACATTTAAATGAAAATTTGCTGGTTGCACCACCTGACCATGACCGGTCGCGCCACCAGTCCACGTTGTGACCAATAATGATGGATATTCACAAAATAAAAATAAAAATGTCAATAATTTTATTCTGGTTTCAATTGCCCTTATTTTAATCCTCAGACCAATTTATGTAACTCAGTCATATAATAACATTTCATTAACAAGAAGTACAAAACAATACTGACAAAACCTCAAGGAACACATTTAATACATGAGAACATCTTTCAACAGTGAATAAGTGCAAATATTGGGCCCAGGATCTATCAATCTACTGTTCATTCAAATAGACTCAGTAGTAACAGTAAGTCAAGATAAAAAAATCAAATAAAAACATTTGATTATTGATTCTTTAGAACTAGAAATTTAAAACATCTTAGGGAACACATTTAAAAAACGAGAACATCTTTTATAAAATGTCATATCATGAAACGTCGTGAATTAGTGCAAATTTTGGGCCCAGACACATTAAGGGCAGAATTCAATCTACTGTTCATTCAAATAGATCCAGCAGTAACAGTAAGTCAAGATAAAACAAACTACTCTTTTCAAATATCATTATAGAATGGGTAATGGTTTATTAATCATTTGAATTCATGACTAATAACTATGCTCTTCTGTAATGGTGTGTGACACTGCTTTTAAGTATGTATTATTAACATGTAATAACTGTGTAATTACCACAAAAAAATAACATCTTAACTTCTAATTTATCTAGATACACAATACTTTTCTTTTCTTTTGGCAAGGTTAAGGTATTCTGCCCTTGCAACTTTATCCCTTTTTAAATGACCTCTGTCGTGCTGTTTTCTCCTTGCTTGATAATGGCATCTACAAAATGATGCAATATGCAGTTGTTGTAGTATCAATGTTGGTTATACAGTCCTATATTCTTGAAGAATATGATTTTTAGATGGACAATGTGCTCTTTTAACCGTCACCCATACCACAAAAAAAGTACATATGTAGATTGCACCTATAAACAACTTAATATCTTACAGAAAGCTTTATATATTTAATAAAAAGGATTTAATATATTCAAAAACATGACTTAACATGCCTTTTTTCAGTTAGTTTAACTGTAATTCTGGTCGCACCACCTGAGATTTCAAACTTAATTCAAATGTAACAGGCATTAACTTGGACACCTATACAAATGTTTGACCATGTGCTCAAGGTTATACATACTACATTTTTTAAATCAAATACACATTTTTATAATAATGACACATTTTCATACCACCTGACATGATAAGTTGAATAAACCTCATTACTCAAAAATGTCAAATGATCTAATATTTATGGGAGGGTGACTAACCTTGTTACTGCCAAGGGGGTAATCTAGCGCTCGGAAAGCGTTCCACCCCTAGGGGCTGCCATTGCTAACCAAGCCATCACCTGCTGTTAGCATCCCATTGACTCCCATTCATTTTTGAGTCACTTTGACAATAAATAACTTTACATCTGAGACGTTTAAAGACTCCATTTGTCCATTGTTTATTTCTAAAAAAACACGACAATGCATAAAAGGCTCCGTTACCTTGTATCTTACACTATCGCCCCGCAGAAGCTGTTTTTGCAAAAATAGGCTAACGATTGCGTCATAACCAACGCGACCCTGTCGCACAGTTGAGATATTACCGTATAGACCTGAGGAGACGCTCGCAGGCAATCTTCTACTGTCTATGAGACAGTCGGGGGGACGTGGAGACATAAAGTCTGATAAAGTCAAGGGGGAAGACTGGGGAGAAGCCCATAGTGAGCCAAAAGCAACGGGAGAAAATATTTAAACAACGTGATTCAGCTTTCACCTTCCACAACTCCTAGAAGACCTACAGCTGTCAGACAGGAGGCTCACGTCACATCTACGTCGTCAAGCTCAGTCTGAGCCGGCGCAGTTCGCTCAGCCATCAGGAAGTGAGTGCTCCTATACTGACATCACTTAACGCCGTAGAAGGTAATGGGATCGCTCCGTCCATTTCTTTTACTGTCTATGGTTACTGCATCAAATGGGTCCTCTGGGGTCTTTTGTGTGATGTCATATGCTGTCACATGGTTTTCTTAAAGGAACATTATATAAAATTGCATTTTTATGTCGGTCGCCCTACCTGACATTTGAAGTAATTTTATCGGACAAAAGTTTTTTAAGTATTAAAATAGTTTTGAAATAGGACTGATACACTATTTCCCCTCATTTATAATGAATTTAACATAAAATCATGCCAAACTATTTGATTAAGAATTTAATGAGAAAATTTCCCTTTTTATAGCAGTTTTCTTCTCTGCTTGCAGGATCGGACGGTTGCACTGCCTGACATTTTTGGTCTTTCAAAAACCAAAACTCAAACAAAGCAATTGAATTTCAATAAAATAAAACGGGTTTCTTATAAAGGAGATATTGTAGATCAGTTTGATATATGACATGTATTTATAAAATTCTGTTTAGAAAAATAAATAATTTGGACACAAAAAATACATGTCATGTCATTGACCTGGGATTTTTAATGACGACAGAGAGTCAGGACCTCGGTTTAACGTCTCATCCGAAGGATAATTAATCACTGATTATTACAGAAATGGAAAGAAATTAAGTTAATATATATATATAGCTATAAAAAAAACAAGGTTTGAAGGTTTGAACAGAAGTCTGGGTCCATTACCTCTGAAAATATTTAATTTAAGTTGTGATATTGTATGGTAGTCGCCAGGGGGCAGTAAATTCTCGATTTTCTGTTTTCTGCTTATCATTTGGTTCGAAAGTATCTCAGAAACAAACTACTTGTATCATTAAATAATCAAAAGAACAAAATACTACATTCAAATGTATTATAGAAAATATTTTTAATTTATTGATTAATGATTAGGCTACACTGTTGCAGTTCTGTCAAACACTCAAGGCTTATTAATGTAAGAACAAAATAGAACACAATCTATATTAATAATATTCATTACAGCGATTATTTTTGGGTTATATATAATCGATATATAAGATATATCTTATAGAGTAACAGTGCACACGAAATGTACACATATGATATAATTCATAGGATATTGCCTTCTCTGGGAGGACATTTTGCCCCCATAATGTAGGGTTTACCTGAACCACACACGCAAAAAAGAGCTTTAATTTATTAATATGGATGCACGCGTGCTTTCTATTTATTATGTAAATAGGCATATGTCCCAGCAGCTTTATGATTCTTCAATAGCCCAAAGACTGAATGAGTGATGGGGGCGTGATATCTCACAGAGGGAGGGCACACACACACTCACACACACACTTGTGCTCTATTGTTAGAGAAATAGCCTACACTCCACACAAATAGTCTCTGGCGCTCCAGGGGGCTTATAAATGAGCGTGCTTATGTTTCTACAATAACTCATTAACTTTTTAAAGAAAATATTTACAAGAGAGGGAAAGGGTGACCATCAAGCCCAGTGACATTATGCAGAATTCATGACATCATCAGCTTTCACTGTCAGGATCGCGCTCCATCCCATCTGACACACACACGCGCACACACTGCGCGCCGCTTTGTGTTGAAGCTGGTCCGACTCGTTTCTGCTAAACGGTTCTTTTGAACAGTTCATTCCAGTGAGGCGGTCCCAAAGCGATTCATTAGTTCGTTTGCGTCACACCCGTCGCCTACCAAAGAAGCGTTCAACATTTAAAATCATGAAAATAACTACAGTAGTTAGTTTAACTACACATTCGTAAAGTAGGCTAGGCTACTATTGTTTTGTGATGTGCTCTCGTTCGCTTTGCTGGTCCACACTAATCGAAATAGTGCAACATGAAGTTCAAGCTGTGCAAGTTGGTAATACGACTGAAACAAATGCTGATTTTCTTTTTATTTACTTCTGCAAAAAAAAGTCTATTGCACACTTTTGGATGTCTCATGTTTCTGATGAAATATTATGATGCATATGTGTCGAGTGTCACACAAGTTAACATGTTTCCTGAACACATTCGGCAACACAGTAACTTCCTTTCGCACCACTCATGAAATCACCCGAAAACCCAATCACCAAGGATCGTGTTCACCCTTCATCGGCTCTTGGCTCATTTCAAATCGGACAAAAGCGAAACTACTCTCGAGGAGCGCTCCGAACGGAATTCGCGAACGAATCGATCCGTCCAATTGGCGAACCGGTTCAAAAGAACCGATTCGTAAGAAGCGAAAAGAGCGATCGGAGGAGGAGAGGCGCATCTGGAGACAATAGAAGGCAATGCAGAGCTGCGCTTTGTCGCTCTGATCGAGGGCTGTGCAGTCAAAACACAGAAATATAGAGATGATGGAGCGCTAAATCTGGATATATTTCTCGTTATTTTGAGCTGAGATCCAAGAGGAAAGATGAATCCTGCTGAAGCGGCGGAGGACGGACCCACTGATTCAGACACGGATGCATTCTTCAAAACAGGTACGATGAGAGGAGAGATGGAGAGACGCTGATCTCCATAGATAGGCCTGCGTTTGCCTCTTTATTACTATTATTAGTGCACGTAATTTCGTTTCTTCATGGCGTTTATCTCTTCGTAATTTATCAGACCACTTTTTAATTCCACAATTGCTCATTTTAATGTAGGCTATTTACACTACAAGTTTGAATCGCTTTGGCTAATTATTGTATTTAACTTCTATATGTTATTAATTTGGTGCTGTCTGGCAATGCAGTTTTTGTTTAAGCGCGCTAAATTGAAAATGAATTGAGAAAGAGACGCTAAACATTTATGCTAAACTCAACAGAAGATTAAAGAAAAAGATGAAGGCTAATGGGATAAATCAGGGTGTTATGGTTTAAGGATGCTTGAGGTCCAGGTTTGTGTGATGGGTGATGCTGAGCTAGTACCATGATCCTGCTTGGACTGACAGCTACACTGAGCTTTAGTCTGAAAAGCCAGCCCATCCCATATCCCTCGAACAGCACCATACAACTTCTCATGCCTTATTCCCAGGACTGTGGTTCTTTATTCTTATGCTGGTTAGTTGTCATACAAGTCTATTAGTGTCGAATCACAGTCATTTTCATGCACTTAACTGGGCTTCATGCTGGGCTAATGGGACAGTGATTGGGAAGAAGCTAATTTCAAACAGTCCACTCCGTGTAACAGCGCTTGTGTGTGGGATGTGCCAAGAAGTTTAATGTATGTTTAACCCCAATTTGAGGGAGGCTTTAGGCCATGGAGTCAGGAGTTGATTTTGCGTCTGGCGCAATACACATTTATAACAAGCACATTCCTTGTAACATATGCGCCCATACAATTTATGTTGTTCCTATTGTCTTTGCAAAGTGGACATATAAATATTTAGAAAGTGTATGTTGAGTTGAGTGCAGTTAACAATGATGTCACAACAACACTTGGGTCAGCTTAGTGACAAGACCTTGTATTATGTGCAGCACTTCTGGAGTTTTAGAGAGGAAATGGCTGGAAGAAATGCTAATGTTTAGGTAAGTGGTCCAGGCTGTGAGACCCCTGCTGAGGAGTGATGCATAAACCCTGCTGTTTTACACAGCGGGCTATAGGTCAGGATGCGGGTACACTACACTACACTACACACACTCTCTCTCTCTCTCTCTCTCTCTCTCTCTCTCTCTCTCTCTCTCTCTCTCTCTCTCTCTCTCTCTCATACGCACACAAACAGAAAACACATGTACACATGGCATAACACAACTTCCACTTGTTAGCTGCCGTTCTTTCCGTCTTTTCAATGTGAGAGAAGTTCAAGGTGAGGTTTTTTGGAGGAAGTGTGTGCAATATCTCAGCTTTTGAGCTGAAGGTCATATCTGCAAGGACAGTCTGATAAATAACAACCATTCTCAGAGTTATCCCACAAACTACTGAAAGAAAAATCCTGAAATACAGACCAACCGAACTAACCTGTAGCAACACAGGTTCGTTGGAAAAAACGTGCCTCTACCTACATTTTTGCACAACTTAAAACATGTACTAATACATACAAATCACTGCACTGAAATGAACGACAATAAAACAGCAACAAGCTTTATTGCATTTCACACAAAATTATGATTACAGTAGCAGATTATCGATTAATAAAGACTTAAAGGAACTGTATGTAAGAAATATATTTCAATGAATCATAAAATGGCCCTGATATGTCACTAGACATTAAGAGTTGTTAAAAAGTTGTTGTTAAAAAACATTTAAAAGTTGTTGTTGCAGCCCTCAACTGATGTTGATGTTGACATGTTGTGTTTTAGCCTGAAGCTCCGCCCTCCACCTATCGACCAATCACGAGTCAGTAGTGTTTCAGCATCCGGGTTGCCAGATCTGCTCTAGTTTCCACAGCTGCAGATCTACAAACGTTCTTGCTGATCCTGCAGCCTATCTGGCAACCTCGAGTCAGTGGAAGGGGGATAGTGATTGCAGTACCAGTTTTGGCCACAATCTTACATACACTTCCTTTAATAAAGACCCAATGTAATTTAATTTAGCATAAAGTCTGTGTCACCACAGACACGTTTTCCCAATGAGTCTGGGTTAAGATTTTTACATTTTCTAAGATTTCCTTCATTCTTATGTAGAATTTTAACTTGGATACCAGCTGAATTTAGCCCCGCGCACAACACTGTGGTCGGGAAGTTCAGTCTGGACTTGATCCGTTGTGGAGCAACTAGAACAGCTCAACAAACCAGAGCTGTTCAGACCAATCAAATTGTCAGGGCGGGCTTTATAGGATGATGGACAGATGATCAACAGTAATGTAATCCACCTCACAATAGAGTGCTTGAGTTGAATTTGTTTACTAAACGGAGAACTTGTTTGTATATGCATTCAGCTTTAATATTTCTCTCAAAAATGATGATCGCGTTGGTAAGTACTCTGTGTATCCTTAAATTCATTTACAACACATACAAATGTGTGTGCAGTTGAGTTCTGAAGAATGCGTCACTTACTCCGTTGCTCTGATTGGTTGTCGGTCTGTCCAATTGAGTGCAGATGGATTTTCGCCCCATAATCACAGCCCAATGGAGCAGTATCAGATTCATATTCTGACTAGAATCTGAGTATGACGACGTCTGGCGAGTAGAATTTGCTGTTTTTGGTGTTTGCCAGGGTGTTGCAATGTGGTTGGAAGTGTGTTCTAGGTGGCCACAATGAAGTCCCTATGATATTTCACCCATATTTCATGGGAAAACAAAACTATTTGAAAAGGTGTTCATTTTGTACACTCTAAAAGAAGTACTTTAGGGGTACAACAACTTGTCACTGGGGCAGTGCCCTTAAAAGGACATCTTTGTGCCTTTTAAGCCCTAAAAAGTACATATTAGTCCCTTAGAGCAGCAATATACAGAAAGGTACTATGAACCTTTTAGGGGTTGACAAGGTACAAATTTGTCCTTTTTAGGGTAATGTCCCAGTGAGATGCTGTTGTACCTTTAAAGGTGCAATGTTTGCAAAATTGTCTTCTGAGAGTGTATAAATTCATCATTTGAAAATAGATTTAAAAAAAAAAAAAGAAGTATGAAGGTTCACCTCTAAACATAATCATCACTAGTCGAAAGCACATAAGCAAATAAGATTAGCCACCAATTCACCAAAACAAAATCAATAGTTATGATTTGCCATGAGATTGTGTTAACATTCTGATCCCTCATCAATCGGACTCAGACTTGTAACTAAGTCCAATCACAAAGTAATAGCAAACCTCTTCAACACACTACATGATTTAGACATTGTTCATTTCATGTCTGTAGCAGAATCAGTGCAGAATGAGTTCCGTGTCAATGTATAAGCCATTTATTTCTTCTCACCTAGATCTTTAGAGCAAATAAAGAACAAAGCAGGCTATTTTTAGGCGACATCATAAAGGCATTGTTGAGTTGTGCAGAGTATTGGTTTTGAGATCTACCATCAATGATTTGCAGATGTTTGGAGGTCTGGTGTAGTATCAAAGAGCAGAGGGGTTTTTACTGTGGTTTTACCCAGTGAAAGGGAGGACATCTGCAGAACATGGCCATCGGCCGTCATCAATGGATAGACAGATACATCCTGGCAGCTCCTGCCCCTAGGGCCAACAAAAAGCCAGGAGGATATAATGGAGGAAGAGAGAGGACAGAGTGAATAGGGCTGTAAATCTTTCTTCTGCCACACCAGTTGCAGTGGGTGTTTGCCCTCCTAGAGAAAAGATGTTACGTGGCTGAGTGAACAGTAATCCATTCACAAGCACCACACTCAGCGATCTGAAGAGGTTTTTATACCCTCGGCCACATGGCTCACTCGCTGCATGTGCATTCAGTCTTTATGGTTAGATTAACCTACTACACAGTACTATAGATAGAGAGTCCTTGTTTAAAAAAGTACATTTTAAGCCATTTTTAAAAAGAGCACTCTATGGAAATGATTTATAAATTAATTTAAAGAATATACTTAAGTTCTGAAACTGTTTTCCAACATTTAATTGCAAATGAAGGAAAGTGTAATATAACTTAAATGTAAGTTACATTTAGATTGCTTTTTTAAGCAGGACTTAAAGGGATAGTTCACCCAAAAATGAAAATGTGATGTTTATCTGCTTACTCTCAGGGCATCCACAATATAGGTGACTCTGTTTCTTCAGTAGAACACAAAATATTTTTTTTTATTCCAACCGTTGCAGTCTGTCAGTCGTATAATACATGTGAATGGTAACACATGAGAGTGTGAGAACTATGAGAGTAAAAAAACATGCATATACAAACCCATATTAAACCCGGCGGCTCATGACATGTATATATAAGACATTGATGTCTTAAGATATGAAACGATCAGTTTGTGCGGAAAATCAAATGTATTTATATATGTTTTACCTCTAATACACCACTATGTCCAACAGTCTTCAGCGCACGATCACTTTCGGTGAGTGAGGTCAATGTATACGATATGGCGTAGCGATACATGTGAGAAATCACTTCCGGCGCTACCGTAAACTACGGCAGATCGTGTTCAGACCTCACTTACAGGAAGTGATAGATATTCGATAAGCCATCCTTTATGGCCCAGGAAAAGAAGGACACATTTGTAAGCCGCCTTTAAATTAGGACAGCCTTCATTACTCCGCTGTGACACATTCTGAATTGGGACGTAACATTTAACTACACTTAAGTGGCTGTTTATTCCATTGCTATGAAGTGCAAGTTTTTGCTATTTATTTGCAAGTAAATTTTTTTTGTTCAAACATATTTTAAGTACATACATTTGCACAGTCAATACAATTTAGCACACTTCCTTTTTCACAAGTGTGGCTCTTCGTTTTATTAGATAACGGTTTAATTTCTTTCTGACCCCATGGGCAAAAAAGAAATGAGTCACTGCAGCTCAGAATACATTGATGAGTTGGCTGCTATTCTTGGTATAAAGAGGTTAGATTTTGAAGGAATGAGAGAACAGCCTTTTTCCTCTCATAATAATTGTGTTGATTGTCTTATTTGGACCCCTCCTTTGATATCCTTCCTGTTATAAGCTGTAACTTCCTTCTGAAGTCCTCTTTAGCACTGCTTATTAAACAGTATATGACTGGTTGTAACTGGCTCACAACAACAGATGAGGCAAAGCTGTCTTTATATGGATCAATGAAATGCAACCATTGTGTTTTTGTGAAGCATCTGGGTTCTGTTGTCCTCTCTAAGGTGGCTGTTAATTGATTACTTAATCCGACATCTGATCAATACATTGGGTGGCGGTTGGCCAGGCTTTAATGGCCATGAGGAAGATGATTTGCAAATCCGGTGTGCTTTTGACAGGGCTTTTTTAAGGCTTTGTTTAGTAGGCAGCAAAAATCTGATTTCATGCCATATACAACTCAAATCCGTTTAGTTGTTTGTTGTCTGAGCTGAAACTGAAAGAAAGAAAAATCGTACAAACCCAATCCAAACCACATACAAATGTGACTCGAAATCCGATTAACATTGAATTTCTGGATTTTTTGGAAATAAACAGTTTAAATAGTCAGTCCAGTTACAATTTTAAGTGAATGACTGTAATGTCATACAGAAAATGCAGTACTGTCTAGCTGTCTCAGTTCACTCGTGTCACATATAGCTTTTACTATGTAATGAATTATGATATGAGCGTATGTGGAAAGGATGCTTATATCATTACTATGGCAACTGATGCAGATATTGACTAAACTGTCTCAACAAATGATCTGATTCATCATGCAGTCAGTGACCAAAACTTGTAGTTAATGTCATGGTGAATGTCTGGCAAAAGTTTGCTGAAAACATCTGGCAGCAATGGATTTTTTGCCACTACTGGCAAACACATTTTTTTTTGTGGCAAATCTTTGGCAAATATGTGAAACTAACTGGAAAAATTTATGATGAACCCATGACAACAGTCCACAAGCAACAGTTGTTGAACTTTTCACTGAAGTAAATGATTATCGGAAAACCGCAACAAAAAACATATTAAATGCCTGTCACATTTTTCACTCATGCAATATCCATTATATGACTGACCTAAACATTTTGGAAATTTGGATTTGAAAAGAAATTGGATTTATGAGTAGTGTGAACAAAGTCCAAGAGCTTTTGTTATGAGGCAAAGCTAATGAGCATTAAAGACACTAGGCAGAGAGAGAGAGAGAGAGAGAGAGAGAGAGAGAGAGAGAGAGAGAGAGAGAGAGACAGAGAGAGAGAGAGAGAGAGAGAGAGAAGACAGACAGTAATACCAGAAATGTCTTGACCTTCTTTAATCATTCTACATTTTTATTTTTTTGCAGAACGTTTTGTGTGATGGCAGCTTTAGTTTAAGGGGATAGAATGTACAGTTTGTAGAGAATATAAATATCATTATGTCTATAAAATGTCCCCATAGTACATGGAAACCCAACATGCCTCTTATACAGACACACACAGTGTAGGTTCTCCAGTTTACATTGATGCATTGTTTGAGCTAAATTGGTGCAGTATGTGATACGCAGATCATATGAGCCCTAATACTCTAACATATTTTGCTCCTGTACTTTCAGAGAGGGCAATAAGCACCATAAACATCTGATAAATTGCAGAGATGGAATCTCCTGAGCAACATAGTATTACATCTGCCATATGATTTGTTCCTAAAGCATTCATGAATCAGCCTTGGTCCTCTGAACGTGTTGCTGTACTCATGGTGCAGTCCTGGTTTGGTTTTTGGCAGATCGGGATCTGTTTCCACTTAGCGTAGTCAGAAGAGAGAAGTGGAAATTGGCTTTGGCAAGTAAATAAAGCGTACTCGCCAGTTGGCCAGTCACTTTTATAATGCTGCTATTGACATAATGACCTGTTGCCAAAAATATACAAGGGCAAAATAGCAACATAATTCCTTTGTTATATGAAAACTATACATTCCAATGATAAAGTTGTGGTTAAAATGTTTTAATGTTTTTGAAAGAAGTCTCTTATGCTCACCAAAGCTGCATTTATTGGATTAAAAATGCAGTAAAACAGCATTGTGAAATATTATTACATTTTTAACGGTTTTCGATTTTGAATCTTCATCAGCCATCTTACTGTCATTATTATCAAGGCAGAAAACAGATGGAGGCAAAGAACCACTGATGCGATTTATCTGACTCGGAACTACCACTGCATTAAACAATTTTATTGCACACCTTTTAGCCAATCAGAATCGAGTATTTAGATATACCATGATAAAACAGACAAAGGCTACATCTGAAAACTTAAAAATGCTGCTTTGGCAGGACGCATTTTAAGGTAGAGAGGCATCAAAGCACGTCAAAATCCAATGATAGCTTCACTTCCTGTCTCCTGAGAGACCTTCATCTGATCGATTTTTGAAGGCAGCGTAGATGTAGCCTTCACTGCCTTTGATATCCCACAATCCTGTGCGTTTCATTCTGTGACAGTTAAGCTTGAAAAAAAAAGATGGCATCTGAAAGTTGCTGTTGGTGGTCAGTTTGTTTGTAAATATACGTTTTTGACCATGTCATTTCTAGCGATAAATTACTATTTTAGTAATTAATTCACTTTTTTTTTTACTAAAGCTCACTCTTTTTGTTTTTTGGGTGACCATTAAACCGTTTTACTGCCTCAGAAGTCTGTCTGAAATCAGTTTTGTGAGGTACCTTTGTGCTCAAACGCTGCCTGCAAAGACATTGCCTGATAGGGCAGCGAGGCAACCAGTCTGCCTACGTTTTGGGGCGCAGCCCAAGAGTCAACTGAACTGTGACCCTGAACCACAAAACCAGTCATAAGGGTCAATTTATTTAAATTGAGATGTATACATCATCTGAAAGCTGAATAAATAAGCTTCCCATTGATGCTAAATAAGCTTTCCATTGATGTATGGTTTGTTAGGATAGGAGATTATTTGGCGGAGATACAATTTGAAAATCTGGAATCTGAGGGTGCAAAAAATCTGAAAATTGCCTTTGAAGTTTTAAGTAATGCATATAATAATACATTATATATATATATATATATATATATATATATATATATATATATATATATATATATATATATATATATATATATATATATATATAATATCTTCATAGAACACTCAAAGGAACACTCCACTTTTTGTGAAAATAGGCTCATTTTACAACTCCTCTGAAGTTAAACAGTTGGGTTTCACCATTTTTGAATCCATTCAGCCAATCTCCGGATCTGGCAGTAGCAGTTTTAGCATAGCTTAGCGTAGATCATTGAATATTAGCCTATTTTCTAAAAAAGTGGAGTGTTCCTTTACTAATTTTTGGCATAAAATAAAAATCAATAATTGTGACCCAAACAATGTACTATTGGCTATTGCCACAAATATATCTGTGCGACTTATGACTGGTTTTGTGGTCCAGTGACACACACACAGCTAACAAATAAATAAAACAAGGAACAGGTGGATGAAAACAATCATGACATCATCATGAGTCATCATGACAACAACTGAACACAAGCTAGAAACCATGACAATTGATGGGAAACAAACTAAAAGTCCGTGAAAATAAAACTGAAACAATAACAGAACGTGGCAGAGATAAAGAAAGAATACAATTTACATTAAAGTACATTTTAAAATGCATGCTTTGATTGAAGGATTCTAGATGTGATCATGTGTGCACGAGACAGGGCTGGAAACTGCTGATAAAATCCTACAATGCCACAGTCTGATTCAGACTGATTAGACTGACACACAGCAAGAGACGCGCACAGCCGGTGCTGGAAAAACCTTGGCTTTCTGCCAAAGTGTGTGTGTGTGTGCGTTCATGTGTACCCCCCCCCCCCCCCCACCACACACACACACACACACACACACACACACACACACACACACACACACACACACACACACACACCTCACCCCTCTCACTCACACACACACCACGCTGTCTGTGTCCTGCTTGTGTGAGGAAGAACAATAGAGCATGATGCTCACACAATACACTGCCGGCCAGCGTGTGTCTGTCTGCCACATCACCTCTTTTGCCTTTCATTTCTTGTGGTTTTCTCTGCTTTCCAGTTTGCATTTTCCGTGCCTTTAATGTCTTTACCTCTCCATCTGTCTCTTACACACTTTTGTTTAGCTGACACACACACACACACACACACACACACACACACACACACACACACACACACACACACACACACACACACACACACACACACTGCAAAAATGATGATCTTACATTTCCAGGACACATATCTAAATATTTTAAATTACTCAAGATATTAAGTTTTTTGTTTTCTGACAACATTTTATGCTCAAAATAAGAAACAATATATTTTCCCTTTGAAGTAAGTTTAATTTTCTAACCCCATTGACAGATATTTTTTCTTGTTTTAAGCATAAACTTACTACATTTTGAAGTTAAATTTAGCAGAAAAGACTTTCTTCTCAAGCAAATGTATCTTGAAGTAATAAAAACTAACCCAAACTCAAACCCGCCCACATTTTACAAATTAGAGCATCCCCAAACTCACTTCTAGAGACACATTTGTCCTCAAACTAAGTAATCACACAATGAGGATGCCCTAAATGTCCCTGGGTACTTTTAAGTCACTTTTGGAGCAATTTTATCTTTTTGGTTTTCCATTAAGTCAAAACTAAGTGACCCCCATCCCCTACACACACGCAGTTGAAGTGTGGCAGATGGCTAATTGGCCGGTTTGAGACGGTGGGTTTATAGCGCGAGTGAGAGCAGATTTGAGTGGATTATAGAGTCATGATATGACGTTGAGGGAGATGAGGTTTAGTGAGAGGGATCCCCATTTCCGCAGTCTGTTCCTGCGCTACGTAAGCACGGACTGACACTTAGCACTGCAGGCTAATGGAGACAGATCTCATTAGCTGATCCTCTGCTTTGAATGAGGCTTTTAGAAGGATTGAGGGAGGTATTCCCTGCGGACCTGTGAGTCTGCATCTGCGCTCCACTGATAAAGATGCTGCTCCATTCAGCCATTCTCTTTATTTTTGATGGGCGATGGCAGATTACACCTGCAGAGTTCAGCTGCATTTCTCACCTACATGCAGGCTTAATGATAAATCAGACTTCTTTAAAGATGATGTGTGTAATGATGGTAAAATATATATTTTTTTTTCTGTTGAATTTTATTATGCATTCATTTTAAGCACTCACTAGAGATGGAGGAAAATTACTTAATGGCAACTGATAACTGGCTCAAGAATGCACAATGGGTTTTCACATTATGCTTAAATTCTTAATGCTTAAATTTTCTTAATGGTAAACCCTGTAAGGGCTTTTCAGATTTGAAAAGAAGTTAACCGTTGGTCATCCTAAACCCTGGGTTATTTGTAGTGCCAGTACACAACTGGTTTAAATCATCAAGTCTTGACACACAAAACCTCCTTGGCTGTTTTACAACATGCAGGGTTTGTGTGACTGTACAAAGCGCGAGGCATGCACTCTCTAGCAGGGTTTCTTAACACTGGGGAAATGTCCCAATTAGTCCTAATTCTGTGACGCTAAAGGCCAACTTTATCTCATAAGAATTTGTATGAATGTTTTATTTGTATTTTTAAAGGACTAGTTCACTACAAAATGAAAATGTCCTGATTATTTACTCACCACCATCTCATCCAAGGTGTTCATGTGTTTCTTTCTTCAGTCGAAAAGAAATTACGTTTTTAATTTCTCCACATAATGGATTTCAATAGCAACCAACGGGCTGAAGGTCCAAATCAATGGAGTTTCAAAGGAAGGGCTCCAGAGGCTCTGCACAATCCCAGCCAAGGAATAGTGTCTTATCTAGCGAACCGATCTGCTATTTTCAAAAATAAATACATAAATACATAAATCAACATTTATATACTTTTTAACCTCATATGTGTGACTTCTTCTTCACGACGTATAATGTCATCACATCAGTGTGGTCACACGTTACACAGGTGGAAGTACCGACCCTATTCTTCTTTCAGACAAACGTGCCACTTCGCTCCAGAAGGCCTTTATTAACCCCCGGAGCCGTGTGTAGCAGTTATATGATCGATAGATGCACTTTTATGGACTTCATAATGGAATAAGCCATTCACTGCCATTATAAAGCTTAGAAGAGCCAGGACATTTTTAATATAACTCTGATTGTAGTTGTCTGAAAGAAGAATGTCATATACACCTAGGATGACTTGAGGGAGAGTAAATCATGGGATCATTTTTGTATTTTTTTTGTGTGAACTAACCCTTTAAATTCTGCTCTGTATATCATAAAAAACTATTGTAGACCACCAGAGAGGCCTGTGAATTATGCTGCCTTCACATGCTATCGGAAGTCTCCTACTTCAGAAGTCGTGATTACGAGCTTGTTGTGTTCAGGAGCTTTGTTGTCGGAAAGAATGGAGGACGCCAGGTTCATACTTTTGTGCGTCTTTTGAAAATGTTATTTTAACACTATAACCATTTTAGTCATTTCCCGGTCCCAGAAATCCATAGAATCACTAACAAACAGCAGCACAACACGAAAGCATATTGTTTATAATCACACCCACAATAAAAGCATAATGTAGACAATAAAGGCTGCTTAAAGACTAAAATGGCAATAGTTTTCAGCCATACATGATCCTATTGTATAGCTACTTTTACCACTATGTAGATAGTCAGCTTGCTCACTATTCTGGAATGATGGTCAACTAGATGCGATTTTCATTGTGTTTAAAATACACAATATGCTTCAAATGATTATTAATTTATGTAAATATTAGGGCTGCACGTTTTCAAGTTTTTCATTAACCGTTAACCGAGGCCCTTAGCGGTTAATACTCGGTTAACCATAGTGTGCGTCAGGGTTATTTTTAGTTTATTAATTTGACGACCACCATCTCCGTAGTGAACGCGCCTATAGAGGGAAATGCACATCATGGATTACACAATCAGAGAGTAGCCTATTTCTTTTCGTTTTAAATTGTTAAAAGACATTTCAAGTTTCTTAAGATCTATTTCATGTCTGCGAGGCGTACGCTGAGTTTCGTTAAATTAGGATGAGATGCGCTCCAGTTCACGAGCAATGCGAGTGGCCGCGAGGTGAGGGCGCCTGCATGATTAGAGCATGTAACGTTAGTAAAATATGCAGCTGAGAATGATTCACACAGACACAGCGTTTGACTCGCGCGGCTGATGAGCCTCTCCCGGCAGAGAGTTCAAGCATCTGTGGACTCGTCCCTTCAGCTCTGGCCATCTTGCTTTCAGTCCGCGATCAGCTTTTTTGTTTTCTTCATTACAGTTAAAGTAACGTCTGCTTTTCTCTAGTCATTCACAAGTTTCTCACTTCAAACTTTCTTTCTTCTGATTCGTTATGCACAGCGCGCGCGGCTCCCGCTCTGCTTCTGCCCTAATGCGACTTTTAGTCCAGTGCGACGTATGTTATTTTCCTCTTCATGACGCATATTTTGACTGATGCGACTCATACTCCGGAGCAACTTATAGCCTGAAAAATGCGGTAAGCACTGCATTGCAATACTTGCATTTCGCCCCGTCACTCTCATTAAAGTGCTCCCAAGCTTTCTTTGCCCGCTTAGAAAGCTGGTCATGACTTCTTCTTGTGGATACTACCCTAACCCTATGGATACTACAAATGTCTGGGAGCGCTCTGGTGGTCTATAGGGGTGCAAACATATATTACAACTAAATTCAAGGCACGTCATTGACGCCACTTAACCGAGCAAAATGTTTCACTCGGTTACGCAATTTTTAACGGTTAATCGGTCAATCGGTTAACCATGGACACCCCTAGTAAATATGTACTACTTTAACGACAAGACAATTAAATTGTTGTGGAAAAAAAACCTAATAAAACACCTGCCACAGCAGAAATTTGTCTCCCATCTGACATTTTTAACGTCTATCTCGGGAACTTGGGTATCAAAATTATTTCCGAACTTCCCAGTGGTAAACACGACATCAGAGGGCGTTCATGTGCAATTTTTACCTCGAAAACTCGTATTTACGTTAATTCCGATAGCACGTGAAGGCCGAATTAAACTCTTCATAATTCGGACTACTTTGGTACTGCTCTTTGACATTTTTCTATAAATTAATTACTTTTATTACACTTGGCTGTGTATGATACAAATGTTTTTATTCTGTATATATTTGTAAAAAATGGCCATGGTTAGTTTTAGAGGTAGGAGTAGGATTAGCGGTTCAAAAATATCTATTTAATGATAACTAAAGTGCTCATTTTCTGCCTATTTTTGAGTGGATTATAGAGAATAATTATTATGAAAGTAGATTGCATGATCAAAACATTCATTGGTATTCTGATTGCACAACCACATTTAGAGGATCTTACGAGTAGAACGCATGCCACCATGCAGCAGAATATTTTTTACACTTTGTTGTTGTTGCATTGTATGTTTTTTCAAATCAGGGTATTGTAGACGGTAAAAGCACCAGTGCTAAAGAATTTAACATTTCTTGAAGAAATGGTGAGAAATTTGTGTTCCCCAACTTCCCCTATGACATATGAAGGTCTATAAAACATCTGTAGAGTTTGGATGTATTTTACATTTCATCAGAACACCTGCTCTTGCTGTTTCTGCTGGATTTGATGCTTCGATTAGTCTGTAGTCAGTAAACTTTATTTCAGATAAGTTTGAGAGCATATCTATGCTTTCATGATTTATGTTATTTGATGAAATGAGACACCCAACCCTTTGAAACTGCTTCTCAATTGCTCCCATTGATCTTGAAAAGAAGCATTAAGATGTGAGCACAGTCCCACAGTTCTACTCCAAACATATGTGCAGTCAAATGGTGTGTGAAATGCACTTTAATCCACATTTCACATGAAATTGCATGACTGATCGTTATTTTCCCCCCACTTTTTTACTAGAAGCTTCTCGCAAGCGGATGTAACATCAATCAGACAAATGAAAACCATTCAAACATCTTCATCTGAACCTTTATGGTTGCTCAAAGGTTGCTCTTTCACAGCTCAGTTAGTTTCTCCGAAATTCCATAGAATAAATAAAAACAGACACAAATGACTCAATCGTCGGAAAATAGTGAGAATTTAGAGTTATACAATTCATTTGTAATGATCTTTCAGATCTTGGAAGTGCTTTATTTAGAAGATGTACTGTGATGTTTAATTGCAAACTATAATAACTGTAAATGGCACACCTAAACATATTTTGGAGACACTTGAGATCTCTTTTGATTCTCTAGGGAAGACACATGAGGTCACAAGTGTTTCTCAGGAGAAAAGTCGACTTGACTTAAAATCTCCCTTCACTCCAGGTCTAGTGAAACAATTGAGATATTAAAGAGATCTAATTTGAGATGTTTCTTTCTCATGGGTGTTTGCATCTGCCAGGATTCTCTGAAGGGTGCTCAGCTTTGATAGAAAGAGGAAATGAAAACACCTATTGAAACAGTTCCAGTGGAAAAGAACATGATTCCTTCTTTATTGTTTTCCACGGCTGGGGGGTACCATGACTAACCTCACCTAGGCAGGACACACACACACACACTCACATGGCCACAGGCTCCATAAGGATTTATGCAGGGAACCAGAGAATGCTCATGCATTTTTAATCTACTGCTAACTGAGAGAGGTGATTTGAGAGACAAAGACAGAGACAATGAGAACAAGAGAGTCTCTTGCAGTCAGTCATTAGCGCTGTTTGCTGAGATACCCTACTTGGATTTGAACAATAAAAGATTAAACTTTGTCCTGTTAATGGGACAAACATGAATGATAGATAATATTTAGTAAGTAGTTAATTGGTAACTAACTAACGATCACCCAGCACACCTATGAGCTCGCAAACACCCACAAAACTGTAGTCGTGGTGAAATGAAGTAGCAACAGATCTTTTCTTCTTTTTGAAAATGCTCTCCCAAAGTGGATACATTTGGAACCGTTTTTTCACGATGACACATTAGTCATGTGACACATATTGCACACATAGATATCTAGGGTTATATTGGGATTGTTGTGCTTGCTATATATTTTCATAGTGTTGCTAAAGATAAATGTTTCTTTGTACAGTCTTCATTCCTGCAAAAGTGACTGAAAATTGACTCGGAATTACTGTCCTGTGGCAAAACATGACGTCAGTGTGGTTTTGACTGCAACTTGGACGCAACACCTGGAGTGGTGGGATATTTTCCTAATGAAATGATTGTGCCAGAAGGATAGCGTGAGCATTTCTGCTCTCTTTGTATCGTCTTGTGAACTTTTAGTATGTTTTACGCATGCGCAGTAAGGTGATTTAAGCATTTTCAGATGTTTCAATGTGGATGAGCAACTTTTGGAAAACGCTTGAAAATGTTAGTGTGGACAGGGAGCATTATGAAATGTATCCGTATTAATGTAGCCTTAATCTATATCTATTGTCCACTTTCATCCACTTCTTTCCTGATTTCTTTGAGGGGAGGGGCTTTGGGTGGGTACTCTTTCCATTTAATGGACAAAATAAGCTCAAGCTATTTACATATGAATGCGACCAGCGGTGATGAAAGAACATACAGAGAGCATCAGCTTGCGTTTATGCTCTGAAGAGAACATTGGGCTTAGGTTTTTCGTTTTCTGTCTAGGAAACGAGTCTTTCTGCATTAAGCCAGAGAGCAGGCTGTTTTTTTGCGAATGTTCGAATGCATTCGACCACATGAGCATTTACTCTACGGAAGCTATGCGGTCGTTTTTGACGACCTCTGGAAGTGGTCGAAAGTGGACAATCTTGAAACGTTTTAGACTCCGTTTACACCTGTATTTAGTGTCATCTACTTGTGATCTGAAGGACCAAAATACATCTAAAATACCAGGTGTAAACTGAGCTGTCATCGGTTGTTGATTGGATGGAGACGAATGTGAATGGAAGAAAGGCGCAGAGTACGTTATGACATTTTGATTAAAGTTTGTGAGTCCAAAACGAATGTAAAAATTAAACGTATGCTTGGATGAATCACAATAAGATAAAAAAAAAAACACGCTTTTCATTTCCTTGCCAATTTTGAAACCACTCCGACCGCCTTAGCAACTGCATTGTAATGCTCTGACAACCACCCACAACTATGTAGCATTGTGCCGGGAGTTTACAAAGACAGGCACCAAAATTCATTTTCTCTTATGTTGCATATGGGAATTTCTTCATCCTGCAGTGTAATACAGTAATGTTTGAGTGCTCTGTTGTTGAGGTGAAATTGTGTTCTGCTCTGAGAGTTCAGCACTGCAGGACAGGAGACTGCTGTGTTCAGCACACACACACACAGATAGACACACACAGATGAAAGTGTAGGGTAAGCCAGCTAAGGCGAACAGACTGCTTGGTGCAAGAAGAGCTGCTTGGCTAATGCTTTTAGAGCGTTATATTTCATTGGGAGAGAGGGGAGTGGACAGAGGGATATAAACACAGTGATGCTTGATGGAGGATGTCTGCGAGCATGCAGCTCAAATCAATGGCTGCCCGTAAAAAAGAAGTACACTTTTCTTTTAAAAAGAGTACTTAACATAGAGTTATTATATTTTAAAAGAATATACTTAAGTGCAAATTGAATGTAATATTTAAATTGTATTATAGTTTATATCTATATTAAATACAGTTAGCTGAACTTTGAAGTGCTTTTTTGACCCACTTATAGGGATAGTTATTAAAATTGACATTTTGTCATCATTTACTCACCCTCATGTTGTACCACAGCTGTATGAGTTCCTCTGTTGAACACAAAATAACATATTTTGGAGAATGCTGGTAACCAAACAGAACAGCTTCAACTGTACTGACATTCTTCAAAATATCTTATTTTGTGTTTAAAAGAAGAAAGAAACTCATAGAGGTTTGGAACAACTTGAGGGTGAGTAAATTATGACTGAATTAAACATTTTGGGTGAACTAATCCTTTACGTTTGTCTCACCAGAACAAGCTCAATCTTTAAAGACTGAACATTGGTCTGGGGAGTCTGCTCTGTATTTTCAACTGCACTAGAGGCGTGATCAACGGGCGTAGTTCAAATGACGCTGTACTAGGGCTGAAACGACTGGAGTTACTCGAATTTAAAAAATCCTCCAGGCAAAAGCATCTGCCTCGATGCTTTGTTTAGTCCATTTAACTACACACGGATGTTGCAGAAATAATTTTTTTTTTGTGTAAGGACTGGGAGTATGAGTGGATTGCGGTTATATCTGCAGTTCAGATGGGTAAACATCCCAAAAATTACAGGTGGATGAGAGAAAGCATTTAATAAAGAGGCCAAACTATAATTTCACTGTAAAACGCAATGAACTTGTGTTGCACTAAGGTGAAATAAACTATCTTTAATGTAATTACTATTGAAATTTCTATAACATGTTTTTAAATATATTAGTAATTACACAGCTGTAATGATGAAGTTGCAATGTAGTACATTTAAATATATGTATGTAATGTAATGTTGACTAACATAACTTAAATTAGAATCAAGTACTTTACATGTACTTTAGTATGTTAGTAAACACATATACAACATATGTGTACTTCTTTCAAACAACAAAACTTAATTTATGTAGTCATGAACATTTTAAAAGTTTAGTCATGAAAGTGTAGCATCTTTACACTGACTTTTTATTTCCTTTTAATATTATATTATCCACAAAGTACATGTTTTTTATATTACTTTTAATATTTGAAGTACACTCACTACAAGTGCAAATTCAACACCCACACTTCTTTTTCACAAGGGTGTGCTTCATTGTTCTCTCACATCTTTCTCTTTATCCTCTTTAAAACTGTAAATCAAATCAATTTATTTTACTTAAGTTTGTCTACTTTCATAGGTAAGAGGATTTGTGTAGAAAATCAGAATCACACAAACCACTGGTTTTACCTGGTTTAAGATGGTCTAGCTGGTCTAGCCGCCAAGCTGACAAGTGCCAGACCAGTTTGTCCAGGCTGGGAGACCATCTAACCAGGCTGATTTTTTTCAGCAGGACGTGCTTCAAATAAAGTGACATTTAGTTGTTCTTGTAGCAGGGTGAATATTTTTTAATTTGAAGCGTTGTGGCTTATGTGTTGAGTTTGCATGTTTGTGTATATGTGTGTCTGGGGTCATGACTCTCTTTCTGATTGGCCAATAAAGTGGCGACTCAGCTGAAGAGAATAAACGATGGCCTTAACAGTGTGTAGATGTGGATGTGGTGGACAACTGATCTTGGCACTGTTCAGCAGCACATTAAATCTATGAATAGCCTGTGTTTATAAAATCCCAGAAAACAGATAAACCATGCCGTCAGGAGTGACTTTTTCCAAATTCCTACAATTATGGTGTTTGTTGTGTACAAAACTTTCTTTCCATGATTCCCGTCATGTCTTCTTAGTGATGTGACCCGTGAAGTGCACTTAAACCTGCTTCAGAGGTCCAGTGTGGTTTTAAATATCAGTTGTCCACCACATCCACATACACACACACTGTTAAGCCCATCGTTTATTCCCTTCAGCTGAGTCGCCACTTCATTGGCCAATCAGAAAGGGAGTCATGACCCCAGGCACACATATACACAAACATGCAGACTCAACACATAAGCCACAACGCTTCAAATTAAAACATGTTCACCCTGCTACAGCTAAAAGTCACTTCATTTTAAGCACTTCCTGCTAAAAAAAATGCATCCTGGTTAGAGGGTGCACACCATGAACACCAAGATGATTTTTTTGTGTGTAAAAGTTTTGCAATAAACATTTTACATTGAATGAACAGCTGTTAAATTGTCTGTTCAGACCGTCACTAACATTGATATCATGTCATTTTTGTACAGAGAGGGATTCTAATGTCTTTTTTCATAATTTTCACAAAACTTATAAGATTCATGATATCTGTCACATGCTATAGCCGTTGCTGTTGGTGGTGCTTGATAAACACTATAGTAAGGTAGGATCTGGAACAACTTTACCAGCTCACAAGGTGCATGGAAGCAGACAATATAAAAAGTGCAAAAAAAGGGGACCCAGCAACACCTGTGGCAAGGGGAGCTTTACATGTTTCGGCTTGAGAGCCTTTTTTAGGATATACAACTGACACAATGCATGAACATTTGAAGAAAACATCTCCAAATTGAGTTACTCATACAAACTACAAAGAAACTGAACAACAGCTTACACACTACACTTAATACATCATACTAGTTGGTTAGAAGGTTAAGGATCAAGATGAAACAATCACCCAATCAGAAAACATCCTCATCAAATACATATGCATATGACTACATATGCTATCGCTTGTTTCTGCGTCTTCTTCACATGTCTATTGTTCTGGAGATTCTGTACTTTTTCAGAAGATGCCTACTGTTTAAAGAAACCCAGAAATTGACGTCATTGGCGGGGAAAGAGTTAAAGGGTTAAAAGGTTCAGTCAAAGATGAAAAATATTCGGTTAACGTAACCACTTATATATGTGGTATCTGCAGGGCTTGACATTAACACCCGCCAACCCGCCAAATGCAGGTAGATTTCAGCTGTGGCGGGTACGGCAGCCACTCCCACTAGCCACTTTGGCGGGTTGAATATAATTTACAGCTAAATGAAATGCCAAGACCGTCGTATCACAGAATTAGCTACAATTCAACTACAATTCTTTATCGATTAACTTGCAGTTACTGAAGGAAAAATAGGCGGAATCGCGCTGAATAACACACAACAACTCTCTCTCTCTCTCTCTCTCTCTCTCTCTCTCTCTCTCTCTCTCTCTCTCTCTCTCTCTCTCTCTCTATCTCTCTCTCTCTCTCTCTCTCTCGTGCGCTGCGCTCTCTGCGATTACCGTGATCAGTTCTTCTTGCGCCTGAATAGTCAAATACACATGCACACTGATGTCAAAATGTCCATCGCTTGGAGTATCTCGCATGAACATAGTCGGTTATGGCTTAAGTGTACGTAAACAGGTGGGTAATAACTGGATATGTGTCAGAATATTATATCCATGCATTTAGCAGTCCGATTAAATACCTGCCTGTCATTAATGTTAATCTAACAACTGATGTTAAATACACAAACATATTAAATAAATATTAGTATCTGAATTTTTTTTTGCTTACATTTATATATATATGTATATAGCCTAGCTGATATACAATGTAGTCTTGATTTTGACTCTTCATTTTAAAGTTTGAAAGGGTTTTAAATATTCTATATCAAGTATATGACTGAAAATCAAGTAATTTAAGCATGCCAAAGTCAACTTTAAACATATACAATGTAATTTCCAGACAGCAAATTGTGGCCAGTGAAAATGCAGAGTGGCTAGTAACTTTGGAAAACCACTAGCCACAGTGGCTGGTGAACAAAAAAGTTAATGCCAAGCCATGGGTATCTGCTACAAAGTCTACATTTTCTGCTATTATAAAGCCAGGTTCTTGACAGGTTTCATTAGATTCACTCTAACATGTTGGTTAGATGTCTAAGTGGGCAGTTTTTTTAAGTGCTTCCAAAGCCCAGACATCATCAACAAATCGTGCAGGTATTGTTGTCGAAAGCTCTAAATGAGACATGAAGGCTCTGAGCAGGTGGACTGATGTGTAGAGAGGGTTGTAAATCTCTGCGCCTGCTCTCCGGGTGTTATAAAACACTCAGATGTGTTTGAGATGGTTTCTAATGATATCACCCTCCTCATGTCTGGATAGAGAGAGCAATGGGCCCCCATTGAAAAGCTCTGCCAAAACCCTCATATATTTCTGCTTTCTGGGAACATCTGGAAAAGCTATCCTTTCTAAGAGAGAGAGAGAAAGACCCTCTTGTTGAAATCCTGAGGGGAAAATGTCTTACAGATAAGTAACATGGAGCTGGTTTCCTACCAAAAACAAGTGTGTGTTTGTGGAACATGCGCTGCTGGAGATGGCTTGTGTGACATGTTGTTTTACTCCTGCTTCACTCTTTCTCAAAGAAGCAAAGAAAATGACCAGCACTCTGGGATGATGAGGGTGTTCGGTGGAAAGCGCTCTCGCTCGACTAAGAGCACTTTGGCTGTCACTCATGTAATCGGCGATGATCTGAGTTTGGATTGAGTCACTGGCATGGTCCAGCCAGCCTTTACTTCATAATCAGATGTGTGAATAGTGTGTGTATTTTTGGGATTGTGCAGGAGTGGAACACAGCTGGTGTATTAATGAACGGACCGGGAGCTTTGGCACAGTAAACCGTACGGCTGGCTGCCTGCAAGAACTAACTGTGGCATTAAGAATGGAGATAAAGACAAAGAAGCTGTCAGAGCAAGCTTCATAGAATTAAATCCGTGTCACTTTAGATGTTGGGTTAGAACTAATTCAGCGCTCTTACAAAAGTTTGGCATAGTTACTATAGTTTCTGCCAAAAAGCTGTAGTTAGTGGTGTCTGCTCATACTCACAGATCTGAATTTTCAATCAAACGTGCACATGGCCCCTTCGATGGGTTTTAAATGCAACTTAAATATTTTTAAATTTGATAATTAAGTTACATGATTATATAAAATAAATAGTGCCCCAAAGTTGTCTTTTGGTGATTTTTAAAGCCAAATAGCGTATATGATTTGTGCAGTTTTTGTGTGATGTTGGTTGGGGCAAGCAGTCCACAATTTTACAAAATGTTAATTTGTCTACACAACACAACCAGAGTTTATCATTTAATGAAACATGTATATGTCAGCCTTTTCTGAAAATTATGCACGCTAGCGAAAAACTACAGAGTTTGAGTTCTCTGATTCAGAAAATGCTGAGATAAGGTCATATTTAGTCTTGTGGTGTCCAATGCATCTCTGTTCATAATTCACACGTATATAACTGAGTCTGAAGACACTGCAGTTGTAAAAGTGAAAAAAGTTAAGTTTTATTATAAATAATTAATTTTTATTTGGGGTTGGGTTTTTCCTATTAAACACAACCGGTGTTATCAATAAGTCATCTCAGCGGGTTTATGACGACAATGGAACAAGGCCATATTTAGAGGCCAGAAAATCAGAGACTTGGGCTTTTTCGATTCGGAACTGCCCTAAACTTGTGTGAACAGCATTACCCTTTCTTCTGAAAATATATGATTATAGTCTTAACTTTTTCTTTTTGACTGTTCATGGTAGCTAACAGATTTCAATTTACCCGATTTTTATTATAGTAACAATAACTGTAGTAACTATGGTATTTTGGTATTTTTGGACAAAATGGTTACCGGGATCCATGACAGTCCTTAGAAACCACAAGAAACTGCAGACTTTGGAATTTAGTGTTGATCGCATTCACATTTTTCTTGGAAAACTATTAATATGACTTATTTGAGATTCTTAACACGGCACATGTGCAGTGCCTTGGGCAAGGGACATAAATCTTTAAAACCAATAATTGCAACTCACAAAACCTGGAAATCAGAAAGTAACATGAACAGAAGTTCAATTACCTATGTAAGAGGATGTTTGAAATGTGATTCAGATATGTGGAAAGGCAGATACACACATACAAACATTCAGACCGGCTTCTCAGATGCATTTAACAACCTCCAGTGTCTGACATGTTGGAATTTGCATCCTAAAAGGATGTGGCGAGGGAAATGAGAGCTTTGGATAGAGCTGCACTCCAGGACATATCAGGGCTGATTTCATATTCCGCACACGCGCACGCGCACACACACACACACACACACACACACACACACACACACACACACACACACACACACACACACACACACACACACACACACACACACACACACACACACACACACACACACACACACACACACACACACACACACACACACACACACACACACACACACACAGCCCTATAGTCGTTATTTGCCTATGACTTTCTAAAATCATCTGCAGTTTTTCTTTGGAAGTCAAAAAGAGAATATTTTAGAATTTTAAGAACAGTTTTTGGGGGACTTTGACTGTAAAGCAGCAAAAAGTACTAAAACATAAAAGTAATTAATATGGCTTTTTCAAAATTAAAGACATTTTTCTTTGAATAATTAACATGAGTAAATAATGACTGGTTTTTATTTCTAGGTACACTATTTCTTTAAGAAAATAATGCTGAGGTCTGGGGTATGGTGGTTGTTTCATGCTGTGGTTGGGATGGCAGACATGCATGTGTGTGTGTCCTAGTTTGGAAAGAACGGACATTTGACATTCAGCTTGGATCTAAAAGAACTGACATGCTGACTTGTATTAAGATGACATGGAAAAAAAAGTCTATTTTTGACAACAAATCAAGTCTAGTCATGTCTTATTGTGGTGGTCTGGCATTTGACTGCTGCTGCCCTACATTGTGTTGGCAAGCACTCGGCCAATTGAATTTTTCCTCTTTCTTAACTAAAGGGAAATGATGGTTCCCTTTCAGTCGGTCACGTTCGACGTACGTCAGAACTGAACCGACGAATGGGATCTTACTTTAGAGACCAATCCTACTTCGAGCATCTAACAACGAGCCAATGAAATTTGGCATGCGATCACGCATTCCACGCTCCGCCCCGCAGCGCGGGTATAAATAGGAAGTGGAATGGTAGATCAGCGCTTTCTACTTCGGAGCCGAGCAGTGCTTACTGTTTCCTACGAAGAGTGTCTGACTACGAGTCAAAGAGTGTTGAGTGAGAGAGTCTGCCAGTGCGGGTGATAGGGCGCGTCAGTGAGAGACCGTCTGATCAGTGATCAAGCGATCTAAAGGAGCTTGTTGGTTCGCTGAGCGTTTCCCATACAAACTGTTGGTTCGCTGAGCGTTTCCCATACAAACTGTTGGTTCGCTGGGCGTTACACACACAAATACACATCACTGAGAGCTCACACAGGCTTGCAGAACGAACTGTGTGGAGCCGCGGTCATCTCCCTGAGTGCTTCAGCACACTAAAAGAGCAGCTTTCCATTCACAAAAGAGCAACACGGTTTGACCCTGCGTCTTTTTCAAGATGTCATTCAAACCGTGTATTCCTGGTATGCAACTGTTTCCTGTCCTCTTTGACGGCCACGAGCGCATGTGAGATTGCGATCGTGGGTGATTCATGTTCTGGTAAAGAACATGGTCACGTCGGCGCGTTGTTCGTCTCCCCCTTCTCATAAAGGGCTCGAGTGTTCAGCGCGCCGTGTGCCGTCGAGCGACCGGCTGACAGCGGTGGTTGTCACAACAACCGGCGCGCGTCAGTCGGCGCTCTAGATGCGCGGTCGAGACTATGAAACCTCAGATGGGGTCGAGTCCCTTCGCCTATCCCCCGATCTAGTTCATTTCTAGTGTTACTGGAAAAGGGCTACTTTGGCTGATAAGCGCTGGTGGCCTGAGGATTACAGTGGGGATTCCCCGCCGGGTAAATCCCCTCGGGCCCCCACTCCTCTATCGCATCAAAAGCATGCTGAGACTCTGTTCGTGGGTGGTACGGATTCTCTCATGAGAACACGACCACGTCAGGGCATTGTTCGCCTTGCCTTCTTCATAGAGGCTTGAGCGCTCAGTGCGCTGTGTGCCGTTCTGACGGCCACGTTCACTGTCTCGCATGCCTGCTGGTAGTTGAAGGTGGAATCGCTGATCCTAAAGAGAAAAGGGCTTAGCGTTTCATTTTTGGCTCTGGCAGAGGACAGATGTCAATTGCTGCATCGGAGAGAGGGAAATATGGAGGGTCAAAAGGGCCAAAAATGAGACAAAAAAAAAAAAAAAAAAGTGTCATTGGTTTCCCTCTCTCACTGCCCTCTGCCCTGCACGCACGAGGGTAGTCCCAGCCCAGGGGTTGTGCAGGAACTGCGTGCGGTGTTGGACCTCGCCCTATGGGCGGCGAAAATCACTGCACGCTCCCTGGGTCAGGCGGTGTCCACACTAGTGGTCCAGGAATAGGGGGCTAACCTGGCAGATATGCGCAAGAAAAGCCTGTCTGTCGGGCTGGCCTCCTCGGCGGCACCATCGAGAACTTTGCCCAGCAGTTCTTGGTGGCCCTAGAGCAGACGGAGGCGTTGCACCAGGGTGCCGACGACCAGCTGCTCGGTCGTCGGTCGCAGCGCCTCTGCCGGCTCGCAGCCGAGGGCATCCCCTCCTGCGTCCGCCTCCACCCTGCTAGAGCCGAGCAGCAGCCTCCACTGGAGGAGCAGGGTGCCGGACGCGAGGGACGCCCAACCCGTCCAGGGCCCGCTAACCGGCAGGCAAGCGCAAGGGGACGCGGCCCTGAGACGGGCCGGCTAGGGAGAACAGGAGCTGCTCGGGGGAGACGATGTTCGCATCCCTCCCCCACCCCCCCGGAGGAGGACCGGGGGGCCCTGACTGGTTTCGGTTCTGCCACTGGCTCTCCGGAGTCCAGCGGTACCCACATTTTAAGAGCAGTTTCCTCTCTCTCTGGGCCCCAAGAGGGTCAGGTTGGCAGTGTGCGACGCCCACGGGCCTTGTCACTCCTTTCCTACCCTCCCGTCGCCAGGGGGCAGTTGTGTGGGCCTCGAGGACGCCCCCGGGCCTTCTCACCCACACACTTCCTCTCTCGTGAGCACTCAGTCAACACTCCGGGCCGCCCACGGGCCTCCCGGGTCGGGGCTGAGTGCTTCACTTCCCTGCCTCCGGGCAGTGGGCAGCAGAGTGGGCTCCGAGGACGCCTCCGGGCCTTCTCACCCACTCTCTGTCCAAACCAGGAATGCTCAGGCAACACTTCGGGCCGCCTCCGGGCCTCCCGAGTCGGGCCAGAGTACTCCGCTTCGCTGCCCCACCCCGGGCACGTCTGTGGTGCGGTTGGTCCCGCTTGCACGGTCTCTGGGGGCCTGGCTAGGTCTCCCCGGGCCGTCTCGCTGGCTCATCCGTACCATCAGACTCGGCTACGCGATTCAGTTCGCACGCCGGCCGCCCAAGTACGGGGGCATCCTCTTCACCTCTGTGCGAAGCAGCGATGCTCAGGTCTTGAGGTCAGAGATCGAGGTCCTACTGGCGAAGGACGCGATCGAGCCGGTTCCTCCAGCCGATATGAAGACGGGGTTCACAGCCCCTACTTCATTGTGCCCAAGAAGGGGGTGGGTTATGACCAATCCTGGACCTGCGAGTTCTGAATCGGGCCCTGCACAAGCTCCCGTTCAGGATGTTGACGCAGAAACGCATTTCCAATGCATCCGTCCCCAGGATTGGTTTGCAGCGATCGACCTGAAGGATGCGTACTTCCGTGTGTCTTTCTCCCTCAACACAGACCGTTCCTACGTTTGGCGTTCGAGGGGAAAGCATATCAGTACAAGGTCCTGCCCTTCGGGCTGTCCCTGTCGCCCCGCGTCTTTACGAAGGTCGCGGAGGCAGCCATTGTTCCACTCAGAGAACGCGGCGTTCGGATTCTCAACTACCTCGACGATTGGCTGATCCTAGCCCAGTCGAAGGACCAGTTGTGCGAACACAGGGACCTGGTGCTCAGTCACCTCAGCCAGTTGGGCCTTCGGGTCAACCGAGAGAAGAGCAAACTCTGTCCCACACAGAGGATCTCTTATCTCGGTATGGAGCTGGACTCGGTCAACCGGACGGCGCGCCTCACCGAGGAGCGAGTCCAGTCGGTGTTGAACTGCTTGAATATGTTCAAGAGCAGGACAGCGGTCCCACTGAAATTCTTTCAGAGGCTCCTGGGGCATATGGCATCTGCAGCCGCGGTCACGCCGCTCGGATTGCTTCATATGAGACCGCTTCAACGCTGGCTCAATGGCCGAGTCCCGAGGTGGGCGTGGCAGAGCGGTCAGTACCGGGTCCCAGTGACTCCTTACTGCCGCCAAACCTTCAGCCCGTGGTCCAGCACTTCGTTTCTCCGGGCCGGGGTGCCCCTAGAACAAGTGTCCAGGCATGCTGTGCTGTTCACGGATGCCTCCACCACAGGCTGGGGGGCCACGTACAACGGGCATGCAGTTGCTGGTCTGTGGACGGGGCCGCAATTGCATTGGCATATCAATTGCCTCGAGTTACTGGCAGTACATCTGGCACTCCGCCGCCTCAAGGGGCCGCTATGTGGCAAGCATGTACTGGTCCGTACGGACAGCACCACGGCCGTTGCGTACATCAACCGTCAGGGTGGTCTACGCTCCCGTCGTCTGCTCCAACTCGCCCGCCACCTCCTCCTGTGGAGTCAGAAGCAGCTGAGGTCGCTTCGGGCCATTCATGTCCCTGGTGTGCTGAACCAGACAGCCGACGAGCTCTCTCGTCAGCCGACACCTCCGGGAGAGTGGCGACTCCACCCCCAGGCGGTCCAGCTGATATGGGACCAGTTCGGGGCCGCACAGGTCGACCTGTTTGCCTCTCCGGACTCGACCCATTGCCAGTGGTACTATTCCCTAACCGGGGGTACCCTCGGCACAGATGCACTGGCGCACAGCTGGCCCCGGGACCTACGCAAGTATGCGTTTCCCCCAGTGAGCCTTCTTGCACAGACTCTGTGCAAGGTCAGGGAGGACGAGGAGCAGGTCTTGTTAGTTGCGCCGTATTGGCCCAACCGGACCTGGTTCCCAGAACTCACACTCCTCGCGACAGCCCCTCCTTGGCCGATTCCCCTGAGGAAGGACCTTCTTTCTCAGGGACGGGGCACGTTATGGCACCCGCGTCCAGACCTCTGGAATCTTCATGTCTGGTCCCTGGACGGGACGCGGAGGTTCTAGATGGACTACCACAAGCTGTCGTAGATACCATCGCTTCAGCTAGAGCCCCCTCTACGAGGCGCCTCTATGCTCTGAAGTGGAACCTGTTCGTTGAGTGGTGCGCTTCCCGCCGGGAAGACCCCCGAAGGTGTTCGATCAGTGTCGTGCTTTCCTTCCTGCAAGAATGGGTTGGAGAGAAGGCTGTCTCCCTCCACCCTCAAGGTATATGCTGCAGCAATAGCAGCGTACCATGATGTAGTAGAAGGTAAGTCCGTGGGGAAGCACGACCTAATCGTCAGGTTCCTCAGAGGTGCGAGGAGACTAAATCCTCCTCGTCCATCCTCGATACCCTCTTGGGACTTAGCTCTAGTGCTCCGAGCACTTCAGAGCCCTCCCTTCGAGCCTTTGGCGTCTTGTGAGTTGAAAATCTTGTCAATGAAGACAGTGCTCCTGACGGCATTGGCCTCGATCAAGAGGGTAGGGGACCTGCATGCACTTTCGGTCAACGAATCGTGCCTAGAGTTCGGGCCGGGTAACTCTCACGTTGTCCTGAGACCCCGGCCCGGATATGTGCCCAAGGTTCCTACCACTCCCTTCCGGGATCAGGTGGTGAACCTGCAAGCGCTGCCTTCGGAGGAGGCAGACCCAGCCCTGGCTTTGCTGTGTCCGGTCCGCGCTCTTCGCGCTTACGTTGACCGGACCCAAAGCCTTCGGACCTCAGAGCAACTCTTCGTCTGTTACGGAGGCCAGCAGAAGGGAAAGGCTGTCTCCAAGCAGAGGTTAGCCCACTGGATAGTGGATGCTATAGTCTTGGCCTACCAGTCCCAAGACGTGCCTTGCCCGTTCGGTGTAAGAGCTCACTCCACTCGGAGTGTTGCTTCTTCCTGGGCGCTGGCTCAAGGCGCCTCGCTGACAGACATATGTAGAGCTGCGGGCTGGGCGACACCTAACACGTTGGCTAGATTCTATAGCTTACGTGTAGAGCCGGTATCTTCCCGCATCCTCGCCCCCAGGGGCCAGGAGCGCTAAGTGCCCGTTCTAAGTGTCGGCTTGCGAAACGCCACTCCCGCCCTCTGGGCCGGATACGTGCGTCTATTGTCTCCAGTTGTGTTCCCCGGGAAACCGGCTAACCCTGTCGAGCTCCTCCGTCACCCCTCCGGTGTCAGACGTTGCGGACCGTCTGACGCCAGGCCTGCACCCGTATGCTTGTGAAACGTGGCTGTAGGCTGGGTCCCATATGTAGCGGTTCCCTCACGGCAACCCCATATGTGTATTCTTCCACGGTTCCAGCTACCCTTCGGGCTAGCCCCGTGTCTTTCCCTCGACAGAGCCCGCTCTGTCGTCTCTGGGCGTGTTCTTTCCCCCCTTCAATCAGGCTGGAACCACCCCAGAGACTGCCATATGTTGCACTACCCTGCCAGGTTAGTCCTTATGTGTATTCTGCCACCTCTCCTTCCCTGAAGGACGTGGCCCCGCAGCGTACCCTCTCTCTCTCGAGGTAGGCACGCTTTCCCAGCGTTATCCAATAGTCATTCTGAGTGGGTCTTGCAGAAACAGCAGTGACTGTACTCCCTGCTTGGAGCCCTGACTTCCGTACCATACTAGACGGTGCAGTGCGCTCAAGCAGGACGCTGGAAGGGCCAGCATCCTGGCGTTTTCCATAAGGGATCCCATTCGTCGGTTCAGTTCTGACGTACGTCGAACGTGACCGACTGAAAGGGAACGTCTCGGTTACGTATGTAACCCTCGTTCCCTGAAGGAGGGAACGGAGACGTACGTCCCGTCGCCAGATGCTGTGCTTCCGCTGGGAGTCCGGTCACCTTTCGGCTCCTCAGCAGAAAAAGCGCTGATCTACCATTCCACTTCCTATTTATACCCGCGCTGCGGGGCGGAGCGTGGAATGCGTGATCGCATGCCAAATTTCATTGGCTCGTTGTTAGATGCTCGAAGTAGGATTGGTCTCTAAAGTAAGATCCCATTCGTCGGTTCAGTTCTGACGTACGTCTCCGTTCCCTCCTTCAGGGAACGAGGGTTACATACGTAACCGAGACGATTTCTCAACTCCATTTTGTTTTAACAAGCGGCCCAGTGCCCTTTAGCATTTGAGTGTTTTTAGCATACATGAAATATATGTCTGGATTCTAAAAGTGTATTTAAAAACAGATGTCACCAGCAATTAAAGCTCATTTTCTCATATGTGGCCGTCTCCAGGGCAACCGCGCCACATGCTCACAGTGGATCTTGGTGCATGGAATGAGAAAGACCATTGAACCACAATTGACTAAACAGATTGTGCACACAGCACCACTGTATGTTTTATTAGCAGAAGAAAGGAAAAGTTGGCTAATTGAATTTCAAGGTGCACTTAATAAGTTTCATATTCCACAGGCTCTTCTTTATCTCAGAGTTCTTGGACTTTATAGTGACACCTATTGGTGTGGATGGATGAAGTTGTTTACTTACATATCGTTTCTCTTTTCTTACAGTTATGGTTTATCTATGGATTCTGGTATTTCAGTGTTTTGCCTTCCAAATGCTCCGTGAAGGCATTATTTATGCAGTTGGGAATGCAGTATAAATTCAATACATGAAACTTTGTTTAATTTATTTATATTTTCTCATATTACTCATAATACTTTTCATATTAAATTCTCATATCACTTTCCTTCCATGAAGCTGTAATAGTGCCCCCAACGAAAATGCACATCCGTGAAAGAATTACACAATTAATTCCTGTGCTTTTGTCCCAGAAACGATGTTTCAAGCAGGATGTCTGATGTGCAAAACTGGCACATAAGCATCAGTGGCAAATCAAGGTGTACACAAATTAGAAAATCACAAAACATCAGACATAGGGGAATTTGCCAGCTAAATTAGCTAGTAACATTTTACCATAAGTTCAATTTGTTAACATTAGGGAATGCGTTAGGTGTCATGAACTAACAATGTGCAGTAATTTTATTTCATAAAAAATTAATGTTAATTTGTCAGAACACATAGCTACTTTTGAATGGCCGCCAATGGATAAAGATGTTCTTTGTGGCCAGATGGTGTAGTTACAGCATCTACTACTAAGGGCTAATGGGGCCATGCTAACCAACTTAACCTTGACCTGACTGGGAGAAACAGACGATCTTATACAGCATACAGAATATGGATTGTACATGTATTTGCTAATCATGAGGTAATCTAAGGTTATGTTTCTTGCTCAAAAGTACAATTCTGTTCTTGAGTCAACCCTTGAGAGTTTTGATCCTACAACCTTTTGGCAACAAGCCCAGATCCTAGTTTCTCTCCTAGAGTCTACTGCGCTCTATCTGTTTGACACTCATTAAGTGAAGTTTGTGAAGAATGAAAACTTACTGTCAGGATGAGCCTTTATACCAAATGGAAATATTCACGTTTCTATTTATTTATAATATTTACTGAAGGATACAACGTAAGATGTAAGTTATGCGCTATGGAAAACCATGCATCGAGCCAAGCCGCTTACGAGTGAGTTTGAAGCGCTTTATATAAAGCATGTCTCATGTTTATGACAACTTGGATTGTGTACTTTTTCCGCTCACTCTGTGTCCGTTGTTATTTGTGATTTGTACAGTATTGTCCTATCCTGGGGGATACACAGTTTCACTCATTGTATTTATACACAGACACATTCAATGCATTCAGTACATTGTTTCCACACACATGAAGGATACATTTTGGATTGGTCATTTGTTTAGTAATTCTGAATGGATCCGTGTACTGTAGTAGGTCTGCAGTCAGGTCAAGGTGGTTGCTTTAGTTTTTGTTTTTTGTGGCATCTTCGTGTGGTCCTGTTCGGTATCGCACTTGACTTGTCTAAAATAACTTAACTCTGTTCCATGACAGTTTTCCAGCATCCCTCCACCACCCCATCTCTTCACTTCTATCTATTCCTATTTCATCCTAGGATGAGAGAAGTACTCTGGGTTCCGAGCTCATGTGAGTGTGAACTTTGGGAATGTCAGCCCTAGTCGTAACACATTCCTCCCATCACCATCATTAAAATTTTGTGACTTGTGCCACAGTAGGCTTTCAGTTGGCTCGGACCAGACGGGATAGCCTTTGTTGTCCTCGTGCATCAATGAGCCATGGGCGCCTAACACCCTTTTACTGGTTTGTGGTTTGTCCCTCCTCGGCCCACTTTTGGGAAATTCTCGCCACTGTTGACCGGAAACTTCCCACAAACCTTATTGTTTTAGAGATACTCTGACCCAGTCGCCTTAGCATAACAATTTAGCTGTTCAGATGTTTATTCCTTCCCATTTCTCCTGTATCCAACACATTCATTATGAGAACTGATTGTTTGCTTAAGATAACTGATTGATTGCTTACCATCTGATCTTCCCAGACCTTAATATGTGGCCTCGTTAAGAGATGATCAACAGTATCCTTTTCATCAGCGACTGGTGGTAATGTTTTGTCTCTTCAGTGTATATATTATAATCATGTAAATTATATAATCATGAACCTCTAATGCTAAAACTTTACTACTGTAGTTGGCTATGTGTTTGCACTAACAAGCTACACTGAACTCAACTGAGCCTTGCCATGCAAAATTATTGACAGGTAGAGAGCATCTAACTCACTAAACAATAGTATCTCGTCATTATTTTTTGCTCTTTACAGAGATGCTCACAGAGACTGTTGTGATTTTTCAGGACATTAATGTTATATTTGATGCATAGTAACAATAAAAGGTGCCTCGAGGAACCTTTTGGGGTTTTTCACTTTGCCACACCGGCGGAAACGTCTGTAGATCCTCTAGGCACCCTTTCAAAAGAGGCGGTTCTCCGAGGAACCACCCAGGATTCCTGAGGAACCCTTCCTTATGAACCAAGTTTTTTCCAGTTTTTTCCTCAAAAAACTAAAACCAAATGCAAAGCAAACATTGTTTATTAATAAACAACAATATTCATTGAATAAAATATTAAATAAATATTGAACCTACTGTTTCTGCTAGTTACATACACTATGGGATGTTGGAATATGCTGGAACACAAGAATTGTTGTGGTGGTTCTCTTCTTCATTCTACATGGTGCATTTACAGCACAGATTTATTTTGTCAGGGGAACAAGAGAATGTATTTTTAGATGTTTGCTCAGAGAAGTTTTCTTCAACAGAACATAATGCATTTTTATCTCAGTAAAACTTCTGCAACCTAGCTTAGTTAAATGGCTTTCCCTCCAGCGCTAAACTCTTCTAAAATTATTACTTTCTTGGCTGGATACTGCATAAGTAGTGAGAGAGAAAAAACTCTTCTACACTGATGTGCTTTTTGAGACATCAAGACAAAATGTTTTCAAGACTTCATTGTAAGTCAGGATTTAAGCACATGTTGTGTGGTTAAGCTTTGTTTTTGCAAATCTCTCATTAGCGGAGTTGCTAAAGCAACCGTTACTATTATAGCTATTATAGTTAGGGGTTTTTCAAGTGTTATACTTTGCAGTTTTACTCATCCCACAATGTTTGTGCTACAGATTTGCATGATAGCCCAAATCCTGGGGCTTGTTAAGGACAGGTGTGCTATTACTCTTCTAAGAGATTAAACACTGAAGTTTTACATGAGAAAAACAAACACAAAATAACGTTTTTAGACAAACTGGCTGTGGCTTGGGGGGACACTTAAGCAACATTCTGGACACTAACTTTAAACAGGCTAAAAACCCATTGGAATACTATAATAACCCCAAATCAGTGCCCTGGTTGTCATCCATAGTATCACAGAAGTTAGTTTTGCAGTGGTAGGCATAAATATATCAATGTATCCACCATTTTAGAAGAACAATATCTCCGACACTGTCTGAAAGTAAACCATTGAAATATTTTGGCATTCCACAGCATTGTGTAGCTTACCACCAAGATATACATTTCAGGTGTAATAAGGATACCTTTCACAGGTGGAAATGTGCCGTTGGTGACAAAATACTGTAACTACTAGGAGTGTGACGAGACCGATTTTTCCACAGTATTTTTAAGAAAACCTCAGTGATGACTAGAAAAATAGTCTGGAGGTGCATTTTGAAATGTTTTAACGAATCAACTTGTAATGAATGTCATTTCAGTTCTACTGAGTATGAATTATTATACACAGTAAAAGACAACAAGCACTGTAAAAGGTTTTGCCACAAACTCGACTGGCTCGTGTCACGAGATCTCGTCACACCCCTTGTAACTATTATTCTATACTGTGTTAGTTGTAATCCCATGATTTATTTGTGTGCTGACAACACATAATGATACAGTAATTACACTATTTATCTAACATATGATTTCAATAAACATATTGTTTGTATTATTAATATATTTAATCAGTTCACTGCTTTCATTTAAATTTGGCAGTAGGGTTCTCTGGTGATCAGTAATATTTATAAGAGTATTTATACATCATTCACGCCTCCTCACATTGTTCTAAGCCTAAATGAATTTCTTCCTTCTGCTGAACACAAAAGAAAATATTTTAAACAAATGTATTGGTTGATGCACCAATACATTGACTTCCACTGTATTTTTTTTCTTCATACTGTGGAAGTCAATTGTGCACATCAACTGTTTGGTTACTCATATTTTTCAAAATATCTTTTGTGTTCAGCAGAGGAAAGAAACTCATACAGGTTTGAAACAACTTGAAGGCAAGTAAAAGATGTAAGATTTTTGGGTGACAACTATCCCTTTGACCAATATCTTTTTTTGCTTACCATATGCAAAATAATCTAACATTAATGATAAACTAAATCCTGTGAAAATCAGCTGCTAAAGACTATTGTATATATAGTTACTGATGATACATGTGAATAAATAGGTTGCAGAGACAGTCCACTTGCTCTCTAGTGTTCACAGACAGATAGTTGTACTGATGTCTCGCCTCACCCTTTCTAGGTCCAAGCGCTCTAGTCTTTCACATCCCAAATGTAAACTACCAATGGTCCTAATATACACCCGCTATGTACAGTAGTAGTACCGAAGAATTAAAATCTAACCTTCATCTTTTTCTGAACTGTTAAATTGTTTAGTGTCTGTGATGCTGTGAGCACAATGACTGTACAAAGTCAGTTCTAAAAAGCTTAAATTAAAAGTTTTTTTAAATGAACAGGGCTCATAAATGGCTATTTAGGTTGTATTGGAAAGTAGAGGCCTGGACCCGGAAAAAAGTATTCGATACTTCACAATAGCTTATGGAGCCAATAAGAACAGTCACTAATGTAATCTTTACTGTATGTATAGATATCTATTCTGTTAAAGGAGGGATAGTTCACCCAAAAATGAAAATTAGCCCATGACCTTCAAGTCATCCTAGGTGTATATGACATTATTTTTCCAGACGAATACAATCAGAGTTATATTAATAAAGTCACTAATCCACGTATTATAATGGCAGTGAATGGCAGCCCAAAATTTAAAGCCCCAAAAAAGTGTATTCATCCATTGTTAACATACTCCACACAGCTCTGGGGGGTTAATAAAGGTGTAATGCATTTTTGTAAGCAATATATCCACATTTAACACGTTATAAAGTGTTAAATGCACTTAATAAGAACGTGTAACACCTCTCGCATTTCAAAACGCCTATGTTCATGCGTCGCAAGTTACGTTTTTTTCGTAAGTTGAATACTGAAGGCGGTTATTTTAGGATTTGTCTTAGACAAACGTATCGAATTGCTTCAGAAGGCCTTCATTACCCCCCTGGAGCCGTGTGGAGTACATTCAGATTGTATTTATCTGAAAAAAGAATGTCATATACCAACGCTATCTCACGACCAATTCGTACTAATTCATACGAGTGAATAAAAGGTTTCTAATTCGTACAAATTTGTACGACCTCACTCGTACGAATTCGTACGATTTGTCTAAACCCACGTGAAGGGTAGGTTTAGGGGCGGGGTCAGGGGTAGGTCATTCGCATGAATTCATACAAATTTGGTAACTCGTAAAATATGTACGAATTAGCAAAAATCGTATGAATTCGTACGAGTGAGGACGTATCAATTAGTACGAATTAGCCACCTGGTAAAATTAGTACGAATTGCCGTGAGATCGGGTTGCATATACGCTTAGGATGACTTGAGAGTGAGTAAATCATGTGAACATTTACATTTTTTGGGTGAACTAACCCTTTAAGGACCCTTTAAAAAAATCTATTTTTTTTAATACGCTCATCTTCTACAGTCTATATAACTGAGTTACTCTAATGTTTGTAACCATGACTCATGACATTTAGTGAGATGCATTGATTGTCATCTATTAAAGAAAAGCAGCAATCAGAAGCCTTCTTCCACTAATCATGTCTGCGAAAGCCATTCTCTGTAAATAACCACCTTCACTTCCTGATTATATTACTATTGGAGCTCTAAACTCTCTCTTGCACTCTGCAGTACACTAGAGATGTTATTAATAGCATAGTTTGAGGTCGTCCTGTTTCATTTATTGTCTCTAGCCTGGTGTGCTTTAAGTGCTCAGGGTGCGTTTTTGTTGGCTCTTCTAGAAATCTAGAACCCCAGTAAGGGATTGGCTGCTGAGTCAGGCTGCTCTCTGTGACATCATCGACAGGCACTGAGGTAATCACTCCAGCCGCGGCATTAGCTGAGTGAGTGGGGGTGGAACAGGATAATGGAATTATATCCCCCGCCACAGAATGGAGATAGATATTGATGGCTTGCCTTTACTTACGACACATACTTACCAATGAGATTTGACGTCCCCGGGGACTGTAGAGACAAAAAGACCTGTATGTTTTGTATCGGTCGTGCTCATGCAAGACCATTTCTTTGTGTGTGTACATATGGGCCACAGCACATGTAGTGCAACGCATGTTCGTCATCCGGTGGTAATGGAGGAGGGCTGGTCATTGGAAATAGCTGTGATTTATTTGATTTATTTTCCTCAGCTGTGTATCATTTAGTGTAATGGTAGGAAAGCAAGCTCTGTTAATGCCATGGAAACAATGGATTAGGTCTCTCACTTTAAAGCAATTATCCAAAAATGTACGCTATGCGAAGCCTGGGTGTACACTACCAAAAATAGCCCCTGCTCCAGCTCATGGAGGTAAAACAATCATCCAATCTCTTACCACAGGCCCCACAAACATACAGCTTATAAATGCTAATGCTGCATTGTTTCAAAACCTATGAGCTTCCTACCAAGAAAGCATTTTAAGGTATATATTTTTAAGGTATCATAGCCCTTCCCACACAAAGATTGGTACCAAAAATTTGGCAGAATAATTATGCTGCTTTTTTAGATGCCCTCATCTGGTAAAATTCTATGGTTAAATCGTACATGTCACTACAGTGTTTCAATCTTAATTTTATGAACAGTGCAGCGCTTCCGAGTTACGTCAGAGCTACACCAGAACGCCGGCTTAACATGGGTCGACGGTGTTCAAGTGAGCACCACAATGCAGAAGCTGGCCCATGTAAACTGTGTAGGAGCCTGACACAAACAAGAAGAAATTGTAGAATAAAGTTGTTATTTTTGTTTGTTTTTTTGCACACAAACAGTTATGTTGTTTCATAAAAGGTTGATTCTTAATGACACTGTAGTCACATTAACTATTTTAATGATGTCTTTACTACCTTTCAGGACATTGAAAGTGTTCATTTAGTTGCTGTCTATGAAGAGGTCAGATAGCTCTCAGATTTCATTAAACATATCTTAATTTGTGTTCCGAAGATGAACGAAGGTCTTACGGGTTTGAAACGACATAAGGGGAAGTAATTAATGACAGAATTTTTATTTTTGTGTGAAATAACCCTTTAGCTACTTCCCAATGAAATTGGAATGGTCAGTTCTTTTATTGTTTATGAAATGAAGTGTTTATTATGAATAATTTATTAATGCATATCCACTTCATGTGCCATCATAATAAAAAAAAAATCACAATTTCCACTTAAATGGTAGCATTTTATTTAGGATGCTGCCTTAATGTCCCCATTATACTCACTGTGAAAGTTATTTTTTGTTCTTTGCTTTGTGGTAAAATGAACCAGTTTGAAATATACGTGACCACCGATATACTTTTAGCGAACATCGGACGCAGTTGCAAAGAGAAGATGAGTATGTAAATATGTGTTATGCACGTTCCTCTTTGTAACGAAATCAACGCACAGCAAAATTGAGTCATAGCAACCTGATCATAGCAACGTGGATATGTTTGCACAATTTTTTATTCAGCACTTTATACAATAGTTTGCTTAAAATCAAGCAGCTTCACCTTTATTAAACATGAAAAACAGTGTCAGTTCGCTCTGCAGTGTGTTCAGGTTTTAACTTGCAGACATCTGACCTTGACGGACTGAACAGTAAAAAATTAAGCGGAAAAGATTTCAACATGAAAGAAGGTGGTGCCTCCGCGCACACTTACCTATTATGTAAATGCCACAGACCAATGGGAGTAACATCCCATCAGGCCTCTTCAATTGTGGTAAAAAGAAGTTTGAATAGCTGAGCATCGGTATAGTGTTAGCGACCATCTAAAAGCATTCATGCAGCTAAAAGCGATCTTTAGATGAATATTAGTAATATCTGCTGCGTGCTTTCCTCTCAATAACCAAACAAACACACAACAAAATGTCAGTGATGAGAAAACAGCAGTTTAGAAAGCATCTGATCAAAGCAATGTGGATATGCTATGTTATTTGCCTCTCCAGTCACAATTATTCATATAGTACTTATTGCAATAGATTGCTTGATGTCCATGTCAAAGGAGGCAGAGCCCTAGATTACACCTGTTACATAAACTGCACTATCCAATGGTAATTTGAAGGTGTTACCAAACGGAGCAAACTTTTCCTGAATATTCGTTTTGGCAGGCTTCCAAAACCAACTTCGAACAAACTTTGTTTTGCCCAGATATTTTTCAAAATGCCGTCGCATCAGTTCATTCTTTGATTTTGGTTTGAGTACACTGGGGCCTTCAGAAGGCAACCGTCTATGCAAGCAGAAGACAGAAAGACAGGGTTTGGAAAACAATCCTGAAGGCTCTTCTTCAGGACTTGGTATTAGAAAGGCAAATTCTGCGAAGAGGCTTATGTGATGTGTCTATAGAAAGACTGTGGACGGGTTGTGTTTTTCATTGCAGTGAGTCTATTTCAGATTACCTGCATTATGCATGAACCCCCTGATGGGCCTTTGTCGCTGATATTCTTGGGTGTAGTCTTGTATGTGTGTGCGATTCATGCTCTGGATAAGCTTCAGTGAGCATGTTCTCATTTACGCTTCGGCCCTGAGCTCTGCTAATACCATTTTCCTCTTTCAAGTGGTTCTGATGATGAAATTAGCCTATTTGGCACATGTTTTAGACCTAGCCTTCTCTCAAGCCTTGAACATGAGAGACAGAGAGAGAGAGGGGCTGGACAAGAGAGTAATAAAAGTAATAATGTAGCCGTGTTTCTGAATTAGCTCCTGGTGAAAAGATGGAATTCTCATTTTGAGCTCCAGAGAGCCCGAAGACCTCAAACGGACTGGAATGCCTTCACCTGCCTGGCAGACATCTGCATTAGATTTGTTTTCTCATTTACAGAAAATGTGCCTCAGCTTCAGGGATCAGAACATCTGGAAATGGTGAAAATTAATGAAGACTGATGTGAATGAGCACATCAACAACGCTGAACTTATTCTGTCTGTCATAAACTCTTTTATCACAGACGGTTTGGTAAAAGCATTGAAATCTAATTAGCAAAAGTAATACCAAATTCATTTAGACAGGCTGCATTACCTATAACAGTTTCCTCTGTGCTGCAATAAGTATAAAATCTGATCGCTGATGCTTAGAGAACTTTGAGAGTTGTCTACGCCGGCATAACGATACAATCAGTGTTTAGCCCTGATGTTTAAATACAGCATTTTCTGGTTGTTTGCATGTAAAATCAATTCATTTTTTCGAATCAGATTTCTTGAATACAACCCGAGTCTGCCATTGGCCAAAAAACAAATGGTTGATCTCACACAATTGGTTGAGCCATTATTATTTTGTCAAGCTGGGGTGCGCTTGCCATACAAACTGTAACATGCTGCTTATACCTAACATAGTTTGATGCATCATTTGTAAACTTACAAGCAATTATAAGGCACGAAAAATTTAGATTGTACTGCATGCAATCAATTAATCAATTAATGTTTATTTATAGAGCAATGCTTTTGGGAAACTCATACCTGGTTGTAGTGTGGTCAAAAGTATTGCTATTTGTTACAACCCTATGGTTCGTGTTTTGTGATATCTCTGTTGTTTTGTTTGATTGGTTCCTGTGGGCTGATTGATGCTACGTCCTGATTGATGCAAAGTACTTTAAAAAGTATGCCATCACTTCCTCTAGAGAGAGAAAGATCTTGGGTTTTGAGCAGAGAGAGAGAGTTTGTGAAACATATTCACATATATTCACACCCACCTCCTCTCACTCACTCGTCTCATTCGCTCCGGTTGAATAGAATTGGTGTTACAGGTCTTGAATTTAGGTGCGGGGTTGCGGGTATTGTGCATTTTACTCATTCTTGCAGTTTTTGCACTCGCATAAAGCCGCCTCTCAAAGAGCTCGCAAATACCATATGACAGAGGTCTTCAACCCTGCTCCTGGGGACCCACTGTCCTGCAAAGTTTTTTCCAACCTGCTTCAGCACACCTGCCTGTGTATTTTTAACAAGTGATCCTGAAGAGCTTGATGAACTTCAGCTGTCTATAATTAGGTTTAGACCTAAAATCTGCAGGGCAGTGGATCACCAGGAGCAGAGTTGAAGACCTCTGCCATATGTAGTTCTTTGTCATGGCTTATTGCACTTTATGTCAATTATGTCAAAATGTCTTGGCGAGTATTCAGGTAAACACAGTCCGTTTTGGAACATAAATTTGTACGTTCAATAACCTTTGTTCATTTAATTTCAGTTGGCTATTTGATTGGGCTCTGTGTAACGTTTGATGCCCCGTGTGCGCGCTGATGCGCTCGTCTGTAAACATTTCAGAATGCCTTCCTACAGCTGCTTAATAAAAGCGGGCTTTCCACACAAACGTACGTGTCATTAGTATATGAGGAAAAAAAAAATTATTTTAACTGTCGGGCTCGGGTCGGGCTCGGACATAAATATTTGAATGCCTGTCGGGCTCGGGTCAGGTTCAGTTACTGCTCTGTCGGACGCGGGTCGGGCTCGGACAGAAAAATGCGGCCCGATCTGCACTCTACTGCGGATATGAGACCTTACGCCCGTTTCACACAAACTCCGTCTGCAGTGTGTAGCCTATGCGGTGCGTATTTGTTCCGGACACATGTTAACGGTTGCGGACTGAAAACGCAACATGTGTGAAAGCACAACAGGGCGTGCGGCTCCTGCACCGCATACGCAGTGCAAAACGCACCGCATACGCACTGCAGACGGAGTTTTAAGAATGTGCTTAAAGTAATTGAGCCCCATTACAATGTTCCTTCACTAGCCCATTTTAGCCAGTAATTCCTGCTTTGTACTAAAAAACAAAAGCCCAAATAGAGAACCAATTGGCCAAAGCAACAGCGGTTGCTCTGACAACAGACGGCTGGAAGTCAAGGGCTACACAACGCTACCGAATGTAACGGCACATTACATTACCGATGAATGGGAGCTGAACAACCACGTTCTTCAGACACGCCCCCTTGAGAGTCACACAAGTGAGGATTTGGCCAAAGGGAAGACAGAAGCAGTAGTGTGTGAAAAAAGTGTGGAGAGAGCTATTGTAAAGAGCTAATGTTTCTGTAACTGCATAGAAGATGGGTAAAGTATAGCTGCATCTTTGTTCAATGTAAATAAAAATCATACTTTGTTAGTTTTAAAAAATAAAAAAAGGTAATTTATCTGCCAATTTTTTTCTTTTTGCTGTATCTAAAACGTACCGAACCGTGAATTTTGTGAACCGTTACACCCCTAATATATATATATATATATATATATATATATAAAGGTATTGTTTTGTAGGTAGAAATTTCAGTATTGTGACAACACTACAACACTACCTGGTTGGCATGCTCAGTGAATGAAATTGCATCAGTGTTCACACTCTTTAGGAAATTTACCTATGGATAATCTTATAGATGTCTGTATATATAAAGCTGCATATGAATGTAAAAAAAATATTTTGACATCATAATTTCACATATCACATTTAAAATATATTGTACTAACATCTGTACTAAAAAAAAAACATAACATATTCCCTGCTGTTCAGAATTCCAGTTTGACTCAGTTTCAGAAATCTAATGGCTTGCTTATAAACTTGTTTAAATGTTAATTAGGCATAGGCTGATCCCAGTATTCTTCCTAGACCCATTAAATGTTTACTTCACTGGTGACACAGTACTAAAATTGCATCTTGATACCACAGACGCCTTTGTCACGAACTGTTTGTGCTTGTAGCATCTAGCTAGCATTAATAAAGTTAACATTTATTACTTCGCAATGTATTATTAAATAACTGTTAGGTTCATAAATAAAATAAAAACTGCTGGGGCGGCTTTGGCATTCTCAATATTTTTCAACAACCAAAAAAGTTCCCATCGCAAAAGACTTTTCCAAGATGTTGTGGGCAATATTAGCCCAAAAGCATGCATGGATGCCAACTTCCAAAATCCATTGGAAATAGTAAACTATTCAAGAACTTTATTGTAGTGTTTCCAGCACACTCACTAATTCTAATTAATGTACTCACATACTTTGTTAGGCAGATGTAAACTGTGAATTAGCCAGATAAATGATGGATCCAGTCGTACTCTCTTTTAAAACAAAGATAATTAGTAACTGAGTTCATTAATCATAAAGATTTGAGCTCCTGCTGAAGGGCTTTCAGTCTCTTCTCCTGAGACCAGGTCCAACTCTTCTCTACTGTGGTTTGTTTGCCCGTATAATATTTAAGCTATTGAGGTTAAATGTATTTGGCTTGCTGTCCATAGTGAAGGGGCCAGAGGAAGCGGATTCAGCTCAATCTTTGAGTGCTTGGAAGTTAAGTATGGGTGGCAAGTCACCTAAAAATGTGCAAAATCAGCTTGTCACTAAGTACTTTTAAAGCGGGAGGTTTCCAATCCTGCTCCTGGAAAGCTACTATCCCAGTGAGTTCAGCGCCAACTCCAATCAACCACATTTGATCCAACTAATCGGGGTATTCAGGGATACTTGACGATTACATGTGTGTTAGAGCAGGGTTAAAACTAATCTGTAACTAATCGCAATTAATCACACCTAACATCAAAGTTTTTAATATATCTTTAAATCAATAATTTCACATTTAATCTCCAAATTAATGTAGAAACTAGAGCCCGACCGATATAGGTTTTGGAAGGGGCGATATCAATGGGGATGAAAAAAAAGTCAGATATCGATATATTTTATGTGTATGTTATAGGTCAATGGATACAGTACCAGTCAAAAGTTTTTACACACTTTCTCATAGGTGTGTCCAAACTTTTGAATGGTACTGTGTACATAAATACATAACAGTATATACATAATATACATACATTGTACATAAATACAGAACAAACGTACAAATGGAAAACAGTTCTTTTCAGGTTTTTTATTTAGGTCTAAACTAGATTTTCAGGTACAAATATAGTAATGAAATGTAAAATATAGGGGTGTAACGGTACACAAATCTGACGGTTCGGAACGTACCTCGGTTTTGAAGTCACGGTTCGGTACGATTTCGGTACAGCAGTTTTACAAAATTGCTTTTTGTTTATTTTTATTCAACAGTGGTATATATACTGAAAAAAGTGTCTGTCCTTAAATTAATTCAATTATAACTAAACGTTCCTTAAAGATAATGCTGTATAGGGAGTCCTTACTTAGGCTACACATTTAAATATTAAAGGTTAACAACAGAGCCCAACTATTAGCCTCAACTCAGTTATTTATTTTTAGATATAATAATCAACACTCAAGCTTCACATTAGGCAGTTTTTGCATTAACGTCTAAATCTAATTATAATTCTTTTCATAATGTGATGTGATGCTAAGGGACATTGCAAGCTGATTTGTCTGATTTGTCCGAAAGCCCTGTACCGAAATGGTTCGGTAAGAAAACCTGTACCGTTACACCCCTAGTAAAATATCACTTCATAATCTTCCATGTATAAATATAGATTAACTCTTATTAAAGTTGTTCAGTCAAGAGCCGTGAGTGATTTTTTTCCGTCTTTTGTCACCTCACCTTTATTAGAAAGCGCTAACCTGCCATTGGCGGTAAGGGGGTGCTATTACACATCTCCTGAACGAGTACAGAATCTGATCAAAACACAGGCGAAGAAGAGACAGGAACGAGCGATCTCTAATAAGCAGATTCATATGAAAAACAATATGATTGTCAACATTAAACAGCATATAAATCAAAACTGCCTAATGTTGACTGAAATGTCGATTTAGGACGAGCTATAGGACTGTGAAGCTTTGGGGGTGTTGAAGACCTCGGGCTGTGTTTTGATCATTGATCTTAATCTCATCTGTATGTAAGTTAGTCACGATTTTCTCAGCTTTTTTCTCAAAAGGTTGCTGTTTTCATGAAACTTACCCACATTCAACTTTTGATAAAAAAAGAATGCATGCAGCTAGAAAAAAAGAAAGGGTATGTTCTTTCTTTTGATATATTGCATGTTCAGATATTCTTCCTAGCTGATGCGGGGTAGCTTCTGATAGAAAGGACGGCTAAAGGACTGTGGTGCAAGTGTCTCTGTTTGTCTCAGTGGCAGCTGAAAGGCTGTTATATGAGTGGGTTTCTGTCTGCTGTTCTCAGCAGCTGATACCCGACACAGAGGAAGTCTCTCAACGCGCGTCTCTGTCACACTGCTGGACGCCAGACCCTTTTTAAGAGTCCACGTCTGACACAGGACCATTCACACGTGCCACTGTCAAGTTCAAGCGTGGGAGGAAGTTAACAGCTGAAACTGTTATACGTTTTCATCTGGCTTGGAAGAGATTGAGTAAATTCAGTTATCAGCTGCTTAGGCTTTTGCATGTTTCTATCAACAGTGAGCGAGAGCACACTGCAATTATAGAGGGAATTACTATGAATCTATTTATTTTTAATTTGTTTAATTTCAAAACCATGGGAATTAATGGGAGGTTGCTTCTCTCTAACAGCTTTCACTCTTCTGGAAAGACTTTCAACTAGATGTTGGAACTTGGCTGTTGGGATTTGCTGCCATTCAAGAGCATTAGTGAGGTTAGGCAGTGATGTTGGGTGATGGGGTCTGGCTCACGGTTTCAATGCATCCCAAATGTGGGCTTTATGCAGGCCAATCATGTTTTCAATGCCATACACTGTAAATCATTTCTAAATGGACATTTTGGAGGGTTATTATGATGCTGGAACAGAAAAGCCAAATCGTTGGGGGGAAAAAAAAGTCAAAATTGTGCAACTTTCTAGAATGTCATTGTACTGGAATAACCAAACCTGCTATTTAGAAGGGTGTGATTTTGGCCATATCATGTACACCATGGAAAGGAGCATTAACACAAACATTTACACAACATGATAAATACATGGCATAAAAAAAATACACATCAAACATGGTCAAATTTGAAGTAAGAACCACTTTTCACTTTAAGGACATCCCCAAAAGTGACTCCAGGGAATATATATCCGCAATTTTGTCCCTAAAATATTTCTAGCTTTGAAACACACACACACACACACACAAGCCAACAAGACTTGTATCAAAATACACTCTCAACTTTAATTCAAATTGCTCCGTTAATCCAGTGCTTGGTAAAACGAATATGTGTGTGTGTGTTGTGACAGGGAGGCCGAAATAGCAACTACAGCTGAATAAGCAGCCAACACACGCCACACATGGTTTTAGTTTGCTTCATATTGTGCTGTACCTTTTGAAATGTTTTGAGTTGATGTCTTGTTTGAACGGGAGATATTTCATTTTAAATAAACAGATCAGTAACTCTAACTGCTTTAAGTGTCTGCCTTAAGGAGATATGTAAAATGTTTATTTTTCATTTTCTTTTTGAGAAATGTTGAGTATTAGTTGTGCTCAGGGCTGTCCTCTCCCATAAGAGGCGCACACTTACACCGCTCAAGGTTTAATGGTCTGAGTGTGTTTTGAATTTGAGATATGTTGAGTGTTTTGTGTTTTTGCCCATTCATTGTAAGGCTGTTAGCATAGTTGAGCTAAAGCTGAATTTGAGACTGATTTAAAAGAGTTATAATGGGGTACATTAAAAAAGGGCAAAAAGAAATGTTAGACCCCGCAAGGTATATCTGAGGGAACTCAGATGTTTTATTATGAGCTTTCAAACTTCATATGCCTTAGGCCATGGTTGTCTTACAAATATATTATTTTCAAAAGCCAATAATCTCTTTTGAAAATGTTTAAATATCTGAAAGACTCATTTAGCTTCATATTTATCCTTTAAAGTGAACATCTACAATTGTTAACGTGGAAAGTTGGCTGATTAACATGCCTACTTGGATCATTAAGAAGGGTTACTTTCCCTTTTATAAATGTTTTTATATTTTCTGCTTGAAATGGTGTAGTGAATCTTGAAAAAAATATGTAAAATAAATGTTAAAAATGTCCCTTTCTGTTATTAACCTACAACGTATTTGTTATCGGCCACCCTGCTCTCTAGATAACTACTGAAATACTTGCTTTGTCATTAATTAAAACCAATTCGTTTGTATGGTACCCCATGAAGCACTTTTTAGATTACTGGACATGATTGTTTTGGAGTGTAGTGGTGTTTTAGAAACCTTTGAGAAATCAAGTGATCTTTCATTATTATAGTGAGGTATGTGCTCATGTGGAGACTTCTGTTCATCTAACACAGAAACTAGACCCTGGCGGATATAAGGAGGGTCAAAGGTTGCCTGTGGCAGCTGTCACCGAGGCATGACTCCTGAGCCTTAAGCCCCACCTGCCTTTCCTCTTATCATTAATAAAGCCAAACGTGACAACTGACAAACCATACACCGCTTGGTGTATGATATCTCTCAGTGACCAGGGGATGGAAATAGCCAACTCATTGACTCCAAGAGACAAAGCATTAAAGACAGGGATGGTGCTTATCTGTGGAGGTTTTGAATTCAGGTTGCTTGGGACACCAGTCATCTCAATGGTAAAAAGTGTCCCAATCAACCTAAAACCACTATATTCAGTTTTATATATTTCAGAGTAAAACTCATAGGTCAGTTGTTTTGCTCAGATGTGGCTATGTCATATCTCAGGAGAGTTAATGTAGGTTTTAGTTATATTTCATGTTGGAATAATTTTTGGCCCTGTTTTCACCTGATATTAAGACGCCTTTTGGTCGATCAGATCACAAGTAGACGAGTGAGATCCATTCCTGTTATTTTAACACCTGGTATTTTAATCCATCTCTTTTGTCCACTTACAACCACTTCTGTCTTGATTTCTTCAAGGGGAGGGTCTATGGGCGGGTAAATGTATAGTCTTTTTCAGATCTTTCGATCTAATGGGCAAAATAAGCTCAGATCCAGGAGACAATGGAAAAATACACAGAGCTTTTGTTTCTGTTCTGACAGCCGCAAGACGAATGTGGTGTGTGTTAGAAATGAGGAATAGTAAGAGAACATTGTGCTTCTTCAAACCAAACTTGGGTCTTCGGCCGACAAAGTTTAAATCTCATCTGGCTAGTGCTCTTCCCATAATGTTACTGCATTAAGTCAGGAGGCAGAGAGTAGGCTTCTTTTGTGGCTGTTCGAACACATTCTATCACATGAGTGTTTACACTACAAAAGCAATCCAATCAAATGCGTTTTTGACCACCTCTGGAAGTGGTAAAAGGTGGACAAACTCAAAAAACGTTTTTTATTGTAAGTGTTGTCCACTTGTTAGCCGATCAACTAAAACGCATGTTAATACCAGGTGTAAACAGGGCCTCAGATGTTTCAGTGAAATTAATGGGGATAGTACATCTCATAGATAATTTGGTTTTGGAGAAGCCTGATTGGAGATAGGAATGTCTTAATGAAATCCAAACATAAGTGGTCACTGGAGACACATTTAAAATGCATTCTAATAGCAGGTGGACATGGTAATGCTTCCTGGTTGATCACTTGTGATTGGATCACCAGAAATGGAAACAAGGTCATTGTGGGTCATTGAAAACCAAGTGAAAACAAGGTAATTGAGATCTCTGACTTTTGAATTACATACTCTAGTTTACTATCTGTGCATAGTTTGAGATATTATTGAGACTTCTGGAACTTATAAAGCCACACTTATGATATTAGTACACTTTTTTCAAGGAAAAAAACATCTCAGGTTACGACTGTACCCATGGTTCCCTGAAAAGGCTGCGTCCAGAGATGAATCTATGTGGACCTCCTTTGCGTGACTGCATCTGAAGCACATGTGCATCTACTCCAATCTCTGGTGCTCCGGTGCACCATTGGTACTCTGGTGATGGCATACAGTGGAAGCTATAAAGGTTAACCGGAACAAAGCAGGGTTAGCTTCTGAAGCTGAAGCAAGCCACTCACAGGCATGCAGCAAAGTATGGCAAGGTGATGCAGCATCTCACTGGCTTCTGGCAATGGTCATATGACATAACATGTAGCTCTTCTTCTCTTATCTCGAAATTCTCCAACATTTTTCTTTAAGCTTCATTAAGTCTCACCGAAGATTATGTTACGCCTACGTAATACATCAGGTCAGAGGTCACCCTTCCGCAAGAACTCTACTCTCGTTAACACACGTACAGCCATTGCCGGAAGCCAGTGATTATAGTTTGTAGCTTTAAATATGGATACTTTTCTTACATAAACCAATCGCTTCAGAAGGCATTTAACCTACTGGAGTTGTATGGAGTACTTTTATGATGGATGGATGGATGGATGGATGGATGGATGAGTTTTTTTCAAAAATGTAAAAAACAAAACTGGAGTATTTAATGCCTTTACAAATCTGGGAAGAGCCAGGATATTTTTTAATATGACTACCTGTTTGGCTAATTTTCATTTTTGAGTAAACTTTAAATGACACCCTGTTTTAAGTGAGTGTGTTTAAGTTATTTAGAGGTATTTATCTTAAAGACTATTTGCAATCTTATTACATTTGTTGGCATTTTTTGAGTATTTTCTGGTTTGATTTCTTATCTTTCTAAAGGGATTTTGGAAGAAAGAAAGAATTAACATCAGTAATGAGGATGTGGAGCAGGGAGAAAGACAGTTTATATGAGATGGCGATGTACTTTAAATGAGAACCGCATGACTTTAAGCATGAATTTAATGTTATATTACTATGTTGCTGTTATAAATCAATTGTCTGTCACACACCAGCTCTTGTTTGTTTCTGTGATCAGCAATTAATGGAAATCTTTTTTTTCTCTGTCTTCTGTCGCATTAGCAGTCCCGGCTCTAGTGTGATCTTCAGTTTTTTGGTTGAGTGTCTGATCAGTCAGCAGGATGTCTCTGTTTCATGCTCTCATAGACTTTTATATGGAGTTGTCTGATCTGTCAGAACTTTTTGAGCTACGGCTGATTCATATTCATATATTCATTTTCATGAATATGCCATCAAATAAGATTGCTTGTTAAAAGGATACTCAACTGAAAATGCTCTCCTCATTTACTCACCCTTATGCTGTCACAGATGCATATATGACTTTCTTTCTTCAGATAATATTTCATTTCACAATTAAATTTGAGACATGCGTTTCAAATGTGTCACATACTTACCTACCTCTAGGCTCAATATAAAATGTGCCTCTACCTATATTTTTGCAAAATTTTGCATATGCTCTTCTAACTTAGTGAACTTGCTTGGTAGCTCACCAGGTATAGCATTGCACCTGATGTTTTTGTGTAGCGTTTCGGTATGAGTCATGATAAAGAACTTAAAGACTTGTAGAAACAAGCTAAAAGGTATGGTTGCTTCAGCAAATTCATTTTTACCCCATACGCGCTTTTGATAACTCTTTTGTTTAAGTTTATTGGTTATTTTCAAGCATTATGAAACATAAACTCTTTTGCACTACTTACCAGACATTTCATTTCCGAACTGCCACAGTAGCCAATATACAACAACCAACAGATTTGGAACAACCACATTCACGTTCACCAAAGTGTTGCAATTTTTGCAACATTTCCAAGACACAACATGACACCATTATGCAGAAATGTCTACAAGTGGTTGTCAAATCTGTCCTGGAGGCACCCTAGCCCTGCACATTTTGTATGTCTCCCTCATTTATCACATCTGATTCAACTCATTAGCTCATTAGTAGAGACTGCAAGAACTAAATTGGGTGTGTCTGATAAGGGAGACATACAAATTTGACAGGTTTGTAAACCACTGGTCTACCGCACATTGTAGATCAGGGGGCCCCAATCTCGGTCCTGGAGGGCCGCTGTCCTGCACAGTTTAGCTCCAACCCCAATGAAACACACCTAAACAAGCTAATCAATGCCTTACATGCCCTGCGTCCCAATTCGCATTAGCCTGACGTGGTCATACTCAATTCTAGTCAGAATATGAGTCTGAAACTGCTCCATTGGGCTGTGATTATGAGGCATGTTTCAACCGAACTAGGAAAGACATCAATTGGACAGACCTACAACCAATCAGATCAACTAAGGGATGCATAACGTTACTTGTCAAATGTCAACAGAGCTCAACTGCACTGTGATGCCAAGTCCGCGTTTTTTCCGCGGGTTCTTTTCTATGTCTGCGGGTTGAAGCGACTATTATGTGATATATAGACCCTGGAGTGCGAATTTTAGCAGGCAACCTTGCCAAAATAACACACATTTTACCCCCCAAACGCCATTTTTTCACCGGAGAACCCCCCTAGTAGTTGCCGCGTTTTGTTGTAAAAACTTGGCAACCCTGTCTGCACGCGCGCTGAAATCAGGCTGGAATACACGATCTTTGCCAGTGTTGTAAAATAATTTAATGATACACAGAGTACTTACCCAACATGATCATCATTTCTGAGAGAAATTGTGAAGGTGAATGCAGATACAAACAAGCTCTCCGTTTAGGATTCGAACAAATATAATCCAAGCCCCTTTGATGACGTGATGATTAAGTTACTGTTGATCATCTGTCCATCATCGTCTAAAGCCCGCCCTGATGATTTCATTGGTCCGAACAGTCTCTGTTCGGGGATAATCACTCCTCTATGGAGCAAGGCCAGACCGAATTGCCCGACCTAAAAATGTTGTGGGAGGGGCTAAATTCGGCTGGCATCCAGGCTAAATTCGCCTACTATCCATCCTAAATAGTATTCGAAAACAGAATTAGTATGTCCCAAATCGTAGTATGTTGAAAAGAGTATTCCAAAGATTCCCGGATGGTTTACTATTTCCGGTCCGAATTCGTAGTATGGATCGATGGGCACTCTAACGGCTGATATTGCCCACAACCCATTACGAGTTGGACGAGGATTCGATTAGAACTACAAACGCGGATAAAAAGCATTAAAAAACTACAAACATGTCGGATGTGCGAGTTCGACGGTTAAGTAGAGAAGTTGAGATAAAGGGGTTTGAGTGACCAACTATCAATATTTAACCTGACAAAAATATATTTATTCAGTGTTGTCCACATTATATTTCACTTGCAGCAGCATTGTGAACTTTTTTAATGACACGTTTGGCCATTAACTTTTAAATGCATCATTATATTTAAACTGCAAACACATGAGGAGAGTCTCTGACCCACAAAGACCCACGCATGGCAGATGAATGTGGAGGATTTGAACTGTGACGAATCTGACGATAATTGACAGGGCAGATAAACGGTGACGGGATGCACGTAACTAAGCGACAGAGTCCGTTAAAGATGGCGAAGTAGTATGTCCCGAAGCTTGCATACTTTTCTGCTACACACTCAAAAGTATATACCTTTTTTTTACAAAAAGAGTTTTGTCTCTAAAAGTGACTTCTCTGGAGTCAATATTAGGACGTAGTATAAGTAGGCGAATTGGGACGCAGCATAGGTCCTATAAAGGCATTGATTTCAAGTGTGTTTGATTGGGGTTGGAGCTACACTCTGCAGAACAGCGGTCCTCCAGGACCGAGATTGGGGACCCCTGTTGTAGATCAAGCATTATCAACCCTGGTCCTCGAGGGCCACTGTCCTGCAGAGTTTAGCTCCAACCCCAATCAAACACACTTGAACCAGCTAATTAAGCCTTTCAGGATTACTAGAAAACTACAGGCAGATTTGATCAAGGTTGGACCTAAACTCTGCAGGACAGTGACCCTCGAGGACCATGGCTGAGAACCCCTGCTGTAGATGTTTTGTGAAGCCTGTATTTTCTAGATAACTGTCAAAGTTAAAACCCGTTTGAGCAATATATGCACTTACCTTCTTGTCTCAGTCTGGCAGAGCTCTTTTAAGGGATAGTTCACCCAAAAAGACACTCATCCAACATATGCAGCTCCCTAAGAAATGGATCTGAATAGATATGGCTGCATGCACTACTTTTCTAATCTGATTTCAGTGTCTTAACGGGTTAGGCGTTTGTATAGTACAAGACACTGCATATATTGGATGGGTGTCTTATTTAACACAGCTGTATTAACTCATCAGCTGATTACCATGACCTGAGCTGGGTGCGTCTAATAAGGGAGACATCCAAACTGTGCAGTGCTGAGATGGCTCCAGGAATAGTTTGAAACCCCCTGACATAGGATGTAGGAGTATCGCAAGCTTTGATGCCTCTTGCGGTTCAAACAAATAGGGCTGGGCAACAAACACTAGCTCCTCTTCTCTTATATCGAAATCCTCCGGCTCCTTTAAAAATTCTCATTTTAGACTGTGTGTTTTGTTCTGCTCTATCCCCTGCGCTTCTGCGTGCGTCAATATGTCATGCGTCAGGTTTACGCTTTTGTAAATCGATGTGTTCAGCCGTCTGCCAGAGGCTAGTTATTTTAGTCTATAAAGTTTTAAATACGGATATTTTTCACACACAAATGCGTCACTTCACCTCGGAAGGCCTTTATTAACAATGTGAAGCAGTTATATGATGGATAGATGCACTTTTATGGTCTTGAAAACAGAAACAGCCATTCACTGCCAATATAAAGCTTGGAAGAGACAGGATATTTTTTAATACAACTCTGATTGTATTCGTCTGAAAGAAGAACGTCATATACACCTAGGGTGACCTATACGTCATATACACCTAGGGTGACTTTAGGGTGAGGAAATCATGGGATAATTATTATTTTTGGGTGAACTAACCCTTTAATAAATATGGCTTCAAAGAGAGAGTTGTCTGATCTACACTTCATCGGGAAAACAGGAAGGACAGTACACATGATTCGGTGTGTGGAAGTATATGTGTATAAAGGCCTTTAAGATGAAATCTGTCTGGGCTGTGATGAATGTGTCTGGTCTCGAAGAACCAGAAACCTTTGAGTCTGAGCAGCTCATATTTCTCCAAGTAAACTGACATTTTTAGGGAATTTTTCACGCTCAATGTGACATATCTGCATATTTCATGGCTGTGATTATATGGTTGGGCAGCTGTGGCATTTATAAGACTGGCCATGTACAAACTGGATGAGAATTCAACCGCACTCTCCGCAATAGACGGTCCAGACAGACAGAGGCTACATTCACACAGCAGGAGAAAACGCTTGTCAGCCGGGTTATAGAGTGCTAAATTTGGTTACGTTCACACACGCCACTCGATGCTTGTCTCTTGTTTGATGCATTTTTTTTCTTCATATGGGGTTCCGGTAACTCACAGAGAGAGCGATGAGTCATCTGAAGGTTTTAGATTCATACGCTGTCTTCCACCAGAACGGATCCCAATTTATGACCTCGCTTTGACACAAACGCGGCACTCTACATTCAATTTGTTTTTTTTGTTGTTGTTTTAAACCACTATCTATTCATGTTATTTGACAGATAAACTTGTGCCCAGCTAAAGAGAAAGGAGAAACTGGTTGCTTGTCTCAGTCAGGGCTTTTAGTGACACTAGTATTATACCTCTAATAACTGTAATTACACCATGTGTCATATCAGTGAGCACTCTGTCATGTATAATACTGTGTTATCATGGCAAATCATTTCCTGTTTGAGAATACAGCATTATTCTGGACATGTTATATATGATTAATTACACAGAAAGATGTGAATTCTGTCATCTATTTAATTATGTATCTATGTGTCTTCTATTTGTATCTGTACTATTCTGATTTATTAAAGGTAAAGTGTGTAGTATTTATGAGGATCCATTGTGGGAAATGCAATATAATATATGTAACAATGTTTTCTGTGGAGTATAAAGACCTCACATAATGAATCGTTATGTTTTTTGTTTTTTTTACAATTGCTATGTCCATATTTTCAATTCTTCTTGAAGCATCGGAAATACATTTGGGTCCAAAAATAACAAAAACTACGACTTTATTCAGCATCGTCTTCTCTTCTGTGTTTGCTTTCAATCATCAAATAAAGATGCGAACTGTTATGAATCAGCGTATTCATTCATGATTCGGATCGTGTGTCAAACTTGCTGAAATCACGTGACATTGGCGATCCGAATCATGAATCAATACGCTGATTGACAACCGTTCGCATCTTTATTTGATGATTGAAAACAAACCCGGAGGAGAAGACAATCCTGAATAAAGTCGTAGTTTTTGTTATTTTTGGACCAAAATGTATTTTCCATGCTTCAAGAGATTCTAATTAACCCACTGATGTATCATATGGACTACTTTGATGATGTTTTTATTCCCTTTCTGGACATGGACAGTATAGTGTGTATACACTTGGATACGCTGTCGGACCAAATCTAAAATATCTTAAACTGTGTTCTGAAGATGAACGGAGGTCTTACGGGTGTGGAAAGACATTAGGGCGAGGAGTTAATGACATCAATTTCATTTTTGGGTGAACTAACCCTTTATGGTCATTTTAAGGTCAGAATTAAGTGTGAAACCATCAGAAACCCTTTAGTCTCCAGCGCCACCATTTTCCAGAACTACAACCTACCTGAAGTCTCCAGAAGTGCAAGGTCTCAAAAACTTAAGTTAGGTAAAGGATCCTAAAAAAACATTACCCCACTTAATAAGAATCACTTTTTTCTAAAGTGTTGTAAAATACATGAAGAAGTGTTGTAAATACAGAAGACATCCTTTACCTAACGTAAGTCTCTGAGAATCTATATTTTAACTTTTATAAATCTTTTTATTGTATTTATTATGGTATCAAATAGCTTATAGCTGTTATACTGTATGCAGAAATCACCGCGCAAATTATGTGCTGCTAGTGGGGTATTTTGTGGTTATCAACTGAAACAGATTTATTCAGAACCATGTGATTATATGGTGTGTGTGTGTGTGAGGGAGTGTGACACGTGAAAATGAATGATGTGATAAGACAAATCTAGCCACGCACTTTCAGTGAAGACAGCTTTACTAAAATGGGAACTTTTGCTCAGTCACTTTTAGTGTAGGCATGCATTTCCCAGATGGATTATTGATGCTCAAAGCATGCATACCTTTCAGACGACAGCTGTGTAGTGATTTATACACACACACGTGGGGCTGTTGGGCAGACAGTGCTGAAAGTTTCAGGTCTCTGATAGAGCGCTTGACTGCATTCATTTGCACTGAGGAATGAACACCTAGTTCTTCCCTGCAGACACACACACACACACACACAGTCTTTAGCAGCAGGGTGTCGAGTTAACACATCTTATCAGTTGCTTCCTGCTCTCTTTATAGAATCTGAATGACTGTTTTCCCCGCCAGACAGTGTGGTGTGGCCCTGCTGATGTCTGCGTGTGTATCCGGTTGTCCTGATTTGCTGTTATTTATGTTATTTTGCTTTCATTCATGTGTGTTTGGACTGCAGACTATGGAAGTGAAGTATAGTTTTTGAGCCTCTAAAGTTTGTAGTTTATAACCTTGGTAATCCCTTGCTAAAAAGTGTGCTTATTGAATGTGAAGTTGTAGTGTACCTAAAATCCTAAAACTATACACCGATCAGGCATAACATTATGACAGGTGAAGTGAATAACACTGATTAACTCTTCATCTCGGCACCTGTTAGCGGGTGGGATATATTAGGCAGCAAGTGAACATTTTGTCATCAATGTTGATGTGTTAGAAGCATCAAAAATGGGCAAGCGTAAGGATTTGAGCGAATTTGACAAGAGCCAAATTGTGATGGCTAGATGACTGGGTCAGAGCATCTCCAAAACTGCAGCTCTTGTGGGCTGTTCCCGGTCTGCAGTGGTCAGTCTCTATCAAAAGTGCTCCAAGGAAAGAATAGTGGAGAACCGGCCACAGAGTCATGGGCGGCCAAGGCTCAATGATGCACGTGGGTGGTGAAGCCTGCCCTGTTTGGTCCGATCAAACACTGAAGCTCAAATTGCTCAATAAGTTAATAATCCGTTACATTTATATAGCGCTTTTCTAGGCACTCAAATCGCTTTACATAGAAGGGGGAATCTCCTCAACCACCACCAGTGTGCAGCATCCACCTGGATGATGCGACGGCAGCCATATTGCGCCACACACCAGCTTATGTTGGAGAGGAGACTGAGTGATGAAGCCAATCAGGAGAGGGGGGTGATTAGGAGGCCATGATGGACAGGGGCCAATGGGCAAATTTGGGATTTTTAACGACCACAGAGAGTCGGGACCTCGGTTTAACGTCTCATCCGAAGGACAGTGCTCATTGACAGTATAGTGTCCCCATCACTATACTGGGGTGTTAGGACCCACACAGACCACAGGTTGAGCGCCCCTGAACACTTTTACCAGCAGCTACCTGGTTTTCCCAGTTGGTCTCCCATCCAGGTACTGGCCAGGCTCAGTCCTGCTTAGCTTCAGTGGGAAACCAGTCTTGGGCTACAGGGTGATATGGCTGCTGGTTTACGGAGGCCCCACCTCGCAACTTACAGGACTTAAAGGACCTGCTGCTAACATCTTGGGGCCAGATACCACAGCACACCTTCAGTGGTCTAGTGGAGTCCATGCCTCGACTGGTCAGGGCTGTTTTGGCAGCAAAAGGCGCACCAACACGATATTAGAAATAATGTTCATAAGTAATTATGTAATGCCTGATATACTGACATACTTAAATACACTTTCATGAATATGTTTCTTAACACACTTTAGTAGTCATTGACAATAGTGTCCAATAGATCATTTCACTTTTTTTTTCTTTAAAAAAAAAAAAAAAAAAAGTAATGTTGACTAACATACTAAAGCAAATGCAAACAGGTTTGGAACAACATGAGGTTGAGTAAATGATGACAGAATTTGAATGGTCTTTTAGATTTGCGGGTCAATGAAGAAAAAGACCCTTAGACTTTGAGGAGGGACCTGGGCCTTATTTAGGTAGATTATAAAGATTTAGGGGTGGGCTCATTTGACTTTGGCCACTAAGCAACCACCTAGAACATCCTAGCAACCAATAGACCACTCAGAGCACTTTAGCAGCCTCATAGCAACCGCTCAGAAGACCCTAGAATAGGGATGAGTTTTTCATTGGCAAGCACCACTCACATTTTCTTCAGAAAATGTGAAACTGTAGTTTAATCTACAGCTGTATAATCCAATAGCCACTTCCTTTCTCTCCTCACTCATTGGGTAATGTGTTCTGGGCTTCTATTGGTCTGGGACACTCACAGATGCATTAGGCTAATTTAACTGCCAGAACAGGAAATAATCCAATCTATCATTACAGGCAGTTCCCGCTTAAACTCAGTCTAAGAGCCCTTCTGATTGTGTGTGTGTGTGTGTGTGTGTGTGTGTGTGTGTGTGTGTGTGTGTGTGTGTGTGTGTGTGTGTGTGTGTGTGTGTGTGTGTGTGTGTGTGTGTGTGTGTGTGTGTGTGTGTGTGTGTGTGTGTGTGTGTGTGTGTGTGTGTGTCCTGAGGGTTTGGAAGAGAGACTCACGATCTGTCCATCCTTTTGTTTCCACATTGATCTTGTTCTTTGGTGAATGGCTAAACACCCCTCCATTGCTGTTCTTTACCCAGCATTTATCACTGTCACAGTCCTCTGTAGTACACAAAGGCTAATGTGTACCTGCTCGTATCCCAGCATGCTCTTCTTATCGCTGCTGAGCTTGTGAACTAGCGTATATACTTTACAATGTTCCGTCTGTTAATCTCTTTTAATCCATCTGTATGTGTTCGTCTGTATTCTGTCCATTTTGTGCTCCCAGCCTCTCGCTCGCGCTCCCCTCTCCTCTGCGCTTCAGTAATGGAATAAATAAGCCCATTTCATCTTGATTATGTCTCTTAGCAACAGAGCTCCATCATTTATGTTTCAATCAGATGCAGGGAGAGCGAGGAGCACTTAAGCAGCAGCACTCTTGTTAACTCTCATGTTCACAGTGTACGTCAGTGTGTTTGTGTATGGTGTGTGATGGACCTATCTGTGGTTTGTGTGTGTGTGTGTGCGTGTGCGTGTGTCATGGTAAATCCTACATTATGGGGACAAAATGTCCCCATAAAGATGGCAATATCCAAAATACGTTTTTGGTCGCCATGAGGAAAACCTGTATTGTTTTTAGTAATATGTCCCCACATAAGAAATTGTCCAGTAGACCCCTGAAGGTGTGCTGTGGTATCTGACACTAAGATGTGAGAAGTAGATCCTTTAATTCCTGTAAGTTGCGAAGCTGGGCCTCCATGGATTGGACTTGTTTGTTCAGCACATCCCACAGATGCTTGATTGGGTTCAGATCTGGGGAATTTGGAGGCCAAGTCAACACCTCAGACACGTTGTCGTGCTCCTCAAACAATTCCTGAACCATCTTTGCTTTGTGGATTTTGGACATTATGGTATTCTGACACATTTCTATCATAACCAGCATTAACTTCTTGAGCAATTTGAGCTACAGTAGCTACAACGGCCAGCCTTCGCTCTCCACGTGCATCATTGAGCCTTGGCCGCCCATGACCTTGTGGCCGGTTCTCCACTGTTCCTTCCTTGGAGCACTTTTGATAGAGACTGACCACTGCAGACCGGGAACAGCCCACAAGAGCTGCAGATTTGGAGATGCTCTAACCCAGTCGTCTAGCCATCACAATTTGGCTCTTGTCAAACTCTCTCAAATCCTTATGCTTGCCCATTTTTCCTGCTTCTAACACATCACCTTTGAGGACAAAATGTTCACTTGCTGCCTAATATATCCCACCCGCTAACAGGTGCCGAGATGAAGAGATAATCAGTGTTATTCACTTCACCTGTCATAATGTTATGCCTGATCGGTGTGTGTGTATATATATATATGTGTGTGTGTGTGTGTGTGTGTGTGTGTGTGTGTGTGTGTGTGTGTGTGTGTGTGTGTGTGTGTGTGTGTGTGTGTGTGTGTGTGTGTGTGTGTGTGTGTCATTATCTAAATGTAGTTTTATTCAATTTAAAAAAATCATAAGACTGACTCATCTTTTTGTTGTTTGTGCCAACAATGTTATTGTGTATCTCAGCGGTAATGTGTTTCATTTCTCTCAACTTACAGAAATAATATGTAGTTCAGTCAGGGTCTTAATGAAAGTGCTGTATGAGATTTTATCCAGGCATCTTCAGTCAGCTCTGGAGGTTAGAGAGTTCAGTATGGATCTTCTAGCTGAGCTAACGCAAACATCTCTCCGGGGTTTCTCAGAGTCTGTCTTTACACAGCGTGATGTGCGATAAATGAATGCAGCTCGACGGGGTTGTGAAGGGTGGAATAATATTGTTGTAGTGTATGCTGACACCCATCTCATTGCTTGCTTTTGGCCCGAGTGCATTCTAGGATCAGTTTATCTTTCTTTGAAATATTGTACATATGGCATTTGTGATGACTAAACTTACCAGCACAGTCATATTTATGTTTAATTATCATTCATTCTCTGTAGAATTAAATTTCACTTCTAGAATAAATTTCTAAAATACTCTGCATGTAACATTATTATTAATGAATACAACACTGTTTAGAGTATAAATATACGGATTTGATGACACAGTAACTTTGTGTGTGTGTGTGTGTGTAGTTGTTTATATTACATTCTAGGGACCAAATGTCCCCAGAATGTTATATAAATCTGAGATCACCTACACAATGTAAATTCATTCATAAACGTACTAAATTATGTTTTTGTTTTTTTTGAAAATGTAAAAATGCAACATGCTTATACATTTTTTTAGAAAGTAAAAATGCAGAATGTGATGGGAAGGTTTAGGGGCAGGGGCAGTGTAGGGGGATAGAAAATACGGTTTGTACAGTATAAAATACATAACGCCTCTGGAGAGTCCCCACAAAGATAGTGAACCAGACGTGTGTGTGTGTGTGTGTGTGTGTGTGTGTGTGTGTGTGTGTGGCCTCACCTGGTACAGTCTGGTTTTGTTTGGCTAATGTGGGGTCAAACTATTCAGGAAACACTGGTCACAGCTGTGGTCTACACACATACACACAGCCGAGTTAGACTGAGCTTTCTTCCTCAACAATGCTACATAGCAAAATGAATAAATAACACACATTTGTGACATAGATCTGTTGACAACAACAAAAATATTATTCCCTCCTTTATGAACTTGATATACTGGTCCGTGAATATCAACTCTTTATTTCTACAAATTAGATCATTAATTCAAAAAGTCAAGTTTGTTCTCTCTTGTGTGTTGAAAATGATGTTTTGTTGTTTTTTTCTGAGGTTTTTGGTGCTTTAGTACAAGCATGCTGTTATGCAAATGAGCTGTTACCTTGGCAATGAGTGACAGTGAATGGCAGGGTTGTGGTCTGAATGTAAATGAGCAGAGTAGGCGGGGCATGTTTGCATGTGATGGCTCTAGCTTGCTCTCTTCACTGTTAAAATGGATTTAAAGAGGTCAAATTCAATCGGCATTCAAAACAGAGTTTCTGGAAAACGGATCAAACTACTAGGTCAGTGAACTACATCAGAGTTGTGATCAGGGCATTTCAGTGGTCTTTGCTACAATTTGGAAAGATGATTTCAGTGCACAAAATGATGTATTATGCATTCAAATTGGAATACAGTATTCATGCTGGTTTCATGCATAAAAAAGCAAGCTAATTAAAAAACCTTTTCAACGATTCAGCAATTTTCTACAAAAATGTTTAAATGTCAAGCAGTGAAACCATCAAGTAAAAGGTACTAAAATAATGGTATTGTACCTTAAATATGGACAACTTGTACATGAGTTTTATGTGTATAAGTGTATAAATCTTAATCCATATTTCATATAAAACATTTGAAACACTCTTATCAATGTCAAAATACATAAATATGGAGTCAAGATTGTTTTCTTAGCCCCTTTGGGTCACTCACTTTGATCTGAATAAAACTAAAATGCTCAACATTTCTGATATTTTTGTTGAAAACTGAATGTCCTTGACACAGTCATGGAGATCAAAAGAGATCCTTTCTATGGTTTTTCTGTCATATTTTGACTTCTAAAAAGCTTTTTGGTTATTTCACATTTTCATACTAGGAAAAGTTTTAAAACAAAACTAAAACCAAACCAAAATTGGTAGTTGACATGCAGTTGCAAAGTTACTTACTATTAGTAGAATGTTTAAAGTTGACCATTGAAATGAAGTGCTACCATTTGTTCTGCTTACAACGTTTAGCATTTTGTCATTGTTTCTGTCACTCTGATGTTTAAAGGTGTCATGAACTGGCTTTTTAAAAAAATGTTATACTGTTGTCTTAGGTCAGCTTATGATGTTTGCGTGGTTTTTACATTCAAAAACATCATAATGAATAAGTAATAGGCTATTTTCCACACTGGTTTTGAGGCTCTGTCCTGAACACTGGGTTTTGATGAGTGTGCCGTACTGTAGACTTGGAAGTAAACGCCCATGGCTATCGGATAAGATTTACATATTTAATGAGCTTCAATTCTCTTGTCAGTTCACGTGAGGGATTGTTTTGAAAGTGGCAACCGGAATAATTCTCTGACAGGGCTCTCAAAACGTCTTTATCAAACAAATACAATGATTTATCTCTCATCCGCCCGTGATTGATTGGAATATACGTTTTTATTACTTTGCCCGCCCGGTCGGTGGCTATAACCATGAACCACACATGTTCGAGTCTGATCCCGAATCGCAATAAACCAACAAATAAGGGATTTTCCAGCCTGTGACAGTGTGCTAAGGTACGTTCTGTTAGACACGTACACATAATCAACATGATCTGTAACAATGAGATCACATATACTATCACATTTTAAAAAACAGGTTTTACTCACATAAGTGTGTTGCACCATTCCTGTCCGATCCAATAAGGCACAGCATTGTTTTTTAATCTTAATGTCTGCAAATCCAGCGTCGACCTGTGTCTTGTTTGCAAATGATTCCGCAGTGAAATGAGGCAAACAAATGTGCAATATCCTATCCTTCCTTAAAAATAAAGTTCCACCACTCATTTCTAATATTAGAATCCGAATGAAGCTAATGCAGCGACCGTGTTCTTTCGCAGCTAGGCACAACACAAAATCTTGCTATCTTCTGCATGTTTATTGCTTGGTATGCGATCCGTTTAGTGCAGGGGTCTCAAACTCAAATTACCCGGGGGCCACTGGAAGTAGACTCTGGGTCAGGCTGGGCCGCATCAATTTTTTTTATTTATATTGCCAATATTTTTGAGATTTTTGGATCTGATTATCCTTCGTCCTTCGCACCTATCTATTACCAACAGGTATGTGATGGTAATTGTGTACTAATAAATATGGCCAATAGAAATTAAATAATTATGTAATACTGAAATAATAAATGTTTTTATTTTTATTTAAAATAATAGACTAATTCAAAGCAAGGCCATAATCAGGTCAAACAGAACAGTGAACGAAATTCTAGGTCTAATTCTAGTTGGGAAATAATCAATTTTTGACTATTTGCAAACAATATTTGCATTAATTGTCGTCAAATATATTATTAGTCCCGAGATTATTCGCATGAGTGAATAAATACGTACATCCGCTGCTTATATTTGAGTTCCTGTCACGGCTCATGGATTCCCTGTCTCACTCTTGGGTGCGTGTTGAATGTAGGTGAGGGCGGAGCCTGGGATTGGCTCATCACACACCTGTGGCTGATCACCTGCACCAGCTGCAACTCATCACCTTCACCCTATTTAGTCTCTCTGTTTCTCTCTTGTCTTTGTCAGAGCGTTGTTGGATGTTTCCCCTTGTGTCTCCGTGTTGGTTGTCGTTTCCCCCTTCCATGAAACGCTGGATCCCTTCCCGGATTACCTGTACCGACCTCCCGAGTCACAGCTGCTCACAGCCTGCCCGTGTTGCCAACAGAGCCTCTCTCACTGCTCTGTCTTATCCGGACTTCTTCAGTGTTCTGAGTTTTGACTTCTGTGACACTATCCGTCAAATAAACTAATTACTTGCTTTTGAATCCTGCCTCTGTGAATCCGTTACAGAACGCTCTGACCAACCATGGATTCAGCGAGTATCAACGCCCTACTGACCAGCAGCAACGAGAGACTGGACCAGCAAGAGGCGAACTTAACTGCCACAGGAAAGGCAGTACACACCTTGGTGGCACGGGTGGCCGAGCTGACCCAACAGATGCAACAACTCGTCGGTCCCACTGTGCCCGACCCACCGCCGATTCCCCACACACCATCCGCATCGCGGCAACCGGAACCACATCTGCCTACCCCCGAGAGTTATGCCGGTGAGAGCAATTTTTGCAGAGCCTTCCTTACCAAGTGTTCCTTGTTTTTCGCTCTTCAACCGCAGACTTTCAACACGGAGAGATCCAAGGTGGCATTCGTCCTCACCCTGCTCTCCGGACGAGCCGCACTTTGGGGAACGGCGGTGTGGGAGAATCAACATCCTTGCTGCTCCTCGTTCCAGACGCTGGCGGCGGAGATGAGAAGGGTGTTTGACCGAGCGGTGACCGGAAGAGAAGCGGCACGTCAACTCGCAGAGCTCCGTCAAGGTAACCGCTCGGTCTCGGATTATTCCATCGAGTTCCGCACCCTGGCCGCCGAGTGCAAGTGGAACGAGGAGGCACAGTGGGACATGTTCCTGCATGGGCTGGCTGACCGCATCCAGAAGGAGATCTTTACCATCGACCTTCCGGAGAAGATTGACGGTCTCATCGATATTGCGTTGAGGGTGGACGCTCGTCTGAGTCGGCTGAGGTCCAGGATGGAGCCTCAGCTTGGGAGCGTCGAATGCCCTCAGGCCAGCACTACGGATGCGGTCAGCCACACCTTCGACCCGGAGCCCATGCAGGTGGGTCGAGCTCGGCTCTCCCGGGAGGAGAAGGCGAGACGGAGATCCCGTGGTCTTTGCCTGTACTGCGGCGGGAACGGACACCTGCTAGACTCCTGCCCGGTAAAAGACCACGCCCGGCGGTAAAAAGAAGGCTACTGTCGGGCGGGATCTCCGTGGAAAAGACCTCATCCTCCACTCTCCTCCCGGTGAGATTGCTGTGGGCAGCTCAGGATTATTCCAGCCTTGCCCTTCTCGACTCGGGAGCGGAAGGTAACTTCATTGACTCTGCCCTGGTTCATAAACTCAACATAACCACCATTGCACTCAAGAACACCATTTCTGTCAACGCACTTAACGGACAAGTTCTCCCTGACATTTCATTCACCACTGAACCACTCACACTGATCACTTCCGGCAACCACACTGAACGCATTTCATTTTTCATCCTGGACTCCCCTTTGGCTCCCATTGTCCTCGGTCACCCTTGGCTGGAGTTACACAATCCAAGGGTTGACTGGGGACAAAACTCTGTGTCTGCGTGGAGTGATAAATGTTATGAGTCTTGTTTGGTGTCTGCTTGTTCGTCTGTGTCTCGTTCTGTTTTTCAGAGTGAGACGGTGAATCTGTCTAACGTGCCTCCGGAGTACCTCGACCTGAAGGAAGTGTTCAGTAAGTCCCGAGCTGCTTCTCTTCCTCCGCATCGTCCCTATGACTGTGCTATAGATTTACTCCCAGGTAAGTCTCCGCCTAAGGGCAAACTATACTCTCTTTCTATTCCAGAGAGGGAGGCCATGGAGAAATATATTTCTGATTCTCTAGCCTCCAAATTCATCCGCCCTTCCTCTTCTCCAGCGGGGGCGGGGTTCTTCTTCGTGGGGAAGAAGGATGGTTCTCTGCGACCTTGCATTGATTACCGAGGGCTGAATAACATCACGGTAAAGAATACCTATCCTTTGCCGTTGATGTCTTCAGCTTTCGAGAGGTTACAGGGAGCATCCGTCTTCACAAAGTTGGACTTACGTAACGCTTATCATTTGGTTCGCATCAGGGAGGGGGATGAATGGAAAACCGCATTTAACACCCCCAGGGGGCATTTTGAATATTTGGTCATGCCTTTCGGCCTTTCCAACTCCCCAGCGGTTTTCCAGGCACTCGTCAATGATGTGTTGAGAGACATGGTCGACCAATTCATATATGTCTACCTGGATGACATTTTGATTTTTTCTTCGTCTCTCCAGGAACATGTTCGACACGTCAGACGAGTGCTTCAGAGGTTGCTAGAGAATGGGCTTTTTGTTAAGGCGGAGAAATGCGCTTTTCATGCACAGTCTGTTCCTTTTTTAGGGTACATCGTGTCATCGGAGGGAATGCGCATGGATCCCGACAAGGTTAAGGCTGTGATGGATTGGCCAAGTCCAGATTCCCGTAAGGCCCTACAGAGGTTTCTGGGGTTCGCCAATTTCTATCGGCGTTTTATTCGCAATTTCAGCCAACTAGCCGCACCTCTGACTGCCTTGACCTCTCCCCGAACGACGTTCAGGTGGTCCGATACAGCCGAGGCTGTATTCGCCAAACTTAAAAGCCGCTTTGTTTCGGCTCCCATCTTAGTCGCCCCTGATTCCACACGTCAGTTCGTGGTAGAGGTCGACGCGTCAGAGGTGGGGGTAGGAGCGGTTCTTTCACAGCGCTCTCCCTCAGATGACAAGGTGCACCCGTGCGCGTTTTTGTCCCATCGTCTTTCTCCTGCCGAACGCAATTATGACATTGGTAACAGAGAGTTGTTGGCCGTCAAGTTAGCGTTGGAGGAGTGGCGTCATTGGCTTGAAGGGTCGGGGGTACCTTTTATTGTATGGACGGATCATAAGAACCTTGAATATATTAGATCTGCTAAAAGACTCAACTCCAGGCAGGCTCGGTGGGCACTTTTTTTCGGACGTTTTGACTTTGTTCTCTCGTACTGCCCCGGGTCTAAAAACATCAAACCCGACTCTTTATCTCGTATTTTTGATGCTTCCGAACGCCCGGTTACTCCCGAGTGTATTTTGCCAGAGAAGATAGTTATCTCTACACTCACATGGGAGATCGAATCGAAGGTCAAAGTGGCCTTAGAAGGGGTAACGCCCCCGCCCGGCGGCCCACCGAGTCGTTTGTTCGTTCTGGAGGGGTTAAGATCCGAGGTCCTCAAATGGGGTCACTGCTCCAACATTGCTTGTCATCCAGGGGTAAACCGCACTAGCAGTTTAATAAAGCAACGATTTTGGTGGCCACTTATGGCTCGCGACATTCACAGTTTTGTTTTAGCTTGCTCGGTCTGTGCGGTTGGTAAGACATCTAACCAACCTCCTCATGGGTTACTTCAGCCGTTGTCTGTTCCTTCGAGACCCTGGTCCCACATCGCTCTAGATTTTGTTACCGCCCTCCCGCCCTCCCAGGGCAAGACGGTCGTTTTGACCGTCGTGGACCGATTCTCGAAGGCAGCACATTTCATGTAGGATTCATCCCGCCTTCCATGTATCCAAAATCAAGCCTGTTTTTCACTCCCACCTTAATCCGCCAGTCCCGGTTCCCCCACCGCCGCGACTCGTAGATGGGGAACCAACATATTCGGTTAATCGCATTCTGGATTCTAGACGGAGGGGACGCGGTTTCCAGTACTTGGTGGACTGGGAAGGTTACGGTCCGGAGGAGAGAAGTTGGGTTCCTGCTAGGGACATTCTGGATCACTCCCTTATTGATGATTACAATCAACAGGTAAGGTCGGCTGGGAGCGTCAGGGGACGCTCCTAGGGGGAGGGGTACTGTCACGGTTCATGGATTCCCTGTCTCACTCTTGGGTGCGTGTTGAATGTAGGTGAGGGCGGAGCCTGGGATTGGCTCATCACACACCTGTGGCTGATCACCTGCACCAGCTGCAACTCATCACCTTCACCCTATTTAGTCTCTCTGTTTCTCTCTTGTCTTTGTCAGAGCGTCGTTGGATGTTTCCCCTTGTGTCTCCGTGTTGGTTGTCGTTTCCCCCTTCCGTGAAACGCTGGATCCCTTCCCGGATTACCTGTACCGACCTCCCGAGTCACAGCTGCTCACAGCCTGCCCGTGTTGCCAACAGAGCCTCTCTCACTGCTCTGTCTTATCCGGACTTCTTCAGTGTTCTGAGTTTTGACTTCTGTGACACTATCCGTCAAATAAACTAATTACTTGCTTTTGAATCCTGCCTCTGTGAATCCGTTACAGTTCCTCAGTCTTCAGTCTAATAGTAGACTTTTAGTAAATCGTCTTAAATGTTCAGAGTTCTAATCCGCTCATAGTTTTCTTCAAATGTTCATCAATGGTTGCATATTAAGAGCATGGACACGTTGCATTTTGTGTGCATTTGTGTGTGTGCAATTTAGTTTTGTGATTTCACCGGAAAGAATAGTCTCTCTCCGCAACGGCATTACGCGATATATTGAAGCGCTCGTCTGTGTGTGTGAAGAGTGTGCGAGCGAGCATGTGCGCGGACCAAAAGAGAATGTATATCCCGCCTACTTTGATTTGATTGGCCATTTGAGCGCCGTTAAACCACATTCATTTCGACTGTCTGATTAGCCTCTGTTCATGTCAATCACGAGGTGTCAACCAATTATACTGCACGAGAGAGGGCTGAGCTAACTCTCTCATATACACACACACGAAGTGAGGCATAAAGCACGGCACAGGCACACGCAACAACTCCGCCAAAAATGGTTTTCAGAGCAACGCACGGGCCACACTAACACTAAACTTTGATGTCAAGTAGGGGGCCACAAAATATCATCGGGAGTTTGAGACCCCTGGTTTAGTGCCACGAGTCGGTGGTCAGGGTTACAGTAGCAGGCGTACATATTTATCTGTTGAGGTGGAGTTTCTGCATTCTATGACGTCAATGGTCGACATATTCTGAGATCGATCGTTTGCTGGGCCTGATGTCTTTTTATTTGACTAACAAGGAAGTTTTCAGCTCTGAAACTTACAGGATATTCTTATATCACGATCAAGGCTCAAGGGAAAGTTGATTTCTCAACTCATCACCCCTTTAATACAAAGTCTAATCCAGTATAATAGCCTACTATTACTCCTTTTCCTTTAGTTTTGATCAGTAGGAGGATTCTGTGTTGATGCGTTCTAATATTTGTGCTGAGAAAAACCCAGAGTCCCTGAGTTAGATATTTCATGGCCACTGTATGCCGTTTATCACTGCACACTTCCTGTAACTGATTTTAAGGATGTGTTACGCATTTCCCTTTCTGCTATTATTCATGGGTCTAATTAGTGGAAGGGCTCCTTTGTTCTTCTATTTGTTCTTTGTGTTCGCAGATGCTGTGTGTAGAGTGTAGGGCTGTGGATTGTGTGAAGTTATAACCTCTTCCACAGTGTTAATCAAATCCCAGTTTCAAAGCACAGTGTTCCGACCCTATTGGAAAAGTTGTGCAATTAGTTGCATTTAATGTGAACTTGTAGTGTATTTTGAATCTTAAAAGTATATTTAAAAAAATGTTCTTGATACTTTAATGAAGTAAAAGCCAATTAAATGTACCCAAAGAGAGCACATTCAAGTTTGCACATTCAAGTGCTTTAATGAGCACATTCAAGTACTTTTAAAAAGTGCACTTTGTAAAAAATGTATGTAAAAGTTATGTAAAAAAATGTCTTCTTCATTTTATTTTTTATTATTGTTTCATTTGCGGCTCGTGCACACACACACGCACGCACGCACGCACGCACGCACGCACACACACACACAAACACACACACACACACACACACGTGCGCATGCATGCCTGACATTCATTGTCTTTTTGGCCTCTGCTGTGTCACAATATGAGGACATGAACGCATAAACATCATAAACTCCCCTCTAAGAGTCACTTCATGAGCATTTACCGTTTCACTTGAGAAAATCATGATCATATCATAAGCACAGACACTCAAAGGTCTTCACAGCAACCTGTCAAAATAAAAGTTATATTAGAAATATATTAGGCTTTTGTTGTACGGTAGATTTAGCTATATCTCAATCTAATAATACTACTAATAACACTACTTAGTGCTAGTGATAATAATAATAATTATTATTATTAGGTGTGCTTAGAGGGTTGTTTATTTTTCACTTGATCTTTTTTTATAAATGTTTTACTTTTAAACAGCATGTCAACTTTAAATGTTTATATGTATTATTTACTTATACAGATTAAAGGGGTGGTTGCATGCGATTTCACTTTTGTAACTTTAGTTAGTGTGTAATGTTGCTGCTTGAGCATAAACAGTATCTGCAAAGTTACAGCGCTGAAAGTTCAATGCAAACAGAGATATTGTCTTTTAAATAAAAAATGTGTTTGTTGCCTACAAAAATGGCCGCTTTGGACTACAGCGAGCTTCTTCCTGGGTTGGTGACATCATAAACCCTCGCTTGTCTCCGCAGATGTGACTTCTGCCCGTAATGGTAAGGGGCGTGGCGTTTCCATGACAACCTGTGCTTGGCACTTCAGCCAATAAAAATACAGGAAACTACATTTGGCCATCTAAACAATCTAAGACCATGTATTAAGACATGTTATACTGCGCGCCATAAACACAACCGAGCCTAGAAAAAAAAACACGGAACCACCCCTTTAACATCATAAACAATAAACTCATTAAATTAGTTAATTAAAATAAAAACTTTTTTGCTGCAGTACTAAGATTGGTACTAAGAACTGTAAAGTTTTTTATGGTATTGGTACCGACTACTGGAATTTTGGTATTGTGACATCCCTACTCTGACATGATCCGGAGGGGCATTAAAAAGAATCCTTGTATAACAGACATAGGCCAGTAAGAGCGGTGTGCGTGTAAAACCTCACTCCCCTGACGCGCTGGCAACTGACGCTAGAGGCTGCCGTCTTTAGCGTCCTTGTTAGCATGCCTTCCTCCCACGCTCGAGACCCCGGTTCAAATCACACTCAGAGTGGGTAGAGTAGGACCGGTTACACATGCACTTGTCCCTGACGCTGGAATCCTTCAGGAATCTGTACAAAAGTTTGAAAATTAGCTGGATCAAATTAAACAGGGTCAAAGCAAATGTTCCGTTATGCTTCCATTTACTTTTCCATTTGTCCTCTTGTTGTCAGACTCCTGCGTGTGAATACGGCAGAAAGTGAACGGGCATCTGTATACTGTATCCAGTGTAGACAGTGTCAGTGATTGTAACGGGCTCTATTTGCTTTTGACACAGCACTCAAGTCCGGTGTAGGCACATGTCAGCTGTATGCGGCTGAACGCCAGTGTTATGGAGAGTGTTATGTTATGGCTTATGGTGTGATGATGTAAAACTATTTGTCAATGTCTCGCTCTGGATGCTGGCATATGATGTCGTATGATGTCTTTTAAAACTATTTTTGTTCTCACAATAAGTACTCTTTTTTTTTTTTTTTTAAGTAACCTAAAGTGTTAATCTTTTTCACAAGGCTCTCGACAGAATGATACAGTGGCAGTGGATCATAACACAAAAATCCTGAAAAGAAAATTTCTGAATTTAAATATGTATTACTGTATTAGTTCATGGTATTAATAATACATTGTTACTTTTGAACGATAAATTATCAAAAAAATGCTACAAAACTTGAACACTTTTCAGTAATCATTGGTGCTGTATATTTAATTTCTGCAACACACTGACATCAAACTCATTTGTTCGACATGTGGGGTTGCAGTTTATTTTACATACCAGTCGTGATTGAGGCTCCATGACGCTTCACATTCTGTCACAGTAGACAGTAGACAGCAGGCAGATCACTATCACTTGGAACAGAGCCAGCGTCCGTTTCAGTAAATGTGAGGGTTAAATTAAACGTTTCCTGGATAGCTGTTGGTCAGAGATGTCTTTATATGTGACACTCTCTTCTTTCTCTCTCAATCTCTCTCTACTCTCTCAGTGATGGAGGGATGATGACAGATGAGGTATTGATTTCAGTGTCTGGAATGAGCATGCAGTCGAAATATTCTAAAGCTCATTCTAAAGAAACGCTTGACTAAAGTAGTTTACTGAGAGAAAAGAAGCGACTGTTAGAGAAAACCAAATGAAGGAATGCTTGATTTCCGAGACTAAATGATCTGTACTGAATGCTGAAGTAGGATCATTTGACTTTATGTGTGTTAGTTTATTCCACACTTAGGGAATTTTTGTCATCATTACTAACAAAATAAAAATAATACGCTTTTTTATGATTAGTGTGATTTTCATACTCTAAATATTGTTTAAAACATTTCACTCTGCATCAGCCCAGACCGATGTGTAATATTCCACCAGGATTTATAACTGAGATAAAAACACAAACAGAAAATTGAACTCACTGTCAAAGATTTTTGTCTACTCCCAGACTCCAGGAGCACAGAGTGAAAGAAAACAAACACTACCATCCGTTCGAATTAATTCATTATCCAGGATGCATTCCCTTCTTAGTGATGACAAGGCAATATACATCCACAACAGCACACTCAAACACATTGTTAAACCTCTAACAGGCTGGCAAGTTCTTGACTGTGAAAACTTGCTCCAGGAAAAGTGTGAATTGTGTAATTGAGATTATTAAAACTAACACGACTCTGAATAAAATGTCAGTTGTGCTTTCCTGTGGAAAACTCACTGATATGGTGCTAGTGGGAAGCCTGGATGCCAGCTGAACTTAGCCCCGTCCACAACATTTGAGGTCGGGAAGTTCGGTCTGGTCTTGATCCTTTGTGGAGCCACTATGCTCAAACCAGAGCTGTTTGGACCAATCAAATTGACAGGGCGGGCTTTATACGATGATGGACAGATGATCAACAGTAACGTAATATCCACATCACCAAAGAGCGCTTGGGTTGAATCCGTTCTAATCCTAAACAGAGAACTTGTTCATATATGCATTCACCTTTACTATTTCTCTCAAAAATTATGAGTGTCGGTAAGTACTCTGTTTATCCTTAAATTCTTTTTACAACACCGGCAAAAATCGTTTACACTTATCTTCCTCTTCTACTTTTTCCAGTGTGTGTGCAGTTGAGTTCTGTTGACAACTTTGCGTTGTTTAGCATTCGTTTTTTTCTCCGTTGCTCTGATTGGTTCTAGGTTTATCCAATTGAGTGCAGATGCATTTTTTTTCCTGGTTTAGTTGAAATGTTCCCATAATCACAGCCTAACGGAGCAATATCTTATATCAGACTCATATTCTGACTAGAATCTGAGTATGACTACATCAGGCTAGCTAGTGGGAGTTTTTTTTTTAACGATTTGTATGATGTTTTCCCCCGAAAATGAATAATGCATAATGTATAATTAAAGGAACTGTATGTAAGAAATGTATTTCAATTAATCATAAAATGGCCCTGATATGTCGCTAGACATTAAGAAATCATGTTAATTTCAAATACTTCTATCACTGACAGCAGTAGTCCGGCCAGGATATTGTCATTTAAAAGTTGTTGTTGCAGCCCTCAACTGATGTTGATGTTGATATGTTGTGTTTTGGCCTGAAGCTCCGCCCTCCACCTATCGACCAATCACGAGTCAGTAGTGTTTCAGCATCTGGATTGCCAGATCTGCTCTAGTTACCACAGCTGCAGCTTCAAACGTTCCAGCTGATCCTGCAGTCTATCTGGCAACCTCGAGTCAGGGGGAGGGGGAGAGGGAGAGGGATACACCGTTCTACAGTCATTTGAAAGTGGTTGAAGTACCAGTTTTGGCCACAATCTTACATACACTTCCTTTCATTCTAAAGGGAAGTTCATGATACCTGTCTAGTGATGCCTGAGATCATTGTAAGCTTTTGATGGTTGGTTTTAGATTGTAATCTGTATGGCTAGGTTAGAAACATAATCACACATATGCTAATTTTTTAATGAAATGGGTCAATGTGTAAAACAATATGTCAGCATTTAACACATTTAACACCAAAATCAGCAATGTGCTAATTTCCCAGCAACACCTCCTTATATGCTGTTTGCACCTTCCCCTTTTCCCCAGTGGTTTTTTATAAGCTGGGTTTACATGGCCGCTGGCATCCGTTTAACTCAATTTGGAAAGTTGAAACGGTGGTAGACACCAATCTGTCCTCACTTACCTCTCTCTCTCTCTCTCTCTCTCTCTCTCTCTCTCTCTCTCTCTCTCTCTCTCTCTCTCTCTCTCTCTCTCTCTCTCTCTCTCTCTCTCTCTCTCTCCAGTTTTGGCCACAATCTTACATACACTTCCTTTCATTCTAAAGGGAAGATCATGATACCTGTCTACTGATGCCTGAGATCATTGTAAGCTTTTGAGGCTCCTCTCTCTCTCAGCTGATGTGGAATGTTCTGGTGTCAAGGCTCTCTAAGCAAATCTGTCAGTGCTGTCATTAGATTGCCGTTTTGGGGGTTTTGCTCGTCACGTGCACTTCAGTCACTCTCAGCTTTCACAACATTCCTCTATTTGAGCCTCATTTATAATCTCACTTCAGTAAAGATGACAGTTGGTGATATTACTCCCACACTGACTCACATCAACATGGTTCCCCTCCACCTCCTCTCTGAGTATGAGACTCTGAACAGTGCCTGTTTGGGGGTTAATGTACACTCTGTGCTTCTATGTGTGTTGTATATATGAGTATGAATGTTTTAAATGACTCTCAGTGGGTCAGCTCACCCACACTGCTTCTGTAGCCATGCTTCATTACTATTTAAATGAGTTTATTACTGTGGAAAATGCAGCTTGACCAACCTGAACTCACCCATAGGACCGTATACATTTAAAATGTCTCATCCATTATTTATGTAGAGCTGACCATACAAACTGTAAAAGGTGAGTGAGATTTAGTTTATCTAAATCAGACGATGTCTCACCTGCTTCTGAATATATGCTGCATCTACATGTACTCTATGGCCCTTCACCATGTTTTCATATAGTAATCATAGATTTTACCAGAATACCATAATTACTAGTTATGTTTGTGCTAAAACTGGTAAACATCAGTAATCATCATCATACTTTTTTTTAAATGACCAACAGTAAATAAATAAAACATGTTTGAAGGAGATGATTTTATATGATTCACATTTTAAATACCCCACATTATTATTATTAATAATAATAATAATAACTGTTAATAACAATAATAATAACAACAGAGTAACAATGTGGAAGACACGGATTATTTCTAAATATTAATCCTTGTTTACCTAAGACGTCGTTTACTCCCCTCCCCCAGTTCATTTTTAGAGATCAACCTTCTTAGTATTCCTCAACCTATTCATTATAAACAATATAACAAGAAAAAATATATATGAAAGAATGTCTGTTTTGAATTGTTTACGATCTATAAGGTTTGTCAGAGTATCTTTTTCAGTCAAAAGCAAAAATGAGTTTAATACCTCCTTGGCTTCTTGTGTACATGACTTCAATACTGCTACTCTGATTCAGAGAGTATGTGTGTGTTTGTCTGTAATCTCTCTCATGCTGTAATAATGAGAAAGCTCTGTGTCGCGACCCTGAGATCTACTGTATGAGTCTGATCTGGTCGACTGTGGTCTCAGTGTCAAAAGGCTGTAATTAACACAGGGCTGAAAGACAATGAGGGGCAAAAGACAGAAAAGACCTCCATTCTTCACAGATAATTACAAAGCAGACAACAAGCAAGAAGAATGTTGACTTTGAACATTGTTTGTGATCTTACCCCACAATACAATAAATGCGCAACTGATGGTCTCCGAAGAGACTTAGAGACAGATGTTTCCAATAAGCTGACAGATAGACCTTTGACCTTTATTTTTTAATTTACAACAGTATGAAAGCTGCATCATGATTTCTAATGTCAAGACATCAGTTGAAAGCACAGTGAAATGATTGTCATAAAGTCAAGTGCTCATCATCAGCAGTTTTAATTGGCGACTCTAGAATTGTTTTTTGGAACAGGGATTGTTTGGAACACAGGGTTGCTCAATCGAATGCACTTTTGATATAAATATTAAAAGATAAGATCAACTCTATCCAGTAGATACAGTCGATCTGAGAGAACATGTTGAAAGTGGTCTCTGATGAGATTCAGGTTCAAGACATAGGGCACTCTTTTAACAATCTGAGCGCATGTTCTGAAGCGTATGATACAAGTGCACTTTGGGCGTGTCAGAATCCACTTTAGTTTGTTTAACGTTGGAAAAAATGGTCCAAAAGGTTGTACCTCGTCTCTTAATGAGTCATGGATATGTTTTGTCGTAACGTGTAATAAACCAATCAGAGTCGCTTGCACAATGTTGATTCACAAATTGACAGAAAGACTGAACACTTTTCCAGAGAGGAATCCTTTTATTTGTAATATTTAAAAATGTTTGTGTGCTGCTGCACGTCCTTGTTTGTGTAACAAGCAGAGTGGACGTGCGTTGTGCACCTGTCTATAGGTGCATATTACTAACGCGCCCTTTAAATATCAAAATATACTGTTGTTTTCAGTTGCCTCAAAATAGCAACACCCCAAGCAATGTGCCTGAACACACCTTGTTTCCAGACCAGCATGCCCATGGGGGAACAGATAGGTGTGAGTACATTTGCTATTTAAACAACATGGCGCTGAACGTGAAAATAATATCTGCGTCGGGCTGAAACTAGTAACACTTGCGTCGCATCTAGCGTTGCATTGCGCCAAGTGTATGATAGGGCCCTTTAACAATCCCGTTGATCGTGAAGACAACTCAAGTCAGAGGACTGGTTTGTCATGATAAATCTATAGGACAATTATGTCCATATTCTTCCTCAACATCAGAAGGTTTGCTTTCGGGGGTAAAGCGTATCAGTGTCCGGTTCTTCCATTTGGCCTAGCTCAATCCCCCTGCACCTTCATGAAGTGCATGGGTGCAACACTGACTCCTCTGAGAGTCTAGGGCATTTGTGTGCTAAATTATACAGATGACTGATTGACTTTATTCTAGTCACGAGAGATGGTGGTTTGACATTGAGATGCCGCTCTTGCTCACATAAGGCGCTGAGGGGCTGAGAGGCTCAATGCCAAGAAGGGAGTGTTAACCTGCCCTTAAAACTATGAAGTTTCTCTGAAAACTATGTTTCTCTGGGTAATTTGGGATTTGACTACAAAATAGGCATGTTTGTCTCCAGCTCATATCGAGTTTATCCTGATGACAGTACCCAGGATCAAACTAGGCCAGGCCATGACTGTAAAACATTTTCAAAGATTGCTGGGGCTCTTGGCAGCTGTGTCCAACATAATACCATTTGGCCTGCTGTACATGAGGATGATCAGGGTTACACGTAGATGCCTTTGTTCCGTGGCTAGATGCAAGAACTTGTGGTTCCTGTCCGAAGGATGCATCATGTAAGGGCACTCAGCGTGGTATGGGGTTTGTGGAGAAGGTATATCATCTCTCGTTGCCTCGATATGCTGGCTGTATTTAATGCTCTGAGGTACTTCCTCCCAGACCTCAGAGGCCATCATGTTCTTATTCAAACAGAGAATATACCAGTGGTCAATTACATAAATCCCTAGGGGAGTCTGAGGTAGTGCCCTCTGTACAAACTGGTAGATCAGGTCCTCCTCTAGTCGCAGGGCAAACTGCTGTTGCTCAAAGCTATTTATATCCTTGGAGACCAGAATATTTGGGCATACATCCTGTCAAGGCAGGGGCTGAGGCCCTGGCAATGGAGGCTCCACCTAGACATGGTAAAGTAAATTGATTTTAAGTTTGGCCAAGCGGAAGTGGATCTGTTTGCATCTCGAGAGACAACCCACTATCCCGTGTGGTTCTCACTCACACACAGCTCCACTGGGGATGGATGCCATTGTACAAGAAATGGCCGAGGCAGTGCATGTACGCTTTCTCTCCGATTCCTCTGCTGGAGTTTTAGAGAGGGTCCACCAAGACAGGGTCAGTCTACTCTTGGTAGCCCGTTCAGGCTGACCAGAGTATGTTTTTTAGACCTCACAAGGTCTTAGCAGGCCCTCCCTGGAAGAAACCAGTCAGGAGGGACCTTCTGTCACAAACCGGGGGCTTAATGTGTCCTCCCTGGTCCAGAGCTGTGGAAACTATGGGTTTGGCCCCTGAAGGGGACCCAGGTCCAAGGGTTTTGGTTTCACAGCTTTCCGAGGTTACTGAAAATATCCCAAACCTTAGAGCTCCCTCCACAAGGAAACTATACACACCTTAAAGTGGAGAGTATTCACTTTATGGTGCAGAGAGCCTCAGTTGGATCCAGTTAACTACCCAGTGGCTTCAGTGCTGGAGTTCCTTCAAGATCATTTGTCTCGTCCTAAGGTGTGCCCAGACAAGTGTCAGACTCTCTTATGCTGGAGGCATTCCCCAATCAGTACAGTATTACCAGTATTAACACAGTATTAACTTCCCCTGATTTAATTCTAATTTAAATCTAATTTTCCCCAGATTTATGCTTTCAGCACTCACTGGATATTTAACTTGGAGAGTGTTGCGAAAATTGCAAGAAGCAACGTGATATCATTTGGCAGAATTGTTACTACAGACACTTTTTTAATGAGCCCTGGTTATTTCCTTCTTGTGATGGTACTGTGTAAGCTGAACAGTTTAAACTTTAAATGAATACCCAGGTCTCGGTTTGGGAATATGCTAGTATTTGTCTTTCTCTGTTCTATGTTTGCATCTCTCTTGAGAGAAGGTCACCCTGCAAGACGCAAAATTTGCCTCAGTATGAACACCTTGCAGATGCAGTGGAGGATATACTAAACAGATGTTTCTCAATAAATCCATTTTACAGCAATCCAGTAGCAGCCCCTTCTCAGAGACCCACCTGTGCAACACAGCACTGGCATAGAACCATACAACCAAATGCTATGAGCGCAGTGGCTCAGTGCATGTTGGCACCAGGCTTTCGTTTTGATATGCATGTGTGATGCCTCACTATATGTGAAACAGCCCAGGATTCCCTCTGATCATTTTTGAGCTCCATGCCTGTGTTAAATAAAGCAACACCTGCTGTCTTGTTGCAGTCATTTAACTCCCACGTTTGTCTCCGGGGATGGCTAGGGCTGCTGGAGAGATCAAGCGAGTCTCTTCTGTTGTAGGGAAGCTGCGAACAAGCGTTTAGCCACCTGGCCACTCTCAGTAATTACTATAACAGTTTCAATGCTTCAGCTGGGATATGGCCAGGATGTTGCATTTGATGTTTTCATATGTTGTCTACAACCACTACATAACTCTGTTTCAAATGTAATGAATGATTTCTTCTTTTACGGTTTTATAGTCACTTAATTGAATCGTTCACCCAAAGAGAAAAACTCAACATGCACATAAATAAACAACATCAATCAAATAAATAATAATTTGCCAGCACCTGAGGATTCATAAGGGGAGTTTGGGAGTTAATGAGGAGATAAAAGAAGCATATAATTAAATAAATAATTCAAATTTATAATAAATAAATGACCATTAATCAATATAAAAGAACCATGAGCATGCAAATGTGTTATTACATTTAACTTAACATCTCAAGTTCAAGAAAATATTCTACTCAAAAAGGTTAAGCTGACAAAAAATGTAAGAAAAAAATCTCTGCTTACTGTTTCAGGTTCAGTTCAAATCTTGAGCTCTTTCAACAGCGTTTTGTTCTCAAGAATTAATAAGTGCTATGAAAACTTCACATTTCTGCTTTTGAACCGAAACCTTGTCTCACAGATTTGAGGGACTAATCAATGAGGGACGGTTTTGAATTCGCATTGTTTCTTTAAAAGATTGTTGTTACTTTATATTTATGTAGCTATAGTAATAGAATATTATCTTTAAAGCCTTTAGGCGGTAACATTATGCTTGAACACATGCACACATACTCTTACATCAGTGGCTCTCTCTGTTCACTGCTATATGATCTCAGCCCCAGAGTCAAGCTGCTCTCAGATCAGTGCCTGGTTGTCTGGCAGCCGCTTGGCCAACAGATGGGCGGCAGACTGAGTTTCACAGAGAACACGTGTGTGCTGGAGGGAGAGTGGCGCGATGGAGCCAGTTCCTGATCTCAGAGCAGGACTGTCACAACAGGGTTTGATCTTCAGTAATGGAGGAGAGGACTGTGATTATGCAAACCAGTTCCTGACAATGATGTCACATACACACACACAACAGATCGATTGATTTAGAGTAAACTTTATTTTATTAAAGCATCAACAGTCTTGCAATATTTTGGATGCAAGTATTATGTCAAGTGTTCCATTACAGATGTGCTTAGATGAACGAACCACTTACTGCACTATTTGGTGAATGTAATATTGCCACATTTTGCCATGTTCGACCAATTCTAGTCAATGATTATTACAGTTTCTGAAGAAAATGTGTTGCTAAACCTGCTGCCACAATGGTAAGGTGTTGTAGATGGTGTGCTCCAGGAAAAAATACTTATAAATTCTTCACTGGCATTGGAGATTGCTGTACACTGACCTGAGAATTGTGTTCCTTGATAAAATAAAATAAAAATCTGCTATCATAGGCCCTATATTAATGGTCTGAAGTGCATGGCGCAGGTAAACTTAGGGTGTGTGCGAATCACTTTAGCTATTTTAATGACGGAATGTACGTTCTGCGCGGCAGGCACATGGTCCAAAAAGGTTGTACCTCGTCTCGGGGCATAACGTGTAATAAACCAATCAGAGTCTCATCTCTCATTCCCTTTAAAAGCCAGTTGCGCTCGCACCATTGCGGATTCGCTATTTGCATGGCATAATAAGCAGAGTGTACGCGCATTGTGCACCCGCCTATAGGTGCATATTACTAACGCTTCTGAACACACCTAATTTTCAGACCAGTCATGGATGATCAGATGGGTGCGAGTGCATTTGCTATTTAAACAACATGGCGCTGGGCGTGAAAATGATAACTGCGTCGGGCTGAAACTTGCGTCGCCTGCCATCACATTACGCCGGGTGTATGATATATTGTATGTTTTCAATCAGCTGTTTAGAATCAGAGCTACTAATGTGAAATTAGCAAATCACTTTTTGTGTACAGGTTTTAAAACGGACTGTTTTCAATTTAGTGTGATTCATTCGGACAGCTCACTGAGGCACGTTCTTTAACCAGAACTACATCCTTTAAGACAGAAAACAAAAAGTACAGTGGATATTCACCAACATTCAAACCAATCGACTTTGGCATTGTTAGTGCCACGCTCCACTGTTTGAGCTACTGGAACACTTCTTTGTTAAATGTTTGTTGATGTGAAGTAGACTTGTCAGATTGGTTCAAGAATTGCTTCTGAGCTTTGACTTCTCTCAGTGGATGGCAGGTGTCTTCTGTTAGGCCTGCGGTCTGTATTCAAGGTTGTGACCTATGTATTTCCTGTAGACTCTCCCTCATATTCTCAGTCAGACAGCTCCAACATCTTTAACTTAATTGAAAACACATGTTACAGATGCTCAAGAGAAAATTCTACAAGACAATGATCCAGATGATGGAGTATTTTTGCAGATATAGAACGAATCATCACATCCTAAGATCAAAAACGATTTTACGGAAAGACTCAACTCGTAACATAAATTATTCAAGATGGTCTGGACTGGCAGTTTCTGACACAACAGACTTTGACAGTCCCCTCAAGGTCTTAATGGGGAAGACTGCTGCTGTATCCGTGGAGACTTCCAGTACTCCATAAAGTGGGAGGAATTGGAAGACGATTGACAGGTTCTGAACGCTCCTTTGCCCTGTTACCGGATGATTGACACCAATGGCGAAAGGCGTAGGGGGTAAAATGGATTTTGTGACACACACACACACACACACACACACACACACACACACACACACACACACACACACACACACACACACACACACACACACACACACACACACACACACACACACACACACACACACACACACACACAGACACTCACACACACACACACACACGTTGTCTCGATTTAACCTTGCCCATTTCCCATCTGAGATTTATCCTCTGGGGCAGTGAAGTTAAGTGTCAGTGTGGGTAAATACATGCTCTCTCTTCTTTATAAAATGTTCTGCATGTGTCCTCTCCCTCTGCGTTTGGTCAAGGCCCATTAACTCCACACAGCAAAGAGGCTTCAATATGACACCGCCTGAATAACAATAGCATTTCAGTCCATGCCTCAATGTCAGCTATATTTAGAGAGCCGCCTTCAACCTCTCAGAGGCTTCCGTTCTTGGCTGTTTCAAGGTGTGTTTATAAACGGATAGTTCCAGCTGTAAAATCGAAATGGATGAGCTACGCCATGACATAACCAAGAAAAGCACAGTGTAAAAAGCCTACGGTTAAATAGATTAATTGTCTTTTTATTGTTTATGCGAATTGTTAATTTGATTTTTATGTAACTAGATTTTTAGAAGAGTGGCAACCTATGGAAGCTAGTTTTCACCGCTGAATATTATATATATTTTTTAAATACTGCGAGTTTTACAATTAGCAATTCTGAATTTTTTTTTCAGATTTGCATGATATAAAGTCGTAATTTCGAGTTATAAAGTCAGAATAGCTAGTCGCAGTTTTCAGAATAAAAGTTGCAATTTTGAGAAAAAATCCCTCAGATTTGGACTTTATAACTCACGATTGCGAATTTAAATCTCACAGTATAAAAGAGAAAAGAAGTCAGAATTGTAAAACATAAATTCGCAATTGCGTGAGTCAGAATTGTGAGTTTATATCTTGCAAATCGGACTTTATTTCTCACACATTTCAATTTTATATCATGCAGTTCTGAAAAACGTCAGAATTATGAGATAAACGTCTCAATGATCTTTTACATACTTTTTGTATGGCAGAAACAAGCTTCCATAGCAAGCTGATCTCACGAGAAAACAACTATTTAATGAGATTATTAACTATTTAATGAGATATTATTACAATTTGAACATAAATGTAAGATAAAAAAATTAAAAACTCTGTGGGGCAAAATGTAAAATGTTGGTTCTGAGTTGTATTTTGGTTGCTCGAGTGGTCTGGGTTGTTTCTAGAGCATAAGTTAGATGTAAGAGTGTGTTTGGTGGTTGTTAGGTAGTCACTTAGATACGGCTTTTAAATGTAAACTTATTGGATTTCTTCTTCTTTTTTATAATTTCTCAGTGTACATTGGTAAATCTAACAGTGTACATTGGTTTAAACATTTGTTTATTGATTTTCCAGTGACATAACAAAATCAAGAGGTAACGGTTCGAGAGTCAAAACAGTGTCCAGAACAACTAACAAAAAATAAATAAGTTAAATAACTAAAATTAATGAAATCAGAAAAAGAATAATAGTAAAAGTTTGAATAGTAAAAAATTAATACATAAAAAAACAAAAAAAAAGAAAACAAAAGAAAAAAAAAGAAAAAACAACAACAAAACAAAAAACAAAAAAACAAAAACACAACAACAACCCCCAAGAACAAATAAACAGAACAACACAACACAAAATGGTCACCCACTGCAAAATAAAAGCCCAGTATGTTCAAATACCCAGAGATAAAATAGAAATTGAATAAAAAAAAAAACTTTAAAAAAACAACTGACAATTAGTACACAATCAGGGTGGCTAGTCTGGTATAGCCGTAAAACTCAATCCCTCAACATGTGCAAAAAATGGACCCCAAGTTTTATTAAACTTTGCAAGAGAACCATGTATCGAGCACCTAACTTTCTCCAGCTTCACAAACTGAAGGATGTCTCTGATCCAAGACGAGTGAGAAGGCGGCGCAGGAGACTTCCACCTCAATAACATCAAACATCTAGCCAATGAGGAGATAAAGGCTACAAAGTCAGCTTTATATTTAGGAAGCTGCAAAGTAGGAGGTAAAACCCCAAACAAGTCGGTATATGCTGTAGGATCGAATTGAACCCCCGAACAAATTGAGATTAATTAAATAGTGAAGGGCAAGACCAGAACATATGGACATGGGTAGCTGGAGCCTGATGACATCTAATGCACGTGGGATCGACATCATTATAGATTTTGGAAAGCCTAACTCAAGTGAGATGGGTACGATGTAGAATTTTGCACTGGGTCAGACCATGTCTAGCACAAATAGAAGAGGAGTGAACCCGACGCAAAATGGCATCCCACAGCTCCTCCGAGATCCCCTCCCCTAGATCATCCTCCCATTGGGTTTTAATTTTATGCTGCGGGGTAAGCTGCAAAGAATAAATAAGATTGTATAAAATTGAAATGGCACCCTTAATGGTCGGCAATGGGGTTAAAAAGGAATCAATTAGAGAAGCCTCTGCGAGTTTCGGAAAATAGGGGCTAAGATTACGAATGAAACTACGAACTTGAAGATATCTAAAGAAATGCTGTCTAGGCAAATGGAATTTATCGGAGAGTTGTTGGAAGGATGCAAATACATTGGTAAATCTAAATACTTGGGAAAATAATAGTCCATCTTTCCTTGACAGGCTGAATGCGAGACCAGTTACACAGAAAGAGTTTTGTAGTAAATATCATGTTTCTTTGACCACTTCTAAGTTTTTTTTTTTAGAGCTGCAACACTCAACAATCGAGGTAAAATCAATGTACGGCATGACCTGTCATGGCTTATTGCTTTAGCAGTATGCTTTGTGTCAGAGGGGTTGTGTTCTTGGCTGTACAGTACCGCCAATTGACAAATGACTTCCTCTCCAGAAGGTTTCACCCTCAGTCAGGACTGCTGCCGTCACACGTTACACTACGCCTATGGCCTAATGTCCTGCGAGAGGCGGTGAATCTGATTAGTGTCTAATTAGTTTCCATGAATACAGTGAAATTTTGCATGTGTAATTCCAGTAGTCAGCTTTTCCCGTCTCTCCAATGGGCATGAGCTCATGTTACCATGGCAACAGAAGCACTGAAAGCACTTTAGTGGTAGTGGCCTTGTGAGCTATTTGGCAGAATTCCAGAAAAATCGCCCCTTTTATCTTTTCGACTTCCAGGGAGATCACCTGCATATTACATATGTATAAATTCATGACAGCTCGGCGCTCAATGATTTTAGATGAGTGAAATTATATTAAGCTTTGTATTAAGCAGTTTTTATCAATTTTGTCAGTATTAAATAAGATACTTTTGAGGGGGGGTGGGGGTGTCACTAAAAATGACTTTTTGCTTTTGTACCCAATAGAAAAGTAGAAAAATAATAAAAGTAAAAATAGACCCCAAAAGTATCTTCCAGTATCTTTCTGGTCTTTCTTGATTTGTTTGCCGCTAGTCTCCGATTAGTTGATCTTCGTCTTTAGGATCCATTGGTGTGCAGCTCTGCATATGGAATTTGACGGATCGCTTCAGCATATCTTGTAACAAGGCATGTATCATTGATTAATAACCTCAGAGCTCACAGTAGGTCTGTCTTGAAAGGCTGCTAAGAAATCATTAAAAATCAATTACTCTATGGAGAAAATGAATGGGATTTTTACTGGAACCCGGCTGTTGTGTTTTGTTTACTAAATGATTTATGTAAATCAGGTGATGAAGAAAAGAAGATAGACACACAACTTATCTTCAAATTAGTTTTTGGAAGATGAGTAGTAGAGATTTTCATGTACCCAGCCAAGAACAGCCTTACCTCGGCTAGTCCTTCTGACATTTGCTGCTATTTCTGGTGTGTCTATAGTGCTCAAATATGAAATATAATTTGTCTTATGTATATCTAATGGGCAATCTTCGGTCTCATGAATCTATTATTTGTTCCAGGCCATATCGTTTTGACTGAGGGCAAAGTTAAATTTCATAACTTTATGTATTTATTTTGTTGTTGTAATGCTGAGGAGACTCAGAAACTGGGGAGAGCTGGATCCAAATGCAATGTTTTATTTATTTATAAAAAATAAAGTGACAATCTAACTCAAAACATGAGAGAATCACTGAACATCAGGAGCAGAACTGAAGCACAACGAGGAACAAAACGGAGCACATCAACGAAACAGCCTGACATTCCCTCACTAACATATCCTCAAAGCTTACGCACAGTGTAGGTGGAATAGAAAAGAATCAACTTCTAGTATATATATCCTGACATTTATCTCAATAAACATCAGTCACCATTTCTTAATAAATACTTGACACCTGGTAAACAGATAGCAATGCAATATAGGTCATATTCAGTCGTTTTAGAGTGTATCAAACCTCAGAAATATGGTAGCAGTAATGAGCGGTGACAGTGTCTCTGTGAATAACGAGCGCTCCCTGAGAGACCGATTCCCATTTGGGATATCAGGTTCCCTCAGGTAGCTTCGCATCCGCTCTTCACCAGCAGGGAAAACTAATGAGGGGTGATCTGGCATTAGCATAGCATTCCATCTACTGTTGACAGTTGTGTTCGTGTAGCTACAGCATCAGCTGGGGAATCCCAATTTATTCAGAGTGTTACTGAGACCGCCAGGACAGACTGGAGCTGTTCATTGGGTTGGAAAAAATGTGGACGTTCCCTCAGATTATTCCTGGAATATTGTGTTTCTGTTGTGTAGTAGCTCTATGGTTGGTGAAAGTCAGGTCTGGATACTACTCTTACTAACAAAGATGTCCATTTTTTGACAATTATTGTTTGAAATACCTTGGAGTTCCTTGTAAATCGCATAGTACGTCATAATGGTAATCGTTCATTACCGTGGTATATATCAAAGTATTGTCACACTGCCACTGCACTTTTGTAAGGAGCATGTAGCTGACAATATGCGAGTTGTATTTTTGCAGAAGGTCATCATACCCATTATTCCATCTCAAGATCTGATGGGAGATTTCAGATGTCTTGTTTTGGGAGTTTGGTGCAGCAGCTGCAGTGGACTAATTTATTTGTTCCTGTGTTTCCTCTTGAGCTAGAACGATTCCCTGAAACTCAGGAGAATACACATGCCTGACTAGTTCATTGACATACTGTTTACACCTGGTAGTAAAATCCCAGGTGGACCGATCTCAAGTGGCCAGCAGAGACAGACAGCGGTTTGCACCTGGTGTTAACACACATCTCAGATGAACTTCAGATACATTTTTCTCTATGTAGAAAAGGATACTAATGATCTGTTGCGTTTTGTGGACGCAAATACGTGAAGCGTGCTTAATTCTACTGAATGTGCACTTTGCAGAGTTTTTTAAATCTTAAAAATAGGCCTTTTTTAAACTGTACTTCTTATCTATAATATTAATGAAGTAAAGGGAAACTTAAGTGTACTTAGAGAGCAAACTTTCATGACTATGTTTGGTTACACTTTATTTTATAGTGTCCCTATAGTGTACACACATTACATGTATAGATATTTTAGTAATTACTACAAATTATGCATAATTACAGCAACTAAACCTAACCCTACCCATAACTTATCCCTAAAATTAGAGGGACATTATATGTGAATAACTCTGATGTAACTACCCCAGGTTCGAAGCCTAAACTTGACATATACTATACAGTTCCTCAAATCGGATTGGTTGATTGGAATGATGTTCCAGGATCAACACAGATGTTGATCCAGGAACATGTTGAACTTGGTATAATTACGTTCACCCTATTCATTTAGGCTTTTTTAAATAGGCTTTTTTTTTTGTTATAACAGTATTCGCAAATTTGTAAAGGAATAAAGCTATTCAAGCTCCATTCTTTAGCAATAAATCATCAATCCTTTTAAAAGGACCTCAGCAATAGTGAGCCCATAACTGTATTTCAGATGGTTTTCATGTAGAGAGGAAACACGGCTGTAGACAAAACATAAAGAGATCCAGCTGGAGAAGTTGACATGAAGACAATCAGAGAATCGACTGATTATTAATGAAAAGCATATGGATTTCTATTTCATTCAAGTAATAGCTTGCAGGCATTTGAGTATCCATTTGTTTTGAAGTTCACCTACAATATGTGGTTACTTAAGTCACTTATTATGTTGGTCTGAACGGTGTCTCTCATGGTCATGAAATCCTTTTCACTGCAAATCAAGATGAAATGAAATCATCATATCAAAGCAAGTGAACAGCTGTACGTCTTTTCCCTCATTAATTAGTAATTAACTGCGGTTTACGTGCTGGAGGGAGAGTAGTGGATGTACTGTATGTGTGTGTGTGTGCATGTGTTCTGGCATAAAGTGAAGCTGTAACTGTTGTGTTTTGTCCTTATTCAGTCCAAATCGTGTGAATCGGCCCATGACACTGACCTGCAGTGCTCTCTCTGGTGGGAATTATAGGATGGCCACAAGTGTGTCTTTGTCAAAAACTTTGTTTGTATGTCTGTTCAGGTCTAGAGTGTGGTCTACATTATGATGAGAGCATTTACACACAAACACACATACATTAGAGTTGTTAGGTGCCATTCAAAAGTCATTGATAGCTTTAACTCTAATTTACTGTGCTTGTAATGACGAACACAATATGGTATGCATAAATTATTCAATTGTATTAAATTATCCTTTGCGTTCTCACTAGCATTCCAATGGTCTCATTAATATTTATAGGCTTCATGCACGTACATGTTTTTATGCTTGGGCAGACATTCATATGTACAATATCAATTTATGTACAGCTTCACCCTGAATACACTCTTGTGAAAAAGAAGTGCTCTTAATTTTACTGAATGTGCACTTTGCAATGTACTTCAAATCTTAAAAGTATATATTTTGTAAAAATTGTACTTCCAGATAATATATTATTAGTTAAATAAAAGTCCACTTTAAATAAAGAGAGTACACTTTCATTTCATTTCATCATTTTACAGACAAGGCTTAAACAAGTCACAGGATAAAATACATGTTTGAGCTGAAAGCAACTTGCACTGACATATCATAAAATTTGTCAGTGCCATTGTTTTGTCTTAAGTTTATGGTACGTTTTACAAATGCTACTTAAGTGCCCTAATTGAATGAATCCTGGCTTAATCTAAGCCCTGTGCTTAGTTTAGTGCTTAGAGAGCTTCATGGAATGGATTTCCATGTCCAAGCAGCACATCCAAGCCTTTACCAAGACATCACCAAGTGCAATGCAAAATGTGGGATGCAGTGGTGTGAAGCACGCGCCACTGGACTCTCGAGCAGCGGAGACGTGTTCTCTGGAGTGACCAATCACACTTCTCTGTCTGGCAATCTGATGGACGATTCTGGGTTTGGCGGTTGCCAGGAGAACGGTACTTTCCTGACTGCATTGTGCCACGTATAAAGTTTGGTGGAGGGGGGATTATGGTGTGGAGTTGTTTTTCAGGGGTTGGGCTTGGCCCCTTAGTTCCAGTGAAATAAACTCTTAATACTTCAGCATACAAAGACATTTTGGACAATTTCGCTCCCAATTTGTGGGAACAGTTTGGGATGGCCCATCCTGTTCCAACATGACTGCACACCAGTGCAGAAAGCAAAGTCTATGAGTGAGTTTGGTGTGGAGAAACTTGACTGTCCTGCACAGAGTCCTGACCTCAACCCCATAGATCAGGTTTGGGATGAATTAGAGTGAAGACTGAGAGCCAGGCCTTCTCGTCCAACATCAGTGCCTGACCTCACAAATGCACAAAATTTCCCATAAACACACTCCTAAACCTTGTGGAAAGCGTTCCCAGAACAGTTGAAGCTGTTATAGCTGCAAAGGGTGGCCCAACTACATATTAAACCCTACGGATTAAAAATAGGATGTCATTAAGGTTCATGTGCATGTAAAGGCAGACGTCCCAAAACTTTGGCAATATAGTTATGTAATACTATTCGTAGATATGGGTAGAAGGAGGCGAGAACTGGCGAACATTTAAAATACTTTAATTATTTAATAAATAAATAAACAAAATGCAACTAACGCAGGCAGCCCCACACAGATGGCTGCCATGCACACACATAATAAAGCATAAACAAAACACAACGTAAAGTCCAGGCCTGGTCCTCTCTCGTCCTTCACTGTGTCGCTCGTCCTTATATTCCTCCGAACTCCCTCAGAGGACTTGACTTGCTTCCTCCCACGTCTCTCGCTCACCAACCTCACCACAAGTGTATATGACAAGTTTCAATAGAAAGTACATTAAAGCATATTTCTGTTTACCATAAAACATGTTCAGTACATTCAGAAGAAAACACTCTTAAATTCAACTAAATGAATTCAATATACATTTAAACTATTTTATAAATAATGTTTCTGAAAAATCACATTTAGCACATATATTGTTTTAAAATACATTTGATGTGTACTATCATGTCTCAGGACCGGAGCTGTGGCGTTTCACGTGACTCAAACATGGAGCCAAACTTCATTCGCCCCAATGGAAAGCATATTCACACTGTCTGAATCGTTCCCTATCCCCCATTCACCGCATAGAAAATAGTAAATGTGTGAACAAGTGAACGATTTCAGCGTCCGCATCTATTTATAATGTAGATGGCGGGATGCTTTAGATTAGAAAGAGCATTTGATTAGACAGAAATACTGATGAGAAGCTGAAGTGCAGAGTGATGTCATCAAAATCATTGATCTCTATTGCCGGAAGTGAGAGATTGTACATTTTGACTTCTAAACGCAAACCTTGTCATTGTTTTGGAGCACAATCGCTTAGATAACAGTAAGACTAGCATATTCATACTTAACACATTTCATTTTGAGAGCAGGAATTGCAGACTTTTCATACACAAAGTATGTTTTGTACGTTTTTAGTCTTTTAAAATGTAAAGTGCATGTCATGGAAAGTGTATCATGTGTAGGAAATATTCTGCGAGTGTGTCTCTGTGTTTAGAGTGGTGGTTTGTGTTTGTTTTGTAGACGCATGCTCTTTTGTAATCCGAGTCACCGATTGATTATCAATTTCTCTTCATCTGCTGTTGTGTCATACAACTCGGTCAGAGAGATGTCACCCGACTCTCATACGCACAGGCGCATCTCATGGCCTCCTTCCAGCCATAATCTTTAAACACTCATGTCAATATGTTTTGAGCCCCTTATTGGTCAGTTTTAATTACTCACCAATCAGAGAGACAGATGATGACTGATGATGTGAGAGAGACATATATGAGTGTGTATGTTCAGCTGATGGTGTCAGGTGAGGTCCGCACATATGGAGATACAGACGTGGCATGCTGTCTGCCTCTGACATCAGCAGAAAGACAGGTATTTAAACAGGTCACACACCCCTCTGCTTGTCTGCATGCTCTCTTCTCTCTGTCTGAACGTGTGTGACCTGTCCGTGTTGTATTTTCATTCATTTTGAGATTGTGTTGAGCTGGTGCTGGCTGGAAACATTGCCTGTTCAAAATGAAAATCTAAAGCAGTTGAAGAGGGTGGCCTGTAGTGGGGACAATTTAAGGTGTTTTACGTTTTGATTGATTGATTGATTGATTGATTGATTGATTGATTGATTGATTGTTTGATTAACACACTAATACTATTAATATGTACGCTGTACTTACGGACAATGGACCCTTTTCACAGATGCGTTTCCACACTTATTAATAAAGTTTTTGATATTGTATATTTTTAACACTATACAGTATTTGGTGTTTTCTTACATTGGCATTAAACTACAGAAAAATGGTTGATGCTGCTCTGCAATCTCGCAATACTATTCACCTCTTTTGGAAAGTCATAGAAATGCTTAATGGGAATGCAAAAAATTTATTTGTTGAAGTTTCCATCCAACACTATAGAAGTTTACCCAACTAGATGACTTTTGCTTGTGAGAACTTTTGAAAAGGGTACATAAACATGGCTAGTAATATTCCAAATAATCAACTGGGGGTAATGTAAGTTGAAAAATAAGGATGTTTTTCATGTCTCTGAATACACAGTGGCTCTCAAAATACATTTGGACACTTAAAACTTAGGGGCCCTATTTTAACAATCTGAGCACATGGTCTGAAGCGCAGGTGAACTTAGGGCGTGTCCGAATCGACTTTTGCTAGTTTAACGATGGAAAAAAACGGTCAGTGCGCCCGGCGCATGGTCTAAAAGGGTTGTAACTCGTCTCTTAATGAGTCATGGCTGTGTTTTAGGCGTAACCTGCAATAAAACAAATCCGAGTCTCATCTCCCATTCCCTTTAAAAGCCAATTGCACTCACGCCGTCGCGGATTTGCTATTTACCTGGCAGAATTTCTGAGCTGAAAGACTCAACTCTTCTCAAGAGAGGAATTTTTATTTTTCATATTTAAACATGTTTGTGCGCTGTGGCACATACCAGTCTGTGAAATAATCAGAGTGTGCACCTGCCTATAGGCGCATATCACTAACGCGCCTTTTGAATAACACAAAAAATACTGCAGTCAATTTCAGTTGCCTCAAAAGAGCAACGCGCCAACAATTTGCCTGAACACACCTCGTTTTCAGACCAGCCATTGATAAACAGATGGGCGTGACTGCGTGGCTGTGTCAGGCTGAAACTAGCAAAAAACACATATGTCACGCCTGTAATCATTGCACCGGGTTCATGATAGGGCCCATTGCGTGTAGTTTTGTAGAGGCTAGCTATAGCAAGGTAGTTTCGAAAGCATAAGATCCATTCAGAGTCTCTAAAGCAATGCCTCCTTTAAAGGAACACTCCACTTTTTTTGAAAATAGGCTCATTTTCCAAGTCCCTTAGAGTGAAACAGTTGAGTTTTACCGTTTTTGAATTCATTCAGCCGATCTCTGTATTAGGCGGTAGCACTTGTAGCATAGCTTAGCATACATCATTGAATCATATGAGTCCATTAGCATCAGTGCTCAAAAAAATGACCAAAGACTTTCAATATTTTTCAATTTTCCGTTGGTCTTAGTACACGATGTACAGAACTACAGAATAATCAAGTTTTAAATAGGAAAAATATTTTCTTTGAAAAAATAAAGTCTTTGGTCATTTTTGAGGGCAATGCTAATGGACTGATATGATTCAATGATGTATGCTAAGCTATGCTACAAGTGCTACCGCCAGATACAGAGATCGGCTGAATGGATTCAAAAATGGTAAAACTCAACTGTTTCACTCTAAGGGACTTGGAAAATGAGCCTATTTTCTAAAAAAGTGGAGTGTTCCTTTAAAACACATGCACGCACACAGCATACTCTGCAAAGCTCCACAAGGGACGGCATTATATTACCTCATGTCTCAAAGAACATAAAATTACATTAAAGAATGTAAACAACTTATTTGTGGTTATTGTTAGATACAGGCGTATTATCCTCCAACGTTCTAGGAACATTGTTTTATGGTTGCAAAATAATAACCTAAAAATAACCATTAGGTAACGTTCTCTAATAGTTATTTCTTGGTTATTTAAAAGTAACCACCCTGCAACGTTCTGGGAACGTTATTTTATGGTTGTTAAAAAATAAAACCTAAAAAGAACGTTCCCCTAACGTTAGTATTTGGTTCCCAAAAAAATAACCAAATGGGAACCAAAAACTAACGTTAGGGGAACGTTCTGTGTTTGCTGGGTTCACACCATGTCAGACTTACTGTAATTACAAGATTCTGACTTAAAAATGCGTGGACGTCCCCATCGAACTTGTAATTTCAACTTGTATTGAATATTTTTAACCCAGAATTTCATTTTCTGAGAGCTCTGTACCACCTGATTGCTGCAGATTCTGAACCCTGTATGCAATGATTGGACAAACATTGCTTGGTCCTGAGACTTCCACAGAATATATCATTTTTTCAACCACTTCTATTATTGATTGTTATCAGGATGTAAAGAGTCTTTCAATCAGTGTAACAAAAGTTATACTTCATAAAGGATATTTACAGATGTCTTGGTCTCTATTAAAGCTATCAAAACATTAAAAAATATATATATGAAGAATTTTCTTTTCTGTTGTGTGTGGTTTATGATGACAACATCACAAATTTACTTTTACTAAAGCAGTGTCTTAACTCAAAATAACTCAAAACGGCATAATGTTATTCAGCTGGTTTAGTTACTTAGTTATTCATTCATGTGGGTGATATGATTTTTGTATGTGTAATGCTTGTGCATTGCTGTGCACATTATTATTTTTTAGTTCTTTTTCTGTGACATGAGATAGATTTGTTTGCTGCTGGTCATATTGATGGTCCTGGTGGCACATTGATTCCCCTCTCAGCTTCTAATTAGCAGGGTGACATGCATTCTACATCAATGCCTCATAGATTTTTCAGTGTTTTTGAATGTGACGGGCAAGGGAATGTCATGCGGTTTTGGTTAGAAAACTGTAGAGAGAGAAAGGCGAAGCAATGCTTGTAATGAAAGGATGAAGTTTGAATGTGAGATGGTGTGATGACTGTTGGTGATATACATGTGCAGCTTAGTGTGTGTGTGTGTTTATTTTCCTTGCCTGGTGGATTGTTAGATAGCAGGAGTCAATGTTGAAGTGCCAGGCTCAGTCCATTGTGTGCGTGTGTGTGTGTGCGCGCGTGCGTGCGTGCATGTGTTTATTTTCATTGCCTGGTGGATTGTTAGATAGCAGGAGTCAATGTTGAAGTTCCAAGCTCTCGGTGTGTGTGTGTGTGTGTGTGTGTGTGTGTGTGTGTGTGTGTGTGTGTGTGTGTGTGTGTGTGTGTGTGTGTGTGTGTGTGTGTGTGTGTGTGTGTGTGTGTGTGTGTGTGTGTGTGTGCAGGCCTGAAGGTAATCTTTGTCTGATTCCTTCTGAGTGTAATCATGCTTTTAATTACTGGTGTTTGCTAAGGCAAGCGTTATGATTACTATTGCTCAGGGTTGGGGATTTAAGCTAATCGCTAAGCATTAAATCTACGGTAAGTCATGAATGATACCTCAGTTCTTGCGGCTTATTGAGAACAGGTGTACTGTTACTTCTCTAAATTATCAGACTAAATTAACAGTTTTTGACATGATGGAAGACAATATGGGAAATCTGAAAGACTTGTCCACACCACACCTGACCCTAACTTTACCCTTAAACTTACCCACACCACCACACCTGTCCCTAACTTTACCCTTAAACTGACCCACACCACCACACCTGTCCCTAACTTTACCCTTAAACTGACCCACACCACCACACCTGTCCCTAACTTTACCCTTAAACTGACCCACACCACCACACCTGACCCTAACTTTACCCTTAAACTGACCCACACCACCACACCTGTCCCTAACTTTACCCTTAATCTGACCCACACCACTACACCTGTCCCTAACTTTACCCTTAAACTGATCCACACCACCACACCTGACCCTAACTTTACCCTTAAACTGACCCACACCACCACACCTGACGCTAACTTTACCCTTAAACTGACCCACACCACCACACCTGTCCCTAACTTTACCCTTAAACTGACCCACACCACCACACCTGTCCCTAACTTTACCCTTAAACTGATCCACACCACCACACCTGACGCTAACTTTACCCTTAAACTGACCCACACCACCACACCTGTCTCTAACATTATCCTTAAACTGACCCATACCACCACACCTGTCCCTAACTTTACCCTTAAACTTACCCACACCACCACACCTGTCTCTAACTTTACCCTTAAACTGACCCACACCACCACACCTGACCCTAACTTTACCCTTAAACTGACCCACACCACCAGACCTGTCCCTAACTTTACCCTTAAACTGACCCACACCACCACACCTGTCCCTAACTTTACCCTTAAACTGACCCACACCACCAGACCTGTCCCTAACTTTACCCTTAAACTGACCCACACCACCACACCTGTCCCTAACTTTACCCTTAAACTTACCCACACCACCACACCTGTCCCTAATTTTACCCTTAAACTGACCCACACCACCACACCTGACCCTAACTTTACCCTTAAACTTACCCACACCTGTCCCTAACTTTACCCTTAAACTTACCCACACCACCACACCTGTCTCTAACTTTACCCTTAAACTGACCCACACCACCACACCTGTCCCTAACTTTACCCTTAAACTGACCCACACCACCACACCTGACCCTAACTTTACCCTTAAACTGACCCACACCACCACACCTGTCCCTAACTTTACCCTTAAACTGACCCACACCACCACACCTGACCCTAACTTTACCCTTAAACTTACCCAAACCACCACACCTGTCCCTAACTTTAACCTTAAACTGACCCACACCACCACACCTGTCCCTAACTTTACCCTTAAACTTACCCAAACCACCACACCTGTCCCTAACTTTACCCTTAAACTGACCCACACCACCACACCTGTCCCTAACTTTACCCTTAAACTGACCCACACCACCACACCTGTCTCTAACTTTACTCTTAAACTGACCCACACCACCACACCTGACCCTAACTTTACCCTTAAACTGACCCACAGCACCACACCTGTCCCTAACTTTACCCTTAAACTGACCCACACCACCACACCTGTCCCTAACTTTACCCTTAAACTTGCCCACACCACCACACCTGACCCTAACTTTACCCTTAAACTGACCCACAGCACCACACCTGTCCCTAACTTTACCCTTAAACTTGCCCACACCACCACACCTGACCCTAACTTTACCCTTAAACTGACCCACAGCACCACACCTGTCCCTAACTTTACCCTTAAACTGACCCACACCACCACACCTGACCCTAACTTTACCCTTAAACTGACCCACACCACCACACCTGTCCCTAACTTTACCCTTAAACTTGCCCACACCACCACACCTGTCCCTAACTTTACCCTTAAACTTGCCCACACCACCACACCTGACCCTAACTTTACCCTTAAACTGACCCACACCACCACACCTGACCCTAACTTTACCCTTAAACTTGCCCACACCACCACACCTCTCCCTAACTTTACCCTTAAACTGACCCACACCACCACACCTGACCCTAACTTTACCCTTAAACTAACCCACACCACCACACCTGTCCCTAACTTTACCCTTAAACTAACCCACACCACCACACCTCTCCCTAACTTTACCCTTAAACTAACCCACACCACCACACCTCTCCCTAACTTTACCCTTAAACTGACCCACACCACCACACCTGACCCTAACTTTACCCTTAAACTGACCCACACCACCACACCTGTCCCTAACTTTACCCTTAAACTGACCCACACCACCACACCTGACCCTAACTTTACCCTTAAACTGACCCACACCACCACACCTGACCCTAACTTTACCCTTAAACTGACCCACACCACCACACCTGTCCCTAACTTTACCCTTAAACTGACCCACACCACCACACCTGTCCCTAACTTTACCCTTAAACTGACCCACACCACCACACCTTTCTCTAACTTTACCCTTAAACAGACCCACACCACCACACCCATGTGTTTCGTTCAATCCAGCCTCTGTACTCTGTGTTGTGAATTACCTGAATCTCCAGCATCCTTTTCTTTCCGAGGACAGAAACAAAGCATCCAATCAGCATATGGTTGCTTTACTACATTACTATAGACAGTATGCTGAGATTGCTTTGAAGATATGTTTGTGTTTGAGTGTGTGTTGTAATTCTGGTCTGTGGTGTAATAAATGTTTCAGCTGTACCAGAGTCATGCTAGAGAAAGCAGGCCAGAGCTTCTTTCAGTGGGATGGGCTTGACCTGGTTTCCTTTGTGGATGTGTTGCTGGGGGTTACGGTGTCCTTGACAACAGAAGGGTTCAGGCAAGTTGCTGTGTTGCTACTGTTTTATGTGAATGTTAATGAGAAGTTTACTGTCATTTTGTGGCTCATTATAGTAACAGATAACTAGATTCCAGTGAAGACAATTCTGAGTTGATTTGGTCATGGTGGACTATATGCTAACGCTGCTATTTGAGATTTTCTACGGCAAGAACATAATTAATATGCGGCTGATAGACAAAGATACATAGACAAGATCCAAAGCAGACAAGCTTTGTGCACAAAATGCACAAGCACCCAACATCCCATATATTCCCTCCAATTCTTGTTATCCTTTATGGTCTCGCAAGTTAATGTTGAGCATGTCTTCTGCAAATTGTTGTTTATTTTGTCACAAAGAACGCTCATTTGAATGATTGCGAGGCCTTCAGTTCTGTATGAAACTAGAGGAACTAGGGTTTTGTCTGATATTTTTCTTCTCCCAATACACATTCCAGATGCTCAAAACACTAATGACAGTAAATGCTTGCTGCAACCTACTAACATTCATTCAGCACTTACCAGCTGTCTCTTAACAAAGGATAAAACTATGCTGCCTGTAAATAGATGAAAATGAGGCCCTATTCAAGACACAATGTCTGGTGATGTCACATTCACCCATCGCTATGTAGCCTTTACTTCCTTCACTTTTTATCTAATGAAATCTTTGACCTTCTTTACAGGGTCTAAGCTATTACACGCAGTGGGATCCTCCTTTAAACTTCTGTGAGCATACTTTCAACTCATTTCACTCATCACTCATCAGTGTACCGAAGACTAAAGTGAAAAGGAAATTAAGAGGCATTAAATGCCGGTAAAGAATTACTGAAAAGATGTTTGTTGTGTATTTGTTAAATTATCAAGTAAAGTGACTGGCATGAGAAATGCATTGAAACATTTATTCAAGCATTCAATCATAAACATTCTCAGAATACATTTAGCATGTTTTTGAATATGGCAATGTTCATGTATTTGGTCTTGGTGAGTTAGATCGGCTACGCTGCTGCTGTTGATTATTGTTGCTGCTGCAGAGAAAGCATTGACTTTTGCTAATATATACACAGACACACAGTTGTGTACTAAAGAACACTTCAAGTGTCATCCAAATGGAAAACAATTCACTAAAATTAATCAGACCTCCCTTTAAAGGGGCTTTATGTTACAATAATTTTAATCGACTGCATTTGTGGTATAATCAGAACATAAAGATAAAGACATAAAAGGTAAAAGTATTTAACAAGTATAGCCAAAATTAAACTTAAATAACATATTTTTACTAAATAATTTATCCAAACGCATGATGTGCAATGTTTCTGCTTATAAAATCTCATTGACCATTGCCGATTGACATCTTTTGTATGTGCTTTACTGTAAAGATGATATATAAAAATAATAATAATAAAAAAAACTGAAGGACGAATCAAAGAATTTTTAAGATAATGGACATTTTGCCACCAAAATGTTGTCGATGTTGCTTAACTTGTGTTGGATCTGTTGCATTGTATAGAATAGTAAATTAATAGAGATTTATTATAATGAGGTGAGAAATGTGAAAGAGCAAGTGGGAAGAAACATGCAGAAACAAGAGGTATTGATGTTTTTCACAATATACTAATGAGGTGCTGCTAAAACAAGGCACAATGGATGAAATATCAATGTCTTGAGAGAGAGAGAGAGAGAGAGAGAGAGAGAGAGAGAGAGAGAGAGAGAGAGAGAGAGAGAGAGAGAGAGAGAGAGAGAGAGGTACTTCCCCTCTTCCCTGTATAAATCCTCCATTCGCCCTGAAGGAGGACAGACAGTTTGAGCACTAATGCAGGTGTTTAAGTGAGCTGAGCGCAGACGGACGGGCCGCTCTTTGATCTGATGCTGTCTCTCATATTAATGGGGCTTGAGCTCTCTGTCTGAGCTTTAGTCTTTCTGTAATCCAATCCTTCATTTCTTCCCCATTACTGCTCCTCATCTCTCATTCCATTCCTCACTCTGTGCCTCCTTTGTTTCTCCTCGTTTTCTCATTTATTCTTTCATTCCACCTCTCTTCCACCACCTAAACTGTTTTAAGAGATACATAGAGTACAGAATTCTTTCCTAATGACTCCCATCTGATTTAGAAAGCAGTGAAACTAAAGTATATTTAGTTAGGTTCCATGTACGTAGTGTTAAGATAGTGTATAAAGAAGTATGCAGCAAGGTAAATGTAAGCATCACTGCCCCATAGCATTACATAGTCTATAAAAATGGTTAAATCTTTTTTGTGTGGTTTTTTTTGTAAATGTAGTCATTTGGTCAAATAACGAGCCAAGAAAGAGACAGTGAAGAGCCTATGGAAAAGAATTGGGGTTTTGTGGCTTTTAGTCAATGTCTGGTAATACTTTTTTAAAGTCTGAGACAAATAATGAATGAACATGAATGCAGAAACATATTAATATGTTAGTTATTACCTATTGCAGCAGTTAAAAAATGAAATGAAATAAAATAAAAGCCATACATATGATGGGTTTAAAAGCTAAAAAGCACCGCAGCCTCCATCGCGCATCTTGAGGTTTACTCGCACAGCTCTTACTAGCTGGCCTCCGTTACATTTCACCCACCTTATTCCCATCCGGGACACGGCACCAGTGTAACCAGCCCTACACAACCCGCTCTAAGCGGTATTCGAACCATCTTCTCCGACATGGGAGGTGGCCATGTTAACAAAGATGCTAAAGACCACAGCATCAATCGCGCATCTTGAGGTTTGCACGCACTGCTCTTTACTAGCTGGCCTCTAGGGCTGCACGATATTGGGGAAAAAAAATTACATTTCGATATTTTTTCCCCAACGATATATATTGCGATATTGAGAGCCATCAATCCAGGCTAAAATCAATAATTACCATTCCATGATATTAATAATTTCAGTAATAAGCAAGCTTCATTACAAGTGACAAAAAGAAATTTTGGAAAGTATGTGCAAACATGAAACTAAACCTCCAGTAGGTGGCAGCAGGTGTCTTAACAAGTGAGTCACTGAGTCGTTCATTCAAACGATTCATTCAAACACTGAATCGTTCACGCTTGTTGCTATGAGTGAGACATGTTACAGTTCTGCTGTGAACGATTTTCACTGCTGAAATAGAACAAAAACACTAAATATTGCATCTTAGTAAGTGACTAAGTGAATGTTAATTAGTTGTTTATGGAACTGTCATGTGAAATCAGTGTCATTTTCATCGTGATGATATTCAGGAAAACGCTCAAGTGTTGTAATTTCTCCTCGAGAGGCTGCACGAGTGTCAACAGCGTGACCTTATTATCGTCAGTTCATTATATATTATCCACTATCGATCGCCACTTACACTAAATTAATGCACAAACATTCTTGCATTTTGGTGATTCGCTAGTTATTTTTTGTTTTAATCCGGCTCTTGTCCGTCAGGCAAGTAAAATTCTCTTTCACTTGTCCCTTCAAAAAATCCACTTGTCCCGGACAAGCGTTAATGTTGAGCCCTGCTTTGAATTCGTCGTAAAGAGCTTTGTGGTGCCGTTTAAGTGATCAGACAAATTGGTGGTGTTTTCTTGTTTTGTGGCCACAAGACACTCCATGCAAAGTACCTCTTTTTGTTCAACATCCTCCTTCTTGGATGGTGATCTTGGCCGTGAGCGGTGAGCAGCGGCACAGCGAACCAATCACTGTGCAGGCTCGCGGAACGTGCATGTCACTCCAGCAACAAACTCGTGTTTACTGTGTGCTACCGTTCTCTTAATACACCATGGGCTACTACCCTTCATATCGCATGTTCCGGCGATGTGACTATCGCTCACGCGCACATCGCGATGTCGATGTTAAAACAGAATATCGTTATACTCCGTTACACTCACCCCCTAAACCTCACTCACATCTGGGTCACGGCACCATTGCTCTAAGCAGGAATTGAACCAGTGATTCCAGCATGAAAGGCAAGCGCTTTAAAGACCACAGCTTCTAGAGGCTAAGGGAATGAGGTTTACTTGCACAGCTTTTACTTGCTGGCCTTTTTTACACTCACCCTCCTAAACCTCACTCACATCCGGGTCACGGCACCACTGTGACTGATCCTACTCAACCAGCTCCAAGTGGGATTTGAACCAGCGTTTCCAACATGGGAGGCAGGCGCTTTAAAGACCACAGCTTCTAGAGTGAGGTTTACTTGCACAGCTCTTACTAGCTGTCCTCATTATAGAAGCAAACATCAACATGTAACTAGCAAATACTAGTACCAAATCTTTTTTTATGCAAATGTTCTGTGTTATCCATGTTTTCAATCATCGGCTAAACTACATCTGCCTTGAATCTGATGCATAATCAGCTGGACTGCTGAAGCTCTTTCATTATCATCTTCCTCTCTGAACCTCTGTAATGTAGTCGTTCATTAGCAAGGGCTACCAGCGTGCCTTTAATGTGAAGAATCAGCAGCATTGATCCAATCCTGTGAAGAGAGTGTCCTCAGGGAGGAGTGTAGTACTGAGGAGACACCTCGCTTCAGATGGCTTCATCCTGTATCCTGACTGTTTATGATGGCTTTTATCATCTCTCTCTGAGGACTCTGCTGCTTTATGATAGTCATATTAAAAAGTCCAGACTGAGAGAGAGGGGGTTGGTCATGAGATATAAAGATAAGGAGATAGATGTGGACAGGAAGGAAGACGTTTGTGTGTGGAGGAGTTAACTGTAGACCCAGTGGAAATGTTATTGCTGAGGGGTACCGTTGTCATAGCTCAGAAGATCTAATGGAGTTCTCAGTTATCTTTATGATATCTTGATCTTAAGTGTTTGCTTCACCCCCCCAGGCTCGTAATGCATAGTGCTTCCTTCTGGAGCATCAGTGAATCTTTGAACCTTTTTAAATAGTTGTGTTTGAGTCCCTAAATCGTCCTCAGAATGAAAAGGTGGATCTCAAAATTATACAGTCACTGCTGGAAAAGGTTAAAATATGCAAAAGTATGCAAAAGTTGCTGGAAACCTGAAGGACATGAATAATTTTTCTGAAGAACATTGGGCAGTTTAAGGGAATCATTTAAGTTTATGAGGTTCACAAACTTTCAAGCACAACTGTAGATAATAATCTGAAGGATACTTGGAAGGCGGGATTTTTCGGAGGAGAAATGCTTAGGAATGTTTTCGAGTGTGTCTAAAAATGAAGTGGAATGCACCCTTGGTGTCTTTCAATCACCCACAGTTCTTAGCACACATTTTAACTCATGGAGAGAAAATGTTTTTTTTTGTGTTTTTTTTCGCAAAATGAATCAACACTGAACATGCCCATTTTCTATGGAAGCTCTATGGACTTTTTTTTCTCTTTTGTTGTAAAATAATCAGTGGGAGACCACAGATGTCTACCTTTTCGGGATTGCATTAATAGATTGTTAATATAATAATTATTATTTTTTAAATCATGACAGCTGAGGACATGTAAGCCTCAGGAGGACAAGTGTGGGAAGGATGCAGCCTTCCAATTTTGAATATGTGTATTTCCTTTTTAAGATTATGCATTATGTTGGAATGTAATACAGAATAATGAGATTTTAAATGAAAATAATCTTGCTTTTCTCAATTTTCATTCACAGGGTCTTTCAGAGGTGAAGGCATAAAAGCTTCTGATGTCCTTCCTGTGCTAAGAGAAAAAGTAGCATTTGTATCAGGTGAGTGTGAGATCTGTGCGATGTTCTGAGTGTGATCTAATCATTCTGTTGTTTCATTCTTTTTACCCACTCTCATGTTTCATAGCTCAAAGGGTTAGTTCACTCAAAAATGATTTACTCACCCTCAATCCATCCTAGGTGTATGACTTTATTCTTTCAGACGAATATAATCGTTGATGTTTTAAATAATGTCCTGGCTAAACAAGCTTTATAATGGCAGTGAATAAAGAGGATTTGATTGAAGCCCAAACACAGCTCCAGGGGGTTAATAAAGGCCTTCTGAGGCGAAGCGTTTGTGTGAGAAAAATATCCATATTTTAAACTTTTTAAACTAAAATAACTAGTTTCTGACAGACGGCCCTACACATCGATTTACGGCAAAAGGTTAACCCTGACGCATGACATATTGACGAACATGGAAGCAAAGAGGATAGAGCAAAACAAAATACCGGTCACAAATTACAAGTCTAAAACGAGAACTTTTAAAGAGAAATTTTGATATAAGAGAAGAAGGGCTTGAGTGAGCCCCGCCCACTGGCATTCAGTCGCTTAACAGCTGACATTTGCCTAGCCTGGTTATAAGCGTCACATTGCCTCAAAAGCAATTAGAATCCATTATTAACACTGATGCTGTCTACACTGAATACAGTTTACAGATGTTTGTTCACTTACTGACATACTCGAGTCCACACGCTTGATTCTTGCAGACAATTGGACAGAGAAGAGCATTAAGGAACGTTTGCTTTGACGCGTCCTGTTTAAACAGATCATTTGCTAATTTCTGTAGAAAATGGTGTCATGGATTGCGGCAAAGGATTATGTTTACTCTGAGAATTTGACTGCAGTTTGTTTTGTAAGCGCGACAGATAATTGAGAGTTCCCTAAGAAACTTTTGTTGACAGATGAAGCAGTCAGATGTATTGGCTCTGACAGCAGCTACATCGCAAACCATAAACGATTTCATAATTCTTTGTCTGTAAATTATGGTTTTATATGGACAATATTTGTTTACACCTTAAATGCATGACTGTTTCGCCAAACATTCTTACATATTCGGGTCGTTAGCGACCCGGATCTATATTTAACATGGATAGACCTCTACCTGTCGTGATAATATATAAAACTCCTGATATTAGAGTAACAGCTACAGAAGAATAAAATAAAACCTATTTCGTTACCTTTTGGAGCTTGGAAGGATTCAGTTTGAGCAGATGTTTAATACCATCATCATCTCTCCTCGTCAGAGCTCGTTTACCATTCAGCATCTGCCTCATATTCGCAATCTCCAGCATATTCTCCAAACTCGTTTTCAACGTCTTCAAATCAATATTATGATCACTGACAGCTTCTTGACCACATCCATCATCAAGAGACAGTGACACTAATATTTGATTGTGTTTAGTACTTGCTCTCTGCAGTAAATCACTGAGACATTTCAAGTTTTGCAGATTATAATTATTATTGTTTCATTTTCTGTCGGTAACTATGAGTGAAACGTCACTTCATCATTCGGTATCAGACATTGCCACCTTGTGGAATAAAGGTGAATTGCGCCATATTTCGTCATTATAGATTAATTTATTATTGTGCAAAGAAAATATACGTACAATCCTACACACCTCGGGTCGTTAGCGACCCTATACAATTTTGACGAAAAACTAGTGAAAAAACAGGCATTCAATTATAATTCTATTATTTTTTTCTTGTTATATTGTTTAAAATGGATTGATTGAGGAATACTAAGAAGATTGATGTCTAACTTTAAAAAATGAATGAGGAGCAGGGTAGTGAATGACATCTCGGGTCGCTAACGACCCGAGGTATGCATTTAAGGGTTAAAAAACTTACTTGCTTGCAATAGCAAGTGGCCAACTGGCTATTAATACCGTTTCTAATGCAATGACATTAGCCAATTATAACAGTGACTGTTTACTGACACGCCTTAAAGGAGCCGCCGCTCAAAAACAGATTATTCCAGGAAGAGGGTCAGAATGAGGGTTGAAAATAGTTGCTTCCGTGTTTGTTTTAAAACCTCAAGGAACATCTACATTTTTTTTTTTAAATCTCTGTCATAACCTCTGTAATGCACTGGGAATTACTCCATCTGTTATTGACTGACCCTGATGTGTCCTGATGTGATGGGATTCTTCTATGAAATATAGCTTGGCTGTAGAAGTGTTTACTCTAAATTTTACAGATTATGACCTGCGGCTATTTCACATGCTTTGACGTATTAACAGCTGGCTAAATTTAGTGATTTCCTTCAAGCATGACATACAGAAGTCAAAATATTGTTGAGGCACAGTGATTTGTGTGGCAGTTAATCTTGTGAGATGTGAGATACAGCAGCTATCAAATGTCTAATGTAGCCAATGTCTGTCCATCTCTATACAATAGAATTTTAAATATGGTTCTGGTCTAGCTGTTTGGCCAGTGTAACCTAAATGTCCACTGACAAAACTGGTTAACCTTATTGACAAGAACTGGTTCTTCAGTTAAAGCTGTTCTTGACCTTGCTGGTTAAGGTAGTTAGCATCCATGTTTAAGGTATGTGCATTTGCAAAGAAAGGGTCAAACTACATTTTAAGCATGCAAAATCCACGTTGAGCCCATAATGTAGAATAGATAATATAAAATATGGGCACTTGGATATGATGTGACTCCTTTTAAATAAATGAAAAATAATTAATAAAACAATACACCATAAAATACACCATCTGTTTCAGCTTCCCAACACTGCCAAGCATTCTATATTTAATAGACGTTTGTTTGTTTAATCTTGATGTGAAACCACAAAATGAGTTTTGTATTTGTTTGACTCTCAGCCAAATGGTCAATTTGGATCCTCTGTTGACGTTTTACTATATGAATTTACAGATCAAACTTATATCAAACCTCCATCATCAGAAACAATTATGTACTTGCTTATTGAATTATATGCTACACAATTAATAAATACAACAGATCGTTTGGTAACACTTTATTTTACAGTGTTATTGTTGAATGTGTTAGATGCAGTAACTATACTAAAAACTATAAATTATGCATAAGTACATTTAACTAAGCCTAAACCAAACCCTAATCTTATACCCTATAGTAAACACATGTAGTTACTTAATATTACGCAATGTATAATTACACTATAACAAAGACACCTTAAAATAAAGTTAAACCGATCATTTATATCATCAACATACTTTATATCATCCTATCGCCCAGCCCTGCTCAATGTTAAAGCATTAAGACTATAGCAGTACAACTTGTAAAGCTGCTTTCAAACAATGACACTAAAATAATAGAATAAGCACTAAATAGCAAAAAAAATAAAATAAATTGTAACATTAAACATTATCATAGAAGCCTACTGTAAAAACATTGCCCGTAACTGTCGAATCTGTTGGCACAGATTTAAAAAATGAGGGACGGGCAGTGTTGGGTAAATTACTCTAATAATAATGAATTACTAGTTACTAATTACATCTTCATCAGTGTAATTACATTACTGTACAAATGACTCTCTCCAAAAAGTATTTTATTACTTATTACTGATTACTTTCTAAATCCCATATCAACCTTGACTAGTTAAGGGTTTAAGGATGGACATGAAACAATCTTTTAATTAATTAAAATCAATTATATAAACTATTTGTATTAACTGACCAAAGTATTTCAGATGTGAAAAGGATACCTACAATCATGCATTTTTTAAATGTTATTCCACTATTGTATTTTATATATATATACATAATTGCTCTACAGTCTATAAACAGTATTTAGTTAAATTACATCAGAAGTAACTGTAACAGAAAAAATGAGAGTAATACATTAGTTCACTTTTTCAAGGGAAAATGTATTAAATTACAGTAACTACATACTTAGTAACTAGTTACACCCAACATTGGGGACGGGTCACAAATCTGTGAGTACAGTGGATTGCGAAAGTGTGGGTATGGTTTATGAATTTGTGGGTATGGATTGTGCCCAGGCGCATGGTCTAAAAGGGTTGTACCTGGTCTCTTAGGGTGCGTTCACACTTGTAGTTCAGTTAGTTTGGTTCGTTTGGTCCGGACCAAAAAACAAAAACAAAACATAGTCCTGGTCCGCTTAGCGTTCACACTGGCATTTTTAACAGCGAACCTAAAGTAACCAAACCAAAGGCATAGGGAGACACTCACAACCTGATTGGTCAGCTTATATGACGTAGAAGCTGGCTTACCGAACATTCAAAACAATGCTGTGTGCCGGATTAAACGCCAACATTTTATGCGTGTACCCTACATATGCCATTATTTTACCCGCTGAGAACTTATGAAGAGCTCATAAAATGTTCAAAACATTCAAAACAGCAGCAGGATTTCCTCCGTTGTGCAAAAAAGAGACGGCCGTTCTGTCGTCTGTCCCTGCTAATAATGGGCAGCACAGGTCCTTTGATGAGAAGAACCAGGTCTGCTTTTTGTGTGTTTTTTCTAGCATTTTCGAAACATGCTCGTCGGACCAAATATTGATGAGGCTCCTCCTCGTTGCTCCACGTTTGCCCTCTAACGTTAACGTTACTCATTTTGGATACACCGATCTTTCCGCGTCGTCAAATCAGCTGACTCTGCGTCGCATCTTGTGACATTACGTCCGGTTTTTGGTCCGTTTACATGTCTTTGGTCCGTGTTGCATTCATATATCAATCGAACCGCACCAGAGTTCGTTTGGAAGCGGAACGAGTGTTCACATATGTTCAAATGAACCACACTAACCGAGCAATCGCACCAGGGTTCATTTTAATCCAACCAAACATGACAAGTGTGAACGCACCCTTAATGAGTAATGGGTGTAATGAGTAATGGGTTGTGGCGGAGGGTGCCTGGTTTCGCGAGGTCTGTAGCGGGAGAGAGAGAGAGAACAGAGCCGAGCGTTGAGTAAGTAGGTCAAGTGCAGAGGATGAACACCTGTGTCTGATTGCAGTAATTGGCATGGAGAGACCATATAAGCCCCTTCAGGGAGAGAGAAAGGAGAGAGAGTTCGGACTGGGACTGCGCACGTGCCTGCCCGCCTGAGACAATGTGGAATCCGAGTGATCCATCTGAAGAACTTATGAGTGTATTTTGTGTTTATGCGCCTACGTGCACCTGTTGTGTTTGTAACTGAATTTTGAGTTATAAAGTCGCAAGTCCCGGTCACGCCAACCCTGTCTTCTTCCTTCCCGGGTTTCGGCACCAGTGTAGTTTGGTTCGTTGTCTAATGTGGGGGAGGCGTAGACCTCAGACGAAATTCTGCCAGTGTCAGAAGATTTGCCGCACAATCCTGCAGTGTGACATCTCCTATAACGACCTTAAAATATCTTGATTTTTCAAGACAAACTATGTCCAAAACAAGAGCTAGAGGTTTCTTTGTAGTCAGCATTTCAGTCCCGCATGTAATGCACCTCACTGTCACCGAACGCGGCATTCATTGATGATATAAAATTCCGGACGAGTTTTCTTGCGTGCATCGTACAGTCTGACAACTCATGACAACTGAGATCTTAGTGTGACATGGCTTACATCGAGGATCATGTTCGTACAGTCTGACAAGCAACATTCGCAAAGGATTTTGAAAAATTGCAGTGTGCAGGACCCATAACTCAACGCTCGGCTCCGTTCTCTCTCTCTCCCCCTTCAGACCTCGCGAAACCACGCACCCTCCGCCACATGGGCTTTAACATTTTAATACAGTAGTTTTTCATTTAAATGTGTGTGGGCTGTTGCGCGTCCCTGTGTGTGTAATAAGCAGTGTACACACATTGTGCACCAGCCCATAGGCAAATATTACTATTGACTTTAGAGCAGGTTTTTGTAGGTCAATGGCGCAGTCGTTTTCAGTTCCTCAAAATAGCAACGTGCCAACAATGCTCCTGAACACACCTCGTTTTCAGACCAGCACACCCATGGGCGATCAGATGTGCACAAGTGCATTTGCTATTTAAACAACGTGGTGCTGGACGTGACAATGATAAGTGCGTTGGACTGAAACTAGCAAAAAACACTACGTCACTGCTGAATTGTGCCGGGTGTATGATAGGTCACTACAAATCTAAGTGCATGGATTAAAAATTCATTGGTGTGGTTTATTAATCCATGGGTGCGATTTGTTAAACTGAGGGAACAATTTAAGAATCTGTGAGTTCGGTTTATAAACTGAGCGGACAACTTGCAAAACTGTGGTCAGAGATTTCCCAGGCTCCGTACCTTTAGGCATTACATAAATGTACATTAATACATACAATACATTAGTACAGTACATAATCTCAAGCTTATATGATGCCCATAAATGTTATTGCTGGAAGCTTACTAGACATGCTCTGTTGTGAGTGTCGTGTGTGCAAGGCTTCATGTTCTCTCTGGGTCGTTTGCAGGAGGTCGTGATAAGAGAGGTGGCCCCATCCTGACCTTTCCCGCTAGGAGTAACCATGACCGAATAAAACAAGAGGACCTGAGACGACTTGTAACATACCTGTCCACTGTGCCCAGGTGAGCTTAATCAATTCAGAATAAACAAACTTAGCATGAGCATTATGGATGTTAATGTGTCTTTATCCAGTATAAACATGTCTCTGCTCTGCCCCCCGGGCTGTTTTCAGGGCCTTAGTACCAGAGTTATAAAAAATACCTTTCTGTTGCTCAAATAGAAGAGTATGTGTAATGGAGATAAGCTACACTGTAAAAAGTAATTGTTGAATCTACTAAAGAAAAACTTGTAAAATTAACTGATTTTGGAAAATTTGTTGATTTAACTTGAATACACTGAGTATTGTGAACTTTTAGGTGGATGCGATAGCTAAACTATGCAAGTTTAGTACATTGTACTTAAGAATGTTGAGTGTGTTGTACTAAATGCATGTTCACACTGTTAAATCCAACAGCTGTTCTTACTAAGACTTTTTAGTAAACTTACTTAATGTACAATAATTAGAATTTACTTAAAACTATTTAGTAATCTGAACTGTTTGCATGCTATGCCTTTGTTACTTAGAAAATCCAAGTAAACATTACTTGACTGGTTTGAGTACCATTTTGCCAAAGGAAAAAAACACACACAAAAAACAGGTGGGCGGGCAAAAGATTGAGGCGGGGCAATTCTTAATAGACTTTTCACTCATTTCCTCCACTTCTGCAGTCATCGTTCTTCTTAGTTGCATTCACTCATTTTACAGTCATCTTGAATGTTATTATAAATACAACTAAATACTTTGGGAAAGCATCACATAAGCTGACTTCATAAATTTATGTTGATTCCTAAAATTTCTCACCATTACGGTGATAAGTGTTCCCTTTGGTTGGGCACTTGGAACTTAATTTTTATATTACTATAAATCTCTTCCTATTGATGCAGCAATGCAACACAAAATCACAGATTTCAAAGGAAGGGAAGTAATAAGTATATATATATATATATATATATATATATATATATATATATATATATATATATATATATATATACACACATACATATATATATATATATATATATATATATATATATATATATATACACACACACATATTTATATAAATGTAATACCAATTAATGATATTTTAACATTTTATTGCTAACACTTCTGACAAATTTTTAATTGTGTTGATATAATGACTCTATATTTGTGACAATATCCAACAATTTACCATGCTTGAGTCATACACAGACTTCAACATTCAGCGTGCAAAACACAACAATGGTAACATTTTTTTTTTTTTTTTACACTTAATAAGTCCTTTACAAGTTCATTTGCTGTCATTATTGGGGTTATACTGACAAAAGACAGCAAATTAAATGGTAAAATAAAGCCAAAAATAATAAAACAGAGTTACGATTGCCCTGTGATTAATTTATTCATGCTGCAATGCATTCTGGGAGTACACTTCCTCAGCTCACAGATAGAATTATGTCAACTTGAAGGGTTTAAGTAAGATCAACTTGATGCAATTAAGCTAACTTAACTGAGTGTTAAGTTCAGCTTACTTGAGAATTTTAAGGCAATCAGTTTCCACACATTCTTCTAGTAAAATGAACAAGCAGACATTAAAAGAACTAGTTAAAAGAACTATTTTGTTTGAGTTCTGCTTACAAACTCCAACTTATATATGTAAGTTGGCTGAACTTTTGAAATTGAGTTACCTCTACAAATACACAAGATAACTCTACAAAGTAGTAGTAAGTATTATCAAGTCAAAAATGATGACCTAATTTGCTTGAAAATTTTGAGGCAATCAGTTTTCACAGCTTTTCCAAGTAAAGTCAACTTATTACTTTTTACAGTGTAGTAAAGAGTTATGTCTCGAGAGGCGCACTAGTGACTGATGCTAGAGGCTGTGGTCGTTAGCGTCCTTGTTAGCATGCATGCCCCTCATGCCGTAAACGGTTTAAATCCTAATCCTAGAACTGCGGTTACATCGGTAACTATGACCTGGATGGAAGTGAGCTTTAGAGGGGTGAGTGTAATGTTGAAATAATGCCCCAGTAATGCCCAAAATATCAGAAACTCGTGGTACAAATTCCACTCGGAGCAGGTTGAGTGGTGTTGGTGCCGTGACCCGGGTGAAAGTGAGCTATAGGGGGTGAGTGTAACGGAGGTCGGCTAGTAAGAACTGTGTGAGTAAACCTCAAGAGGCACACTAGAGGATGCGATCTTTAACGTTCTTGTCCACAAGACTTTTGACTAATGGATGTTGTTGCCTAGAGTTTTTGCTTCAAACTTATTGTGAAAATCATTGTGCCTTCTCATTCAAATAAAACAATATATTGATTTAAATTTTGTAAGAAACTTTTTGTTTACAAAGCCCATATGCAAACAGGTGTGCACGATCATGAATTATGCTGTGAATTACACCTAAGAGAACAAAACAAAAAAAAACGCATAATGAGCCGCATTATGAATGAGCCTTTGAGTCAGGTATGCGAGAGGGAAATATAAGAAAGAATATGAGAACAAAACAGGACAAAATAAATATACATTTTTGGAAGTTTATTTAGAATATAGTTAAAATATAAAGTGAGAGCCAAAGGAACCTTTTGATTACACAGTTAAACCTGGAAATAAATCCTGTTCAAAGATATAAATAAACATCACATACCTGGCATTTCCAAGGTGTTTGGTGAAAAGAAAAGACAACTGGGATGATACGGATAACAGGATCATAGCGACTGTTGTATTAACCTTAATATAATGTCCACTCTTAACAGAAAACATGATCTTTTGGGATCTCATGCATGCATCATTGCAATGCTTGTGAACAACATTTTGCATAGGCCTATTCAATTTTAAATTATCAAAAGATTTAACACATTACTATTTTTAAGGTTTTTGAAAGAAGTCTCAAATGTATTATTTATTAATTGAAAAGTTGTATAAGAGTTTTACTTGTGTGTTTACCGGTTAACATTAATTAAATATATATATTTTTGGTATTTAAGATAAAAATGGATCTTTTGCATTCAATTATCAGGTCTGGTATTGTGCATGTTTGTTTGTGTGTGTGTGTGTGTGTGTGTGTGTGTGTGTGTGTGTGTGTGTGTGTGTGTGTGTGTGTGTGTGTGTGTGTGTGTGTGTGTGTGTGTGTGTGTGTGTGTGTGTGTGTGTGTGTGTGTGTGTGTGCGTGTGTGTGTGCGTGTGTTTATGTTTTTCTATCCCATTGGGGACTTCAGCCTGAATGCACAGACTCATAGGGACTCGTGTCACCGTGGGGACATAAATTAAGGGTCCCCATGAGTAAGCAAGTTTATAAATCATACAGAATTTGTTTTTTGTTTTTGAACATGTAAAAATGTTGAAAGTTTTGTGTGATGGGTATGTTTAGGGGTAGGGTTAGTGTAAGGAGAGAGAATACAGTTTGTAGAGTATAAAAACCATTACTTTTTTGGAGAGTCCCCACAAAGATAGCGAACCAGACGTGTGTGTGTGTGTGTTTCAGGGCTGGTGTTATGAATACAGCTGACCTCACTGGGCCACTGATCAATGCTGTCACTGCTCTCAGATGTCAGCATCAAAGTCTGTGAGCTAAGCTGTGAACAAAGGCGGACTTAATACAAGTTTAATTAGGAGAAAGGGAGAAAGAAACTGAAAAGGAAAAAGAAGGGATGGAGACCCCCGTCCCTTTAAGCTTTTCCCACAAACCATGATTCATCATCAGAACTCATAGTATTTTGATGTGACGGTGCCCGCAGGCATCCGAGCTTCTGTCCCCTTCAGCTGCTCTTTAACGCAAAACAGCTTTAAACGTCATGCAGATGAAATGGAAAGTGCAATGCTGGTTCACTGAGAGGTATCAGTTACCGTTTCATGACATGATGGGGTGAAGTGTCTGAAACGTGTGTGTTTAGTATAAGAGGGTCTGAATGACGTGTTTTTGAAAGGGTTGTTCCTCCACATTCGTTTTGTCAACCAAAAGATATCCTCATTAGCAAAAAGAACAAGTCATCCACATCCATTATGGATGTATAAATATCACACTAGACACCAAACCCGGCCCAGTTCGATTTCCACTCGGGAGCAGTGCTTGCATCATCAGTGTCGGATCAGTGTAAAGCGGTGCAGGCTGCTGGTTTGGTGAAGAGGGAAAATCAATGTTATTGAGTCAGCGTGGAAACCTTCCTTCAGGCTATGATGCATGCCCTATGCCTCCTGCACTGGCACATGATATAGTGTTTGTGACACGCTCTTTTGATCCTTGTCTGCATTCGTGTTCGCCTTAAAATGAGTATTCTCTCATCATTTACTCACCCTCATGTCGTTCCAAACCTCTGTGACTGACTTTCTACTGTGGCGTAAAAAAGGAGATGTTTTGAAGAATGTAGCTCTTTTCCATACAACAAAAGCATACTTTTGATAGGAGCTGTGAAGCTCCAACATGACAAAAAGCAGAAGTATTATAAATGCCGTTTTATGCTGTACAAGTTCTGTAGGAAACAAAACGGTTTGGAACAACGAGTTTATTGGTGGCTAAACTGGATTTGAAATTAACACAAAGGGCCATATCACCTGGCTCAACGTGACTCCGTAAGTGTTTTAACCAGATGTAGTTATCATTTTCTCATCCAGCGCTATGTTGTTTAAATAGCAAATGCACTTACAGGACAAATTTTGGGAACAAAGTTATGGGAACGAATTCTTAATCCATGGGCATCATTTCTTATCCCCCTTTCTGAAGCAAAGGTTTCTCCTTTCATTGTTCTAACTATTAGTGGGAAGTTCGGATCATTTTACTGACTCTGATCTTTGAGTCTCGTTCAGCAAAATGAACGAATCTTTTTTTGAGTCATTTTGAGTCATTTCGTTCATTTCAGCAAAATATATGGTAAAAATGGTTAATGGACTGCATTTATATAGCGTTTTTAACAGACCCATGGCCATCCAAAGCACTTTACATCTTGCCTTACATCCACCCATTCACTCTCTCATTCATACACCGACGGCAGTGTTGGCCATGCAAGGCGCCATCCAGCTCGTCGGGAGCAGCTGGGGTTAGGTGTCTTGCTCATGGACACCTCGACACTTGGTCAGGTGGAACCGGGGATCGAACCACCAACCTTCCGGTTTATAGACAAGCTACATGAATCACTGAGCCACTGCCATTTATAATATAATAAATTATATTTAAAATATAATTAAAATGACATGTTAAATAGCCCAACAAATCTAGTACTTATGAAAATGTTGATTACATTTTAAAACTAAATAAAAATAAACTATAGGGTACTGCAACCAAAGCCAAATCATAAGAAACTGAAATGTTTAATTCATTGATTAGTTGTTGGGTCAGGCTATTGCAGTCTAACTCTGTTAGTTCACCTCACCTCCTGATCCAAAACATTCTTTCTTTTGCAACTTCATATTTATCACGTTTGTTCTCCGCCTCTCATGTCTTTGAACTCCTCGAGACGTTAGTTGTTGACTTGTCTGTGTCTGACTCTGATCAGATCTGGGGGCTGGGCCGCCCGGACCGTGCGTAACACAGGTCCGGAAACAAAAATGATTAGTTCTTACGAGTCTTTCGGGTTTGAGTCTTTCGTTCTTCCTGTTAGTCCCATAGAGTCTATGCTGTCAGTATCGGAAACAGAAAAGATTAGTTCTTCTAAGTCTCGGGTTTCGTTCTTTTGTCACGTGACTTGTCACCGTATTGAACTAATCTTTTCTGTTTCCGTTACTGACAGCATAGACTCTATGGGACGAACAAGAAGAATGAAAGACATTCAGAGCCCATATGTTGTGTAATGCGCATGCACGGTCAACACAAAATGAACGAATCACTCTTTAAGACAACTCGGTAGTCCCGAGTCATATTAAAGATTTGTTCAAAATGAACGAATCATTCATGAACGACATATCACTAGTTCTAACTGCAGATCTTCACACATTTTTGTCATGGCAACAACAACAACAATAGGCAGAAAATCATCTCTATTAAATGTTTTTGGGATGAGTAAAAAAAAAAGATCATGAGATGTAATGGCACTTGGTGAATGTGCAAGTTGTTTGTTTTTCTTGATTCAGATTGTGTGGGATGAAGACTCAAGGCTGTGTTGAGTGTTTATGTCCAACTATTAAATTACTCAACATGAACTCGACAGCGCGGCTTTGGCAGTAGTTGGTCCCATCGCAGGAGTAAAGTGTTAGAATTTACGGCTGTTGTTTTTGACAAGTTTCCCACTCAGACCTTTGAACGGCAGGAAACGAGAGAGGCTTACATGTGCCATTATGTGGATCCTAATCACACAGCGTTTGTGCCGACTTTCTGTCATCTTTATTTCCCTCTTTGAGGCGTACGGAAATCTGTGTTGTTGATTTTGCCATCACTGGAGGGTTATTTTTATCTTCCAATCTCTGAGCCCTACCTCAAAAGCATGAGCCAGAAATAGAAGCTGTGCTGTTTCTGCTTAACCTGATGAGAACAATCATCCAGGAACTCTTTAAAAGGTGCCCAAACAAATGGCTCGGCTCTGTTCCAAGCTGATATTTGGTAGAAGAGATTCTGAGTGATATCATTTATATGGAAATTCAAGAACCAAAGTGGCTTAAATGCTATAATGAGGCGAAATGTGAAGCACTTTCTGGTCTGAAGGATACACACTCACCCCTCTCTTTTGCTCTCTCTTTGTCCTTTTCCTGGGTCAAGTGACTCATTTAATATGAATCAGAAAGGAATACTCATCAAAATTGGTTCACACTCAAAGTGTGCATGCTGCATAAGAAATGCATAGAAGAATAATTGTAACATTTAATGTTTCAACAAGTTTGCTTATTAATAAATTGTTCTAATTAACTCTAAACAGTTCTCACTTTAGATTAGGTCTTGGATCATTTAAAAATGTCATGTGCTTTAAAGCAATGATTCTCAACTGGTGGGTCGCAGATCTGTTTTGGGTGGGTCTCGGTAAGCTGGTCAAAAAAAAAAAACAAAAAAAAAATTGTGCTTCTCATGTTTAATTGGTCTTTTATTTTAAAAGGGGTTTATTTTGACAGGCATCCATCAGAGACGTGCGGTAGTTTACTATGGTAGCCATAACCATCCTGCGTTGTTTTGGCATTCAGATTCGAGATGGCGAAGCGCAAATATGACCCAAACTATTTAAAAAATGAATTTTCGTACATTGAGGAGGAAAATGGACAGAAACCCCAGTGTGTGCTTTGTAGTGAAGTGCTTGCCAATGAGAGCATGAAACCGTCCAAACTGAAGCGCCATTTAGAAACAAAACATCCCGCATCGAATTCACTTTTGTACATGCAGTTGTCACGGTCCTCCTTAGTTTCTTATTAATTTGCTCTGAATAGAGTAAAAAAATCGTTATGTGGCCTTATTTATTTAATTAACTTTTGTACATGCGGTTTTCAGGGTCCAGTTACTTATTAAGCTCTGAAATGCATGTTGTACGGGATAATATATGTATATATGTAGGGTTATGTTTTTAAAAAGATGATATGTGAGTGTTTTCAACAGTTATTTTTGAATAAATACATTTTGTTGGTTGAATTCTAAAAAAGTGGGTCGCGACTTAATGACCATGGGAAATTGTGGGTCCCAGGGTGGGACCAGTTGAGAACCCCTGCATTAAACCAACCTTTTTAAAGCCGCGTCCACTGCAGGAACTTTCCCCAGGAACTAGGGACTTTGGGGTGGTACTCGACAGCAGGAACCGGGGTCTAAATGAAGTCCCGGGTAAATATTTCCCCCTCAAAATGGCCCTGTTTGCGAGGTAGTACTTTTTCAAAGTTTAGGAACTTTCGGGTGTGGGAGTTGGGCGCTGAACATGCTGATTGACTCAGTTCATGAAGCATTTTATTTCAACCACAATTTTTGTCTGTTTTGTCACCATTGATCAAAGCTTGTTGCGGTGCGTGTAGTACAGAGTTGTTTACCATTCGAATCAACAATGAACTAAAAAAACAGGACAGATGGACCGACGACGAGGTTCAGGCTTTATGACGCTTACAGTATATGCAGAGAATGAAATCCAGTGGGAACTAATGGAAAGTCGTGCACAGTCCTACATCAGGGGACTAATTTGCCTAATCTTCACGGTACTTCAGACCACGATGGAAGCGCAGACAGCAACAGGTCTGGGGGAAAAAAGTTCCTGGGACAAATTGTTCTGAGTAATTTCCTTTTTATTAGGTGTTCCTAAACATTGTTTGTGTGTGTGTGTGTGCTTAAAGGGTTAGTTCACCCAAAAGTCATCTTATGACATTATTCTTTCAGACAAACAAGTTATATTAAAGAGTTAAACTAATGAAGTCCTGGCAAATTCAAGCATTATAATGGCAGTGAATTGTTGCCTCGTTTATGAAGTCCATAAAAGCATCTACACGGCTCCGAGGGTTAATAAAGGCCTTCTGAAACGAAGTGGTGCATTTGTGTAAGAAAAATATCCATATTTAAAACTATAGATTGGGGGGGGGGGGGGGGGGTAAACCTTTAATTAATGTATTTGTAAAAAATGTAAGGAACTGAATATGAATGCAGTTAATGTCTAATAAAAACATTTTCACATTTTCCATGGCCTAATCTAGACCCAACTGTTAATTCCTAATAACCAATTAACAATTCCTTTATACGAGCTAATTAAACAATGATAATTGTGTTAATTACAGTGACAATGAATGAATAGATATTTCTATATAGCCTAATTATGTAGAGGCTAAAATATATTAACTATATTAATATATAGTATAATATATAGTATAAAAATTTATAGATATAACTATAAATTTATATACTATATATTATACTATATATTAATAGTTTGTTAAAGATTTGTTAGTATTTCATTATTGTATTGTATTTTTTCTTATTATAAAGTGATACCATTTTATTTTAATTTGATTAAATGTAAATATTATAAAGAGTTTTAATTTTAGATAACACTAGCGCTAGAGTCTGCAACTGTTTTGCTAGTGTTGGGTAGCTGACTATTTTATGTAAAATAAATTTGATGTCTTCAGTAAGAACTAACATCATCAAAGAACAATGACGATGAAATTAAAGATTGCAAACGGTATTATTATTATTAGTAATAATACGGTATTATAATTATTATTATATTTAGTAGTCTTGTAAACCAATAATTACCTATTGATTGTTGGATTTCTTCTGGTATGTTTCTAGAAATCTCTCCTTCTCTGTCTGTTTCAGTGAGGACGTGTGTAAGAGAGGCTTCACTGTGATTATTGATATGCGCGGTTCAAAGTGGGACCTGATAAAGCCGTTACTGAAGACCCTGCAGGAAGCGTTTTCAGCTGAGATCTGTGTCGCTCTCATTATCAAACCAGACAACTTCTGGCAGAAGCAGAAGACCAACTTTGGCAGTGCCAAGTTCACCTTTGAGGTAAAAACGCAAGTATTGAGTAGCTGTCTTCCCCATTCCAGACTCTAAAGTATCATCCTCTGCTTGTCTGCACATGTTCATGTTATTCTGGGCTCACATCAAATAAGAAGTAGGCCATCTTTACTTTCACCCTAAACTGACATGCCTATTTCTCCCTTCTCACTGACAGACTAGTTTGGTGTCTGTAGAGGGTTTGACCAAACTAGTGGACCCGTCTCAGTTAACGGACGACTTTGAGGGATCTCTGGAATATAATCATGAGGAATGGATTGAGCTCCGGGTCGCTCTTGAGGAGTTCCTGGCCAGTGCCGTTCACCTCCTCTCCCGCCTGGAAGATCTGCAGGAGATGTTGGCTAAGAAGGAGTTCCCGGTGGATGTGGAAGGATCTAGGAGACTTATCGATGAGCACACTCAGCTGAAGAAGAAGGTGATGAAGGCTCCAGTGGAAGAGCTGGACCACGAAGGCCAGAGACTCTTGCAGTGTATCCGCTCCAGTGATGGCTTCTCAGGGAGGAACTGTATTTCTGGAAGTGCCGACTTCCAGAGTGTGGTTCCGAAGATCGCCAGTCTGTTGGATAAACTCCACAGCACCAGACAGCACCTGCACCAGATGTGGCACCTCAGAAAACTGAAGCTGGATCAGTGTTTTCAGCTCCGACTGTTTGAACAGGACGCAGAGAAGGTGAGTAAGCATGGGTTTAACCTGGTGTGAATGAACAAAATATTGGCTGTTTATGCATAAGTTGGAGAAATGTGGGGGAAAAAACACTGATATATGCTAAGGTATGCTATTGCTCCAAAAGTATCCAGATAATTTGGACTGAACTTTTCCAATTCATATGGATTTATTTTACGATCTTGTAATGACGTTCGTAGATGGGAAGGAAGGAGGCGGGAACCGGCAAACGTTTAACAACAAACTTTAATTCAAACAAATAAACAAAATGAAAGTAAAACCGCGGGCAGCCCCTCACGGACGACTGCCCGCAAACACACAAAATAAAACGTGGGCAGCCCCTCACGGACGACTTCCCACAAACACATACACAAAACATAACATAAAATTCCAGGCCTGGTCCTCTCTCGTCTTCCGCAGCTCTTGTTCCTCCTTTTATGCTCCCGTCACATGGCCGCGAGACGAGACCGGTGTGCCACGCAGCTGGCACTTGTGAACCTTAATCACCGGCCCGCTCTCGCGGTCCCTCGCCCCGCTGCCTGTCACACCACATACCCCCATCGCCCCTCGCAGGCCGGGGGGCACTCCCGAGACTGCGCTCTAGCACGAGGAGCCCGCGGACGAGAGAGGGGAGAGAAGGAAAAGAAAGAAAGAGGAAAAAAAAAAGAAGAGGCTCTTCCTCGCGGTGCTGTGCGATGGCACTGGACGCCTGGTGGGCAGCTCGAGCCTCCTCCGCCCCGCTGGCGGCCGGCGGTGACTCCTCCTTCTGAGGGACCCGGCAGCGAGCCCCGCGCTCCCTGCTCCTCCCCTCTCAGGCGGATGGCAGCAGGCTCCGGCTCACGGCAAGCGCGGCGACTCCTCCGCTCCCTCTCGGATGGCAGCCACCCCACCTCGACCCAGGGGCACGGCAGCGAGGTCTCTGTCCCACCTTCCTCGCTCCAGCACCATCGCCTCGGGCAGCCCTCGCGGTCCTCATTCATCCGCGCTGCCCGACCTCCTCAGCACCGCGATCCCCCTCAGCAGCGAGGGCTCTTCGACAGCGCGTCCCTCCTTCCTCCCGGGCTTCGGCACCAATGTAATGATGTTCGTAGATGGGAAGGAAGGAGGCGGGAACCGGCGAACTTTCAACAAACTTTAATTCAAAACAAATAAACAAAATGAAAGTAAAACCGCGGGCAGCCCCTCACGGACAACTGCCCGCAAACACATAAACAAAACTAAACATAAATTCCAGGCCTGGTCCTCTCTCGTCTTCCGCAGCTCTTGTTCCTCCTTATATGCTCCCATCACATGGCCGCGAGACTAGACCGGTGTGCCACGCAGCTGGCACTTGTGAACCTTAATCACCGGCCCGCTCTCGCGGTCCCTCGCCCTGCTGCCTGTCACACCACAGATCTCTTTAAGAACTGTACACTACAACTTTATTGCAAAGTGTTACCCAAAAATGTTTACAAAGTATAAACTTGAAAAATACTTGGTATATGCAGTATATTATTTGACTTGGTAATGAGACTAATATATGTGGTGCAAGCGCACTTTTATTGCTGTTTTTTTTTAAAGACCTATCCGAAATAGGTAAATCAAAAAAGGTGAGGAGCAAATAATAAAGGCTTGCTGGAAATAGCAAAAGTCCAAATCCTGATTCGGATATAAAATCAGGAACCATGTGTACCATGTGTAAGGTATAGAGATCCTCAGGTTTGCTCTTGTAACACAAGATACTTATTAACATATTAAAGTATTACAAAGTATTTTAGTTCTGAAGTTTGAATTCATTGTAAAATGCAGAGGAATAAAATGCAATACAATCTGAAATAACAATTTACATGTTACTTCAAAAGATAAAAACAACTCAAGTTCAGACTCATACTTCACATCATGCCGTGAGTGCTTTTTGTGCGTTTCTGTTAACCATGTAAAGCCTGATGTATCAAATAATACTAAGAGGAAAAAAAATAAAGTTTATTATACCTTTAGACTTTTAAAAAGTCAAAAAAGTTCACACATCAGACATAGTATGATATTGTGAGAATATGGAGCTCATAGTTGAGAATGACAAAAGACACCAATTAAATTCAAAAGTAGACTCAAACTGAAAAAATGTGTTGCAATTTGGTCAAAGAATACATTTTGAAAGCTTGTAATGCAAATCAATCAGATCTTTATAAAAGTATAACAGACTACTGACTACTATAAATATTGGGCCTCGTTCATGAAACTTTCGTAAATATATGAGCAAATTCTGAGTAATTTGCATGTAAAATGGACCTTTACGAAAACTCCAGATTCACAAACGCTTCGTATAACCACGGATTCGTTAGTTAAACGTGTGTATATTAATGAATACCAAACATGCGTAAATAAGAAGTGTGTGCACGCTCATTTTTAATTAGCATAATACCCGCCCATTAGTTACAACTGCAAATGACATGGCCAGGAACGCTGTGGACTCTTCTGGAATTCTTTCTCAGGTTTGGATCCAGTGTTTTGCATAAATAATAAAGAGAGTAATTGCCCATATGACCAGCTGGTGGCGCTTGAAAGTGCTTTGCAAGGGCAGTGTTTTTCCAGCTGAGATACTTTGGTAGCTATGATACAGAATATCCATGGCAGTAATGTGTTACTTCTAGTATCTAATTTTGAAGAATATTACTGAATTTAGAAATGCAGTAAAAAGCAGTATTAACTTCTCTATTATTTTTGTTCGTTTGGTGTACAAGTGGGATGATTGGTCAGTGTAGTTTTTGTCCCATCCCTCCTCCACTGTGATTGGACGGCCTGGTAAAAAATGACAGTGACGAGTGCTGCCTATTACCCAACGTTAAACAGTACAAACAAAACAAAACAAAAAAGACGGGACAAATCAACTCTTGAAATATTATTATGGTAGGCCTGCCCTACATATTGCATCAAAATGCAATCTCATCAGTTTGCCTAAATTAGAACAAAGAACGTTCAAATGTTTTTTTACACACCATTTACTTGTGGTAGGGAGCAGGTGTACATTTCTTTCGTACCAACTAACATTTTGAAAACATTTTCATGAATCCGAAAATTACGTAAGAACGGCTTTACAAAACGATTTACACACTAATTTGTTCTGCTCGTGTTTGTTGAATGACGCCCATTGTATGTATATGTCTTACACTGTAAAAAATTATTTAGAAAAAAAGTTACCTGGTTGCCTCAAAATTCATTGAAATTAAAATTTTGAGTTAATACAATGAACATTTTTTGAGATTCGACAACCTTTATTAAAATATTATTAAAAGATTATGTAAGCATATTGGGTAATTGTGTGTGTTTTATTTATGATGACGCAGTGAAACATGCCAAATAGTGCTATTTTCATGATTTATCAAATGTTTAATGTGGTTCGGATACAATAATATTTTGAGTTTCTATGTATTAAACAAATTTCCTTTATTGTATTAACTCAAATTTTTAATTTCAATAAACTCAAAATTTTAAGACTACCAGGTTACTTAATTTTTAAGTTAAACCAACAAAAAAAAAAAAAAAAAGTTTACAGTGTAGTTATGCTTATGTTTACTTTATAAAAATCAGTAAAGATTTCACAGCAAAAAAGACGTGTACCACGATCTGAAGGCCCTTTACTTGCCAAAAAAGGATAAATGAAATGACAGGTAACATGTAAAAGATTGTGTTCACCAGGTTTTCCAGTAAAGTTTGCACCATGTTGATAATTTAGAAGCTTGAAAATGTGTGTATTAAATATAATACATGCTTTATAGGGTTAAGAGTGACCTCACACTGACTCTACCCCACTTCATGATAACAGTGAGTTTGAGATAACTGTTCAGACATGAGGTGAAGGGCCAGAGCGCCGCTCACAGGGGCCCGTCTGATACCGAGTACTCATAAGTGCTTTGTTCTGATGATTTTGTTGCGTTGAGAGCGCAGACGTTTATTTTTAGCTACCATACACCCAACCTTTCACTCGTCGCGGGTGAACATGATTGAAAATCATCTGTCTGTCACCTTGCCAGGCTTCCTCGTGTTAAAGGCCAAGAACAAGCAGTCATTCTGCTAATTAATACCTCTGTCCAACTTCTCTTAGACCGAGCCCAGATTTATTAGATTAAACCATCCATTTAATATAATAGGAATGCAGGCAGTCAACTAGATTATCAATTATGCTGTCTCTCAGCTCTTATCTTGATTACAAGTGCAATTCATTTGCAGTTCTAATTAAATATTTATTTAGGACAGTTATTCGGTATTGAAGGATAAATTGTTTATAACTCAGAAAGCAGTGGAGGCCATGATGGTGAAACGTGGATATAATTTAAATGACTTTGATATTTGCATATTTGTTTATTATTCATTATGTTGCATTTCCATCTGTTAATTAAAGCATGTTTATGAATTAATTTATGCAATTGATATGGCTTTGATGTGTAAAGCATGTACAGTCGCAAGTTCGCTGCAGTATAAGATTTTACATGGATTTCTGTATTAATTGGCCAAAAAGTTTGATTTGATCGTCTCATTGTTTGGACTCCAGGTTAAATGACACTTGACTCCCATTAGCTTTAGCAGGAGTCAACTTAGAGATACCTTTGAAAAAGCATTCAGAAATTTGCCATGGATTTGTAAATACATTTGTCTGATATTTAAATCCTTAAATGCATGACTGTTTCGTCAATCATTATTACATATTTGGTTCTTTAGCGACCCGGATCTATATCTAACACAGATGGACCTCTACCTGTCGCGATAATATAAAACACTCCTGATATTAGAGTAACGATTACAGAAGATAAAATAAAGCATATTTCATTGCCTTTAAGCTAAACCATCATAACTGTCCTTGTCAGAGCTCATTTCCCAGTACACTCAGCGTCTGCCACATATTCACCCTCTCAAACACATTCTCAAAACTATCATTTTTAACATCTTCAAAATCAATATTTTGAGCACTGACAGCTTCTTTACCAGATCCACCATCAAGTGACACCGAACTGATATCTGATTGTGTTCAGTTGCTCTGCAGTAAATCCCTGAGCCATTTCAGGTTTTGCTATTCTTTTGTTTGCTGCCTGCGGTAACTAGCCTAGAATGCTAGACGCAGCCTAGCGGCAGCACATTTAATTCACAGCCAGGGCATCTAGCAACTCTCCATTGGCTTACAAGCCTGGAAAACCAAACTCTAATCAGCCCATAACATCGTGTATAGAGTCGGTGGGCGGGATTAACATAATGACGGCAGAGTTGCGACAGTTCTGCGTGCTACTTGAAATCAAAAAAGCTGGCGAACAATGGTCTTTCGAATCTGCTTTGGCCGTGACTCTGGAAGACTTGGAGTTAAGCTTTTCTTTGAGAAAAGATCAAAGAATGGCAAAAAGGGAAGATGTGTGCAGAGTTTTGCCGCTTACGGCAAAAGTTAAATGTCAACTAGCTCCACTTCACCTTCTTCGTTGCTCTGGTTGGTTGTAGTGCTATCCTATCACGTGCAGAGGGAATTTGAAAGACAACCATTTATCCCGCCCCTTGGATTGAGCCCTGTGTTCCCAGACTCAACATCTTGACGTGGGTCTGGCTTGTGTATCAGATATTGCCACCTTGTGGAATAAATGTGAATTGCACTTATTCAGTCATCAATGATACCTTTTTGTTGTTCAGAGAAATATACTTTATTGTATTACAAATATAATAATACATAATATACACTGTTACACACCTCCCCAGGTCGTTAGCAATCCTATGTAATATTTACAAAAAATGTATGTGAAAACAGGCATTCTTTTATAATATATTTATTTTCTTCTTTCACCCAAGGAGGAGGGTGGTAAATAATGTCCCGGGTCAAGTCCCGAGGTATGCGTTTAAGGGTTAAGGTGGAGAAAATCAAATAATATTTTATGACTAATTTATACAGAAATCAATTTTAAATCCTAAGGGTTCACTTTTTTTTCTGGAAGTGTAGGGAGCCTACAGTATATGATGTGGGAATGGAATGGGAATGGTAAACAATGACATTGACAAAAAGGCATTTATGATGTAGATTGTGTTAAAAATATTGCTAGATGAATGTCCCAGACAGTGTAAATCCTTTAAAAGCTTCTACAACTGATATCTGCGTTTTAGCACAGCATTTTATCAACAAGTGAATTTATCTTAATTAGAAAGGTTGCCATGACAAAACTTCCCAGCAAACCTCGCTGATTTTTCCTACTAAAACACAAAACGCTGTTAATCCAGTGATGACTCCTTGTATTAACATGCTTATCTGAATGGATTTCTTATCGTCTGCGAAAACAAAACAGTTGACATTTTTTACATTTGTCATTCTGTTATCTGTCCTGAGCCTGTCGTACGCTAGTCTCTTTGTTTGATTAATTATGTGTGCTGTCTATTTAATAACAAAGCCCCAACCGTAGTGATGTGTAACTTCATAAAACTACGGTTCAGGATTATGTGTAATGACTTTCTGTTCTCGTCTCTCTAGATGTTTGACTGGATCAGTCACAATAAGGAATTGTTTCTTCAGAGCCACACAGAGATTGGCGTGAGCTACCAGCACGCTGTGGAGCTACAGACTCAGCACAACCACTTCGCCATGAACTCCATGGTATGTCATTCAATGGTGATTTTTGTTTTGCATGGAGACATTTTATTTGTAGTTGTAGAAAGTCACTACTAAAAGTTCTGGGTTTTGTATGTGTTGGTGATTTCATATGAATTTGTACAATCTGACTTTTGTGAAAATGTACAATTTGTAGGTAAAACGTCACCTTGAAGGTCCATCCCTAAACCCACTCATAAACACAACCCTATATAAATTCATATCTAATCATCAAACACAGTACTTAAGAACTATCATGAAAGTGGGCTAAAGGGATAGTTCACTCAAAAAATTTAAATTATGTTATAATTTATTCAACCATAAAACTTCTGTACATCTTTTTAATATTCCCTCATCCATTAAAAGTCCACTCTACAAAAATGTTGAAAAGTTCATAAAGACATTGCAAAAGTAATCTATATGAATCGAGTGGTTTAATCCAAGTCTTCTAATGAGACTGCAGCTCAAGTCTTGATGTACGAGAAACAATCAGTGGCGGCTCGTTAGGGGAGGCAAGGGATTTGGCAATTTTGAGGTAAAAATAGGAGAAGGAACGATTTAACGTTGATCAAATTCAAAGTTATTAATTTCATGTCTCAGAATGTGTATTTATTGTTTGTAATTTCACCTCTGTAGGTGTAACCACCGCGCTTTCCCAGAATGTGTGGAATCTTTGAGTTTTCGTCTAAAAACGCTCCGCGTCCACACTCTGCGTCTTTTTAAATTGTTTTCCAAAAAATGTTTATCTGCACTGAAACGACTGAAAACACTTACATCGCCGTACTGCGCATGAGCAAATCCAAGACGCTTCAACTTGCGTCATTTCCGCTACTCGTTTATTTACTCTTTGAAATTTTGCGGCAATGTCGAGAAAAGCCACTGAGTTTTTTAACAGTATGTACAAACTGACATTAATATTTAACAAGGCTGTCAAAACAGAAAGTATACAAAATAACTGCTGTACAATGTCATTCACCATCTTGGCTGAATTGGTCATATGACTGCATCACATGGCTAAAAATGCGTCATCGTATTAAAAAGCCTCCGTTTTCACAGTCCACACTACGACACGAAGACGGCGTTTTCAAATTTATCCGCTTTGGAGAGCGTTTTCAAAACGATACGTTTTCATTGACTTAAAACGCTGTCTCAGTGTGGACGGAAGGCCACAACGGAGAGAAAAATATAAATTTTCAAATGAAAACGTATTAGTGTGGACATGGCCTGTGAAACGCAAGTCTGAGGAGATATAAAAAAAAAGACTTTAAAAAAACTTTAAAAAAGAGACTTTAAAAAAAAATTGCCAATCACCATCGAGTATTTCACTCACAGCTTTTATGGTAGAGAAGACTACCCTTCCTTGCTACATCAACCAATCATCAAAGAAATGTATCTGCCCCAGTTTATATTTTTGTTGCTCAGTTTATTATTTATGTTTGTTCACAATAAGTGCATTGTTTCAAATTATTAATTTTAATGTTAGTAGATAGTAGTTAAGGCCATCTAAACTGGGTCCAATTTATCAAATCTACTAATAGAACAACAGCTAAAAATGAAAAATGAAGACCCCACGCCTAAGCTAAGATATAGGCTACTGCACTCAGCTTCACTAAACGGCTGACGTGCTCTTTTAACACACACATTTTAAGAACAGAACGATGGATTTTTGCTTCAAGTGATAGGCTAGGTGAATTAAATTATATTGAAATTGTCTTATTGTTTATATGTTGTTTTCTGTCTAAAAGTAACAAAAAAAGCCATTTTAAAGCAGTCAAAAGAATTCTTGGGTGGGGATCAGGCCGCTGAAATGTTGTGACTCCTCTATTTCAAAACCCGCCACTGTAAACAATGAGGCTTTTCTCACATGTCAAGGAAGCATGGTTGAACTTCTGTTCAATATATTTGATGAGCTCTGTTGGTGCATTTATATCATACTTATATCATACGCACACGAATGCCACCGCAAAGTCGTAATTACGAGTGGTAAACTCTGGATTGTCTTTAAGCGCAGAGTTTCCGAGTTGTCAGTGAGAAAACTTGTCGGACACAAGTTGCATGTATAGAACACGTTTAGTATTATACAGTTATGCTATAATGTGCAACAAGTCAATATACAGCGCCTTCATTAATTGAACAAAAACATAAAAAACACAAACACACCTGATGCACTTTCTTTAATCATTATTTTTTAGATGTAGAGTTAAGAACTATTGTTGTCTAGATCAGGGGTTTTCAAACTTTATGATGCCAAGGACCCACAAATATGCAACCTGGTCTCATTGGCAAAACGTAGCTGTGGCAACGTTTTTGCAAACCACAAAATACGTACCAAAATAGGTACATATCGCGACAGTTTCAAAGTGAAATGAACACTCGAGGCAGTAAAACTGCATTTTTTATCGTTTTCTTTTTTTTTTTACCATAGTCCATGATTTGTAAACGAATACATTTTGGAGTTTGCGTCACTTAACCAGCTCCATATGTTCGTATTTTCTGACCTATTAAGCTTGCTCGATAGCTCGAACTTGCCATGCTGAAAGCTCGGGAACGAATCCCGTGAAAAACAGGTCATGATAAAAGAGCTCAAAGACGAGTTCAAAACACAAGCTAAAATGGCATGGATACAATCTTATTTTAGTCACATTTGCTTTTGTTAACACTATCGGGTAGGTTTAGGGTTTAGTGTGGGTGTACGTTAAAAAACCAACGTAACCAGATTCACGCACATCTGTTCCGGAAAAAAACTAAGCTTTTAGCGCCACCCAGTGGACATTTCACTTTGAAACTGTGGCGATATGTACCTATTGGTACGTATTTTGAGGTTTGCAAAAACGTTGCCACAGGTACGTTTTTCCAATGAGACCAGGCTGCAAATATGATGAACCTTTTATGAGGGACCCCCTTCCTAAAATCCGTCTTTATATTTTTATGTATGAAAAAACATTTTAACTGTTAGATAAATAGTAGGCCTAAGTGTGACATTATAAATGCAACATATTGTTTCCACATTTATATTGGCTCTGCTTAATGTTGGATGTATAAACCTGGGGAACAGCTTTAATTAAAAACTATTTGAATAAGCAATTTTCACAATAAATGTATGTAAGCTAATGTAGTGTGTTAAGAACAACATTCCTAGTGAGTGAGATAAAGTATATAAGTAAGAAAAACTCAATCAAATAGTAAGTATAGTAAGAAAAACTCAATCAAAAGAGACAAAGCAGACATATACAAATCTGCAAAGTATGTATGGCAAGAAAGGAGAGAAACATTTAGAAATGAAATGGTTAGAATGTACGGTAGACTCCATTTTTGCTTTGTCTTTTTATCCTCTGAAGTTTTCTGGGGACCCCTTAGAACTGCCTGGAGGACCCCTGGGGGTCCCCGGACCCCAGTTTGAAAACCCCTGCTCTGGATTGTCTTTAAGCGCAGAGTTTCCGAGTTGTCAGTGAGAACTTTTCGGACACAAGTTGCATATAGAACACGTTTAGTATTATACAGTTATGCTATAATGTGCAACAAGTCAATATACAGCGCCTTCAATAATTGAACAAAAACATAAAAAACATAAACACACCTGATGCACTTTCTTTAATCATCATTTTGTAGACGTAGAGTTAAGAACTATTATTGTTTTTTGGTGTGTTTTTTTACCAAACTGATGTGAACGCACTTGGCATTGTAATTATTATTTAACAATGTTTACATTTTTAATAAAAGCCTAAATGAAATCTGTTCATCATATTAAGTGATCGGCTCTCTTCAGAAGACTTGGGTTAAACTGCATGGACTTTCTATGGCTGGACAAAAATGATGAGAGAATATTAAAAGTATCTTCATTTGTGTTCTGAAGTTGAACAAACGTCGGATGTCTGGAAGTTGAGTAAGGGATGACAGAATTAAACATTTTTGGGTGAATTATCACTTAATGGGGGTTGAGCTGGTCAACTGTTACCCTTCTCAGCCAGGCAGTTTCCCATCAGCATAGCTAGGGTCGTCTAGCACCGTGTATGCAGCTTGTGCTGTCTGATTGGTTCTTCGATGCACATTTTAGGCATGGCCTGAAGCTTATTCTTCAGATCGCTGTCTCTGTAATCTCTGCAGTCTGCTCAGCTATCCACAATTCCTCCTACCACAGGGCCGTGCACAGATATTTTGAGGGGCAGTGGCCCAAACCAAAAAAAAGGGGCACTATAAGGGGACTGAGTATCATCTTAATATAGAAAATGAATAACAAGCCTTTTACAATCATACTGTAAATACAATTGTTAGACTTTAGTGCTAATTAAATTTCTGTTGTTCTAATTATTCTTACAAAAAGTCGATTCTGGGCTAATTTGATATCTTTTCTATTTACATTTTTTATTGGAGATTTAAGTAGCAAATGAGAATCACTAAAATTGAATATATTTTGAGACAAAGGTCTTGTTTATGATTTATGTATTATTTTTAATAACAGAATATATAAAAGTATGGTATTTGGGGTAAAAGGCATATTTAACATGATAATAAACAGCTGACTGACTTCCATTTGTTGACATGACATGGTTAAGATTCAGCTGGTAAATATCATAATTTGGGTGTCCATCTTAGAGGCAACATCATATTTATAATAAAATATATGATAATAATCATATAATACACATATATTTAGTTGTTACAGAAAGAAACTTTATTTCTTATTTCTGCCTATAAATTATTATAGAATCTCATTCATTCAATGTTTTCAGATTATTTACTTAGGCTAAACATTTGTTTCTGTATTTTAAAATATATTTTTATATTAACATTTTAATATTTACTGAACAATAATTAAATATTTTATTAATCAAAATAAACAGAAAATACTGCAAACGTTGCTTTTTTGCACAACTATGGACTTTTTTGAAAAATGAGCACATTTTTCTTAGGGTGTGCTTTAGCCCCATTGTAGGCTACCCTGATACAACTCATGTATATTTATAATAGCCTGTATTACCTTTTTTAAAATTGTGTATACGATTAATATGGTCTAAATAAAATATCATAAATATGAAGTATGTTAGGCTATAGATACTAGTAGCCTATTAACTCGTAAAATTGATTATAATCGGAAATCTATTTTACAGGAGTGGCATGCTGGAGCTTTGAATCCATGTTTGCACTGTTGAAACAATTCAACGTTGTGGATTGTAGTTTGTAATATACCTGTTAATGCGACGACATTCTGGAACAGCCGTCTCCACAGAGAGCAGACAGCCGCAGACTTTGAGCAATGCTGCGCGGAGCGAGCGGGAAAACACGGAAAGGGTTAGCGGAACTAGTGGATTTTTAGCGGAACCGAACGCTTTTATGGAAATCCTCTGAGGGTGAGGGAGGGAAGGGGGCAAGAGGGGCACCTTAGCCGATGAGGGCAAAGGGGCAGTGGCTCTAGCCACCGGGCCACCCCCCTGTGCACGGCCCTGTCCTACCACTTTAATCAAACTCCCAATCGTCTGATCTCAGACACACAAACACACTCACACTGTCCATTCATCCTCCTCTTCTGGATCCCAGCATTAATTTTGCTTTATGCCTCATTAGGCTTTGGGTTTAATACGAGTCCATTTGTGTTCATGGTGTCATTAGTCTAATATGGTTAAAGAGGGTTTGTTCCCCCTTCAGTTCTCTTGGTAGTAACTGTGAGAAAAAGCAGATCAGGCACAGGCTGATAGGTCCTTTACATGCAATCCATTAGCAATCACATCATTTTCTACATGGTACAAGACTGGCCTCTGCTAACTTTAAAAAGCAATGATCTTGCTTGATTAACATTTAAATGGTATTGTTCAGTGTTCGCTGTGAGCTGGTCCTGCAGTAGAGTTCCTCTGACACCCTCTACCTCCCTCAGCTCCACCTGCCTAGATAGATCTATTCCACCAAAACTAAATGCATTAACATTTGTCATATGCTAAATCTATTTAGAGTGTTGTCATGATTTCAATTAATTTAAAATATGGATAGTC